>NC_064303.1:9071672-9671672 GCF_023373825.1 Bactrocera dorsalis | reverse complement strand
GTGTCGCAGATTTGGGTGGCATGCAACAATTGGACCTTCAAACACAAGAATTCGTAATAAGATGCAAAAACTTTCAAACCAAAAGACTGTGGCGGCACTCACCCTTGCTGCAGAGCAGCAGCGAAGATTTCTGCGTTTATTTTTGTTGTTGTTGTGTATGCATATTTTTGTGATTTCATGCACTCGAAAAAGCATTTCCCATGAAGAAGTGCAGCAAAATGCCTGAGACGTCAGCAAAAGTGCACACAAACACACACAAAACGTTGTGCAACAACTACAACAACAAGTGCAGTGATAAAAATCAACGCAACGAAATGCTTAAGACGCTATGAAATGACCCTTCCGCGCTTATCACGACATTCACGGCATAATTTAATCACACCAGTGGCAAGCAACAACAACAACGAAGAACAACAACAACACATGCAACGTCTTGTCTTATGCCTCAAAGACAAATTAGCATTTTTCTTAGAATACTTATAGTGACTTAGCGCCCCTGCTGCCGTGCACACGCTAAGAGCACACCAAAACCACCACCGCCTTCACCACATTCACCGACACATCCACCACCACGACTCAGTGGTCGTAGCGTCCGCCAGGCGCGCGCTCGGCGACTACTGACGCAGGGCAGGTGCCGTGCTGAGGTGCTATAAACCTTATTGTTGTAGTTGTTGTTGGTAGTGTTCTTGGTGTTATTAGTGTTGGTGTTGCTGGCGGTGCTCTGAAGCGCAACACATTTCGAAATAAAACTTTTGCGCAATTTTCCCACGCGATTTGTGATTTTTTGTTTTTATTCTTCCTTTTTCCTCACTTCACTTCCCGGCAGCGTGTGAAAAGTTCGCGGCAGCAACTAAGCAACAGCAAAGTGAAGTTTCTAAGATGTTTGGAAGAAATACTAGCTATCAGATTTTTGAGTTAATTAACCGCTAAGAAAATATAAATATATATGTATATACATGTATGTATATATGTATATATGTATATATGCATATTGGTGTATCACCTGCCATTGAGGGTGAGTTGAGTATTTTAGTTGGCAGCCAAGGAGTTTTCCTATTCTAACTAGAATTTCAGCTAAGAAAGAGCCTCATGCAATATATATATATTACAGGTATCCCTCGAATAACACGGTTAATTGGTTCCGTGTTATTCGAAATCGTGTTATTTGAAATTTAAAAGGTAAAACTTTATAAACGCAATAATTTTTAAATTACATATGTTCAACCACTGTCACTCTCCAAAGATTGATTTGTTTTTCCTTGAAGAGGTAGAGGATCCTTAAATTTCAATTTTTCAAAGGAATTTTCGCGGCTTCGTGTAATTCGAACCCCGTGTTATTCGAGGGTTGTCGCAATTTTAAACCGTGCTATTCGAGATTTCGTGCAACTCAAGTACCGTGCTATACGAGGGATACCTGTACTTGCATTGCTTTTGTTATTGTTTTTTTAGGTGGTGGAAAATGTCTTCTGTTCTTCTAGTCTTATGTAGTTTGTCTTATAAGAAAATGTTCTAGTTTATTGTGGGAACTTCTTGTTATTATTATTATTTTTCAGCGCTGCATATTTGCTTGGGAAGTCTAATTGGTTGGTTGGGGGAGAAGCTCTGCTATTAACTCTCTACAAATTTAATGAGCCTGCAAGATATTCCTGCATGCAATTTCCAATTTAAATCTTTGTAATCAGTTCTAGATAGTTTCTAGAAGAAGAACAGGCAATTTTGTTATTATTTTTACATTATAAGTAAGAGTTGAGAGAGTTAGAAACCTCCCAGCACAAATCGCGTTTCATAAATTCCAGCTACCTTGAAATGTTCTCGATAAAGTAAGACGTCTAATCCGTGCTGAGCCAAAATCTAAAATATACATATATACAAAACACTGTTACTATATTTGGTGTGATTTTCCAGAAGGAAGGCATCGGTTTGCCCTGTGCTGGTGAAGAAATGCCATTGGTAAAATGTGAGGATTCTCACCAAATGCAGCCAATAATGTTCTACGGAATTTTTGTTTAATGGAATCTGCAGGAAAAGACCACATTTGCGAAAAATTTGGCTAGTGTTTAACGGGCGGATGTCAACAGTATGTGTAATGCACAACGGACCACATGAACTATGACCTTCAATGTCTTGCTGCATATAACACCGCTGGAGATAGCTGAAAGGTATATGACCGCGAAAGCTGCTCTCAAGCGCAGGTAATTAGATCACTGCGAATTTGGACATTCTGGAATTCGCGGAAAATTTGATTTCATTATTTGGATTACCAGGTCGCCCTGGCATCCGTTTTGCTGTCCCTCCTTCTAAGAAGGTATGGAAGGAAATGACTGTAGGCTGATAAGCTTGCTAGAGCAGGTACTTCAGTACCAGTAATTTCGGAATGAGAACAGATAGGGACTCCATTGACTGCCTGAGAACGAGACCAGCTCAACAAACGTCTATCAATTACTAGAAGCTGTACAATCACGAGACAATCACTGGCCCAGTGTAAATCGTAAGAGGTCTAGTGAACTTTTTACTCTCAACAAAGTCCATCTTTCAATGTTTGTCGGAGCTCTAACTGGATCAGGATATTCAATCTTACAGGATGTCAGCTGCGTCAACTGTTTGGCAGAAGATGAGTTAGAATCATCTCAACACCTAATCCCGCTTTTGCCAGATCAAGACAAAAACTCATCGAATAGCATACATTTAAACATCCAGGTGAAATTTGTCGATAGCTGATATCCCACTACAGGAGTTTTTTTTTTATCTGGCCTTATTAAGTAGAGTACATAACAGTCTAAGCGTGGTCTTCCATCATGTTGAAGGATCAGCCATATAACCTAAACTGTTGCGATCTTCGTAAGAAATCTGCTAATTTAAAACTTCTAGAGCCCTCAGTTTGTCGCCCAAGAAGACTAATACCACAAAGTCTAAAATACGGATACTCAAAAAAATGATGGCGCCACTATCACAAGGGAAATACACTTTCATGCAGGTCTCATAAACAACTGTTGTCAATTTTTGAGCCACATCGGACTTGTTGTTTTATTTTAATGCGATTTTCCCCCTCCAAGGCACAAACGCCTTTCTCACGTTTTGTAACAATTAGAAATCGCTAGGAGCCAAATCTCGAGACATGAGACAAAAGTTGCAAATTCAGCCAATTTGTTGGTGGCGATGATGGAGGTGTGAGCTGGTGCTTTATTTTTGTGGAAGATTTCATTTTTCTTCACTAAATATAGTCGCTTTTATGTATGCGACTATGAATTGGCCAAGTAATTTCGAATGGTTAAACTCTTTAACCTTTTCGCCCTTCTTTAGGTAATTGAAGTAGATCACACTTTGGGAACCTCAAAACGCGGTTATCACACTTCCGATAGTATTCGCCTTCTTCGAAATACGACACGGGAAATGAAGTCCACTGTTTCGGCTGTTCCTTGGTCCTAGGTGCATACTAGTGGTTCCATGCATCGCCAATAGTCACAAGACGATACAGAAACTTCTTTGGATTGGTTTTATACTGAGAAATATATATTCCTTTTATGTTTCCATAAGTTATAAAGCATGACAGTGGATTCGTTGGGTTCCAATTACTATCTTTACTAAATGATGTCTTTATCTCTCTATCTTTTCTAGAGTTTTCTGAGATATTTGTCTTCCAATTTTTCAGACACCCCTTAATTCTTCATTAGATTATCCAGCTTTTCATATCTAATTTTGATATACTTACTAGATTCTTTAAAATTATTAGTCTTCCAATTTTTCTGATCCAATTTCGGTATCTTTACTTGCGCAAGGTACTATGTATTATTGCGATATCTTAACTAGTCTAACCCAAAGTCTTCCAGCTTTTCGGACCCAAGAGTTGACCAGAGTCGCCCAAGGTATTGGATCTACCAGATTTTCAGACCCAAATTATACATCTTTATTACATTCGACTAAGGTATTGTCTTTTGGCTTTTCAGACCCTGTAAGAGTTCTTATCGATTTTCTTATGATGCTACCAGCATTTAATTTATACAAATGAGGTCTGTTAATAATACTCGTATGTAGAAAAAAATCGGTATAAAACTCTTGGATGCTTACCATGGTTAAAAAAAACTAAAATGTAGAAGAATTAATACTTATTGGTTATGATATTTTTAATTATTTTTTTTTGTGTGTTGTGTAAGCATGAAGTAACTATGTGACTGCCATTAATCGATAACTTTTCTGCGTCTGTGTATTGGTCTAAGTGTTAAGACTTCTGCTGCTTATTAATATTTTTTCAATATTTTTTTATTCATAGATATACCTGGAAATATATAATATATATATATACATATAATTTTTAATTATTTTGTAAATTTTACAATATTTATTTACATAATTTTTTGCTAAATGAAATATTTCTACTATTAAATAAATTTCAAAGAAAAAACTTTATCTAATACTAATTCGACTGCCGGCCCATTTGGAGCCGCGTTTTGTCTCTTTCGGTTTTAAAGTCCAATATCTTGCAGCAAGCTCATAAATCGAATTCGCTGGTTGGTGCTTGAGTTTTGCAAGGAGTGCGAATACAAATACATAGTGCATTGAGTACAAATTCGAGTGCGAATTGAGGGAAAATCGAGTACAAAAAGGAGTGCAAATCGAGTGAAAAATTTAGTGCAAATACAAGTACTCACCATCAGCTGATTGATATAAAACTCATACGGTATATTGCCAGTGATGGGATCGATGGCCACAGCAAGCATTTCATCGAGCTCCTCCTGTGTGAAGGGTTCACCTTCCTCCATCATCATTTTGCTCATATACTCCTTGGTTATGTAGGTCTTCTGCTCTGGATCCAAAATTTGAAAGGCGGCGAGAATTTTCTCCGGCGAAGCGGGTTCCATTCTGCATGCAAAAAAGATTAATATATTTTATTACATTTTACCGCTGAGCTACTCACTTTCTTTCAGCTAATAATTGCGCCACATGCGGCATAAATTTGGAGAGATGCACATCTCCAGCGGATTCCTCCATTTCGGTCGCTGCAATTACTTCATTTATCTCCTGCTCTGTGGGCACACAACCCAGAAAGCGCAAGACGGTGCCCACTTCGCGTATGTCGATGCGCTTATCGCCGTGATGATCGAAGATGCAGAAGGCATCGGAGATGCGTTGCTCCAGCTCGTTGGTAATGGGTACTGTGTGGTGAAGTTTGGTTAGCTTGGGGATTTGATATTTTTTTATGTACTGCGTAGGTACTCACTGGCAACCTCCATGGCTTAGGCGGTTAGTCGTGTATAATTTATATTTTTCAACACTATTAATTTATTTAAAATATTTCGCAAAAATTATTACTCTTTTTAGTGGTTTATATTTTTTTTATTATTTTTTTTTTTCTATTTTTTACTTCTTTTCAGTTTTACAAATTTTATTATGTGAATACAATTTGTGTCTAGATTTTGTATTTTTAGTTCCCCTTGGCAACTGTCTATTTCTTGGTAACTAAGAACATATCGATCAATCAACAGACAACAGGGTGTGTGCCTTTTAAATATGTTTTCTCTCCAGCAAAATATAAATTAAATAAAAGAAATAAATGATATACATACATATATAGTGTATTAGATAATAGATAATAGACCTAGTAATGTCCACAGTTAGCCTCTTCTGCAGTATAGGTCCGAATAAAGAATTTGGCTATTGGGGAGCAAGTCATAATAGATGATTCCCTAAGTGATAGATGGGAATTCGAAATATTGCCGAAGCTAGAGGCGAAATAGTGACCGAGCGTCTAGCAGGTATATGAGCGCTTGGGTAGAAAGCAAAACCTTTGACGCTCATTTTCTCTTTTTTTCCTTTTTACGATTTTTCTTAATTGGCGGGCAGGATAGTAAAAAACTAAAAGTCATATGGCATTGGTTCAAGGTTTATTATCTTTGGCATTAAATTATCTTTTATTTAAACTAAAAAAACTAAGATAAGTCAAGTTTGAATATATTTTTAAACAACATAAAGTAAACATTTTTTTCGCCAAAACCACTTTTTTCAATTTAAAAAAAAAATTAATTTTATACTTTTTTTTGGGAATTTTCTAAGTTTAACTAAAAGACATTTTGTTAACAAATATGAATCTCTTCGAATTTTTTTGTTTCAGAAATTGCGACCTACATCGGTGACAAATGCACATGCGAGATGCATCGGCCAAATGCTTTCCAAAGACAGATTATAAAAGATTTCGTATCCAAAAATTTTGTGGATGATGTTTAAATATATAACTATAAACTCTAGAAATTTTGCTTTCCAAAAGAAATCCTTTCCAAAAGAATCTTCGAAAAAATCGATTTTTTGAAGCCTCTAAAGCAGGCTCCCCCTTAATCCTGTGGCACCGCTACATTGAGTTCTTTTCGTAACAAGACTAATTAATTGGTTTAAAAAGGTTTTTATGTGAAATGTTTAGATAATAGGCATTCGAAACAATGCCCACATGGCTCGGTTTCGGTCGAATTCGACGATTTCCACTAATATCACCGATAGTGCTGCATCTTGGACATCAAAATTACCCGAACGGAATTGACACTACAGATGATTGGTTGTTTCAATATCAAAACCATAAACATTATTCACATTCGTGGAAAGCGTTTTGTCAATACAATATAGGCATTACTAATTCCTTTTTGAGAATATGAATAAATATATAGATTTACTTATCTGACATCAATAATACCAAGCCTAACATGTCGGCAAAATACATACACCAATGTATACTATATACATACATATACTCGTTAACATGCATGGCTGCACTTTAAATAAACGCCATGTTCCCCAAACTCCATTATTGTGCTCCACTTATTGAGAAAAGAGTGTGTGAGCTGCCATGCAATGCAGCTTCATGTGATTGGTCGACACGTAGTGGCGTTCAGCCAATCAGATGGCTTGTTTGTTTTACTTTATTTGCCATTGTATACTGAGTATGTATACAGTTGTATGTGTTTGCTGTGTCAATTTTAAAAGTCTGCTTTGTGGAGAATTTTGCTAAAGTCTTCGGAGCGTTACTCTGCGAAATGATTATATGAAAGGTGTTTGACCGCTAGCTATCTTTAATAGTATTTGAAGAGTTTTAGAAAGTTGTAATTGCAATATAAACAAGATTTGATATAAAAACGAAAATCATTATACATACATATATAGTACCAGCGGTGGGGTACGTACTTCGCTTCGTACAAAGTAAAGAATTTTAGTTTAATAAAAACAAAAAAATGAATACTGATTTTGTGCAAATCACACAAACCATCTACTAAATAGTCGAAACAAAGCCTAAAGATTTGATTTGGATAGGTGAGGCCGCTCTTAAGTTATAAAACTACCACCAAAACTTTGTATATATATATAGGTATGGGAGTTGTGGTAGTATCGACCCGATTTTATCTATTAATAATTATCATCACATTATGACATACTAAAAAATCTGCCCTGGGTTTCATAAAGTACTTCACATACATTCACCAATTATGAAGTCAGCAGGATATTCGAAAATCCGGATATTGGTTATACTGGAGTTAGGTCAAGTTTTCACCCAATTTTTTCATTTTTTTTTTCCACAAAAATACACTGTTTTGAGTAAAACACACTCTCTCATTTTCATTGATATAATTCACATGTTGGCCGATATATGCAGTATAAAGACACTCGGTAGATCGAAAATCTTTGTATAAGGTATATGGAAGGTATGAGAAGTATTGATTTGATTCAACCCATTTTTATACACAGGGATGCAATTAACAGGAGAAAAATCTCAAGGTTGGATTTGGACAAGTTTTGGTCGAGATATGGAATTTCACCTAAAAGTGAACGGTGCCGCGCCCCTCATCCAATTTTTACCACGGCTCCTTTAAAGCTCACTCCTGTCATCTCAAAAGTAAAATTTGATGTTTTATCGCACTTTTAGTTGTTTATAACATAACCGTGTTATGGGGAGTAGACAGGGTTACCTTCTGAATTTCTTTCCATTTTTATAGCGTCGATAGGGGTGTTAAGGGGATTTATTATGAGTAAATTTTGTTATTATAGCTTTAGTAGCTTAGGAGATATGTATGTACATTAAACCAAAGTTACAGCTTGCATGGACAGAAAAACATTTACTCGGATTTCAACACGTCTCGTCAACAGGTTGCAATAGTATAAACAGAGTTTACCTTTAATTAGGCTACTCTTTTCAAATTATATCTTGTGTAAGTATTTATTCTTAGGACTGCATATAATTTCTGAAATATTAGATCTAAAAAACAGGAAAACCAGTATTTTTCCAGTTATGGCCTTAATAACCAGCTAAAGCCGTGAACCCTACAGTTTTGGCTATTACGAGAGAAATTGTATTCGATCAGGATAATATTTCACATACATATGTACATTGATAAATACTCGTCAGAAGTTCCGGGATATAATTGTTCTTATGCATGTACCTTATAGCCCGGACCTGATATCAAGCGATTACTATCTGTTCTTATCTGTGGGAATGAGTTTGATGGTGAATATTTCGTCTCAAGAGAAACTTTTAAGAAACGACTGACTGAAATAAGTTATCGAACAAAACGATGCATATTTGATCCAAATATGAACATTCTAACTAAACTAAATATAGTCTTCATTTCTTTTTATTAGACCGTATATATGTACATCTGTATGTATATAATATCTTCCATTGATAAATGTATGTTACTTGACCAACTTCAGAGTGTGACCCGATTTTAGTACTAAAAGCTGATATTCCTATTACTGGACCACTACTGTTTTTTATTATAATTAAAGCAACATAAGGCATTCGCCAAATAATATTGTATAAAGATGCGGTGTTGATAAATATTTGCTCCATAAAAATCCAGATACATTATAGTTAAATAGCTGAGAATTAATCTGTCACAAGTTACATCGCAAGAGGAATCTTTGAAGCGGATGATTAAGGAGTTACATATATGTACTTATATTGATTTCTGTGCAAGATTTCTCAAGAACCATATGACATATTGATTTAACTTTTTGTAAACTACGAGTACTTTCGCTTGGAATATCCAATTGGCGTCACGTAGCGAAGAGAAGAAACGACTGGCGCACTATTGTTGACTCGGCTATAATCGCGTAAGCGTTGTCTACGCCAGTAAAGAAGAAGAAGAGTACTTAAAACTGCAATATCATCGCCTACTTACCATGCTCATGGCAAAGCGAGTAAGAAAAAAGGGTAGTTACATAAATGTAAACGCAGTGTTTGATTATTAAAAAAAATCCCGTCTTCTCAATAAAAAAAAGCTTCTAACAACCTTTTTTTTTATTAAATAAGTTTACATAACCCCTTAAGTAAAACGATCACTGCTTGGGCTTGGCAACATAACTCTTAGAGATGGATCGACTTCTAGTGAAATTAAATTGATTGGGCCGCGAAAAAATATTATCTTATGATATATGCATATGTATGTATGTATAATTCGCTGGATGATCTGAATTTGAATCTGGGGGTTTTATTTGATTATAATAGTCGAAATTTTGAGTAATAGGCACCGTTGTGACCATTGTGTAATCAAATATGGTTTTAAAACTGTTCAAATTGGGACACGATAGTATAATCCTGACATAAATTCCATATTCGCCTTTTTGGCTCACCCTAATACTTATATTCATTTAAGGATTGCCCACTCAACAACATTTCTCCAAAGTTTTTTTTTTAGCACAAATTCTTTTACAACAACAAAAAACGATTTTGTCAAAGTATCAAACATCCCGCTTTACAATTTTCCATAATTCTGCTTCATTTATTCAATAAAAAATATACACATTTAAGTACATTTCCACATACACAAGAGAAAAATAAATTTCAGTACAATTTTCATTTTTATGCATAGCTTTCAATCGCTTCAAGCTAAAATATTGTTAATATATTTATTTATTATTTTTTTTTTCGTAATATTATATATTAACATATACATAATTCGGAAAATTATTACAGAGCTGTAAAATATTACATAATTTTATTGCAATTCAAAGTGAATCCTGCGTTTGAGCAAATATTATTTTCGATAATATGTAAATATTTTCAATAAATTGCCTTTAAATTGTTGTAATTAAGTGCACTTCGGATTTTTGTTTCTTCTTCTTGCATAAAATTAAATGCGGAGTTATAGATATACATATACTAGTATGTACGTACAAATATATGCATATGTGTGTTTTAGTATCTGGCTAAACAATTTTTTTATAAATAATATAATTCTAGAACTAATTATTGTGTGTCTATTAGCATTACAATTTAATAAATAAGTATATATTTTTTAATTAATAGTAAGTCAGAAAAAAAAATCAAATTATGAAACATGCGTAAGTAATTAAAAAAAATACATAAATCAAAAATTAAATCTAAAGTAAATATAAAAATAATTAAATAAAGAAATAGCTAAAAAAAATTAAAATTAATTTAAAAAAAAATTAATTTAATTAATAAAATTAAATAAAAATTAAATGTAAAAAATTAAGGTAATTAAAAGAGTGTTAATTATAAAAATTAAAAGAAAATTAATATAATTAAAAAGGTTTAATTATAAAAAAAAAATTAAGAAAAAATTAAATTTAAAAAATTAATGTAATTAAAAAAGTTTTAAATAAAAAAATTCAAAAAACATTAATGTAATTAAAAAAGTTTTAATTACAAAATTAAAAAAAAATATTCTAAAAAAATTAATGTAATTAAAAAATTTTTAATTATAAAAATCAAAAAAAAAAAATTATTTAAAAAAATTATATTCAACATCTTAAGTCGGATTTTTATCAGCAAAAATTATAAATAAAAATTTCAAATATTAATTACCTTATTTCAAAACAAACAGAATGTGTAGTAAGGTGCGCATGCGCATATCAACTATCAACGTAAATACTAACAAATTGCTATTTCATACATTCAAAATTGTTTCAAATGGTAGCAAGCTATTAAATACCGCTAAACTTCTTTTCGACATTTACTACAGTAGCCATTTTGTTCTAAGAAATTTATATATTTAACTTTTTCTTTTTTCATAATTTTTCACCTTTTTTCACTAACTGCTAGTTAATAACTTAATATTGCTTATAATTAATTTGCTCGTATAGTGCGATTTTTGTTCATATTCGTTAACATAAGTGATATATATGATGTCAGTAGATCATCCATTTTGTAGCCCAACGATGTCTCACATAGCAACTTGGAGCCACGCACCAAATTGCCGATTGTCATATGGAAGTAGGTGTTGCCGGAGGACCAATTGGAAATGCGCGTGAATGGATGCGTGATTAAAATGTCCTAAAAGATTAAAAAAAAATATATAAAAAAAGTATATACTTCTAGTAAAAAATATGTATAGTACCTTGGTGACTGGATGTATAAGACTGACGCCATGCTTGTTGATTGCAATGAGCAGCATTTCCGGGTAATTCGGCTCAGTCGTTTGTTTCACCTCGAAGAAGGCGGAACCGAATGTAGGCCATCTACAGAAATAGTGAAAATTATGAGAAAAATTAGTATTAAAAAATTAAAAAAAAAAACAAATTTTGCATTATAAATTTTTTATATCACATGATCACATCACATAAATAAATGACATCACATTAACAGATCTAGCAATAATGTGTATGCCGATTGCTGTTTTTGCTTGTATAAGTAAATATTTCGGACTGGATTTCAGTTGATTCCTAATATATTCTACATCATGTGACGTCACATCATAGGATATCATGTGCATTTTGTTATACTATAAATATATATACATACTAATATTTACATATATCTTACAACTTAAAATATATTTTTTTGGCAACGAGTGATGTCACATCACATCGATCAAGTTGACATCACATCATGCGTTTTTTGATATAGTAAAAGATATTACCATCTTGTTCAATTTTTTTGTTTTTGTTTACGTAATTAGGACTAATAATTTCAGTTTATTCATAAAATATTTTACATCATATGACATCACGTCATATTATATACATATTACTTTTTCTTTACATCGTATGTAGATTTTGATATTAGATATAATATATAAAAAAATAAATCACTATAAAAATATCACGTCACAACATCACATCATATCAATTCCAAGAAAGTACTGTAATTCAGTACGATTTTACAACGATAACATCTATAATAATATGTTAACTAACGGATATCAATGATGTGATATGAACATCATCCCCACAATATCACATCATTTATTTCACATTCATATCACAGCTCTGCAACAGTTGTATTTTACTATCAGATCATATAGTAATGTAGGTCTCATGATGAGACCATCTCTAATCCGAAAACAATAAGAAAACGTGCTTTAAATTTCCTATAAAATCACGTCACATCATGCTCTTAGCACATTATATCGCCTCGATTGTGGTCATTAATGTTTTAGTAGCAAAAAATATTCGATGTTATTATAAAATAAATTATTTGAAAGGGTTGCCACGTCATATTACCATATCACACGGGTTCATTTCTTATTTAACATTGTCACATATCACTATGATGTGATCATACGCCTAAATCACATGATCTCTTCTCTGCAATACACACCTGTAAACGATCTTTAAAAATGCCACCTTGGCATCCTCTGAGCTCATGCCACCATCCTGATTGTATGAAGCTACAATGGCGCGCTTCCATTCACTGGTGCTTTGCATCTTCATAATATCGGAGGGTATCAGTTCGCGCAGCATTTGTCTGTGAAAAAATTAAAGAAATTGACTACAAACTTCCACCCTACTTTGCTTAGCAGATGGTAGAGACAAACTCACGGTATGGCCTGCAACTCCTGCTTGTTCTCGCCGTAGCGTACGCGATACACCAGCGCCGCCAGTTTGGCCGCCTCCTCGCGCGAGCACTTATGATAGCCGCGCAACAATTTCGGCAACTCTTGATGATAGTGGAATATCAGATCGGCATTGCGATCTTTACCCGGCACCGTATTCGTCCACAACTTCTTCATGAAGAACACTTGATAGGTGAATTGCGGATTTGAGCCATCGCGTATGGGACGCGCTTTCTTAATCCAATCAGTCAGATGACGTACAAAGTCAAAGAAGAAATCACCCTCCGGCACGGAGATCACTTTATCGGCGATCTTGACGAACAGCGAGAAACCCTCACTGGTGCGCAATGACAGACGCTGCGAGATGTTGTGGCAGAAATCTTTTGCGCGTGTCGATGAGTCCACCTCGAATGCTTCGTCCGTGTCGTCGGGGAAGTAGACTTTATGGAAAATTTGTGTAGTTTTGTGCTGTATCGCTTCGACTTCCACCTGATGTGGCGGATACTTGCGCTGGCCATTACGTATTGTCTTCTGCAGACGATGCATCGAATCCTGTGAGATGGGATGTCGGCGCGTACGCAAGAACATCATCAACTCTTTGAGCAAACCTTGCGAACAGGCGAAGAGACCGGTAGCAAGCCACATCAATTCCCAGCCACGTTCCTCTGAGACGCGATTGCGATTGTCCGTTAACTGTTTCATGATTTGACAATAAATTTCATCACGCAAAATTTCATGTTTGAGCGGTCCATCGAAAATGTGATCGGTTATTTCATTGCCCATACGTGGACGCTTCGATGGCAGATCGCCCATATACTTCAGTATGGCAGCGAATGCAAAGCAGGCCTCTTCGGCGAGCTCTTCTTTACTCTGCAACTTGCGCAGCAGCGGCGCCTTAATGGGATCACGTGAGTAGCGCCAGATTTCATCGGCGCGCTTCGAGCTTAACGTCAATGTCTTGGACATCGTGCGCTTCGGCGGCAAACGGAAATGATCCAGCGCATACTCCATTAACGTGTGCGGACGATCACGCGGTTCGGGCGCGCCATTCGAAACCATACTTAGGCGGCGACCATGATGTGCCTCTTCAATGTTGAACAACGCCAAGATGTCCTGCGGTGGCTTAGTGAGCGTGGGTAGCACATAAACAGTCTCCGCAGGGAAATCGCCACGTTCTTGTGTGCGTTCGCAACGTCCAATACACCAGCCGTTGTTTAGTACGGACTCACCGCAAGACTCGTCCTCGAGTATGATGAGATCCCCTTTGAGGAAGGAGAGGAAGCTCGAACCGTCTGAAGGCGCGCGATAATCCTGTATGGCGATCACATAACGCGAGCTGTAATGGTATAAATCCAATTAATACTAGTTATTATTGACTTGTAACCCCGCACTTACCGTTTCTTCAGCCCATCCAGGAAGTACACCACCAAATCTCTTATGTCCTCTGCGTTGGGGCTCTGGAAGGTGAACTCCTCGCCGCGCACGGTGGACAAACTGAATGTTTGCGTGAACACTTTATTTGTCTTTTGACTGGACACAGCGGTGATTTCCGGGAAGCTCAGCTCCAACAGTACCTGTTCCTGATCATCCACTACATACACACCCGTCCAATTCACTGCTATTATGACATCGTTTTTCGGCAAATTCGGACCTGAGTTGCGATAAGCTTCATAGAAGCGCGAGAAGAGCAGGGGCCACTTCAGTTTCGCATAACTAACAATGTCTTCTTTGATCTTTAACGCCGCGACCTTATCACGCACGTAGTAAGACTTTTTATAAGCCTGCAGCACCAATGCAGCCCAGCGCTCAATCGCCTTCTCTACGCCGGTCAAACAGAAGTCCGGTATAAAGTTGGGCAGCAACGTGAATAGACGCTCCATGGACATATCCGTGCCATACTCGATGAAGTACTGTTGCGCCGCAATCATTGCCAAATCATCCTCCTTGTCACAGCGGTACTCGCCGAACTTGACGCCACGCACCACTTGCTGATAAATGAGGTTCGTTGCGACTTGATCGTGTGTGGGATCATGCCAGGGTGCAAAGATCTCCTTGCGGAAGAAGAGACGCCATGGCGCATTGCGCTCTTGTGCGCCCTGCTCCTTCGCGTACTGTTCGCACTGCGATATGGCGTCCATGACATGATCGCCGCCGCTACCCAACGATGAGACTTTATCGAAGAGTGCAATGTAGAGCGAGAAGCCAAATTGATCTTTGAGCGTGATCTTATCCGAAAGCTGATTGCATAGCTCACGCGCTGTGGTAGCGGAGTCGGCTAGCAGCGTTTTCGTATTACCATCCATGAAAGTAATGGGTAGCATGATGGGCTTCTTCGACTTTGTCGCTTGCAGCTCCAACCAAGAAGGTGGTTGATTGCGCGTGCCGTTATTAAATGTGCGCTTCAGTCGCTCTTCACAATATGGTGCATAACCGGGCGGTCCTTCACGTATGAAGGCGCGCAAGTAGTTGACGAACTTCTCTGATGGCGCAAAGCAACCGACACAGAGCGAGAGCAGTATCCAGCCGCGCGCATGCGAGGATTTGAGCGGATTATTGGTTAGTTGTTTGCATATTTGACAGTAGATCTCATCGCGCAGCTCGGCGCGCAATATGCCATGGCCGATAATGAAATGCAATTTCTCCAAGTTCGAGGTGGGACGCGATTGCAGCCAAGATTGGTAGCTGTCCGCGGTGTACTCCTCGTCTTGCAGGCGACGGCGTACATCTTCGCCGAGCTTATTTTTACGCTTCAGCGTCAGCGAAACGAGTTTGTGGCGTATTGAGCGCGGCTTCTGTTTGAGGAACGCCTCCGGGTCGAGACCCATGAGCTGTGCTTCCTGGAATTCCTGCAAGCGAGCAAGAGATTTGGGAGTAAATGAAAAGCTTCGAAAATAATAACGGTATACTCACTTTGCTCCTAATGAAGTTACGCCCCAACGTGGCTGTAACCTTCGACATAACGGAAGTGGTGTCCATGCGGTCCATTGTGTGATATTTTGGTTCGGGCATGTCGCCTGTGAAACGTAATATGGTTATCCAGAGCGCTTGTGCCGCCAACTGATCGCCTTGTGTATGCAGCGGCAGTAAAGGATGCTTCAGCGCCTTCTTCGAGTACTGGTGTGTGACGTTGCCTTGGAAGTAAGTGGCAGCGAATTTCTGGAACTTGAATTCAGAAAGATCTTCCTCATCCTCTGAGACATGCAGCGGCCCAATTATGTCCTGTAATGTTAAAATTTTTCTTATAAAGTAATATTATTTAATTGAAAATTTAACGCACCTCATGGTTCATGGAGTTGTTGTGCGGTAGATCATTGAACACCGAAGTTTCGCGGCCGCCATGCGGTGTGGGCGCCTCACTGCTGGAGTCGGGCAAAAAGTCAAACATCGCCTCCACTAACTTGCTATCGTCCACCGGTTCGTCTTGCTTGCGCGCCGCATCATTAATGATGTTCTTCTTCACCTCCACGCGTCGGCGCTCCTCAATCTCTTTCTCCATTTCGCGGCGCTCCAGCTCATGCAAACGATCGCGATAGTGCTGCTCCGCAATCTCACGCGCATGCTTATTACCCTTGTGCATCAGCTCTTGTTCTTCCAGTTTGCGCAAGTGCAACACCTCAGCAAATTGCTTATACTCCTCGCGCAGCTTCTGATATTTGCGCATAGCAATCATGCGCCGCACATGCGATTGTATCTTAATGATAGCCCACATTTTGTGCCCATACTCGCGGCGCACCAAATAGCCACGCGCATGCGCTTGCAGGCCCACAATGTGACCGCGCAGATGACGAAAACGATGTGAGAGCACGCGTGAACGTATGAGCGCCTGCAAACGCATATAGCCCACACGCATTTGACGGTAGCGTTGACGCTGCGCGTAACCCTTCCAGAAGCGCTGTACCGTGATCACGGCCTCGCGCATGCGCAAATAACGTCGCCGATAGACCCAACCGCGTATGGTGCGTTGTAGTATAAGTATCTTGCGCGTAAGCACGCGATCGCGCTCCTGTTCGAGGAAAAGATCGTGTGCATCTTTTAAAAACACCTTAGTGTTGCCTAGCTGGTAGTCCGATTTGCCCAGCACTGTGGCGCATATGCGCGCGGTGGCCGCGCGACACTCTGTGCGATGCGCTGGCGGCACGCCGGGTATTAGAAAGCGATAACGCTCAACGAAATCGCGAAAGCCATGGCGTATGGGGTAGCCAGCGCGACGTATACGTATCGTCTCCATCATGCCGGAGTAACGCAGCTGTCGACAACATAAGCCGCGATCGAAAAGCATAGGCTTTTTCAGCTCGTTTGGTTTGATGCAACGTATGAAGAACGGCTGACACGTGCTCAGCGTTTTCATGAGCGCGTCCAAACTCTTGCGGAACTGTGTCGAAAGTGTGGGTGTGCGTTTGCGCGTCTCAGCGCCCATTTCAATATCCTGATTGAAGATTTGACGCAAAAACTTATTCGAACTCTGGCTGACCAAATGCAACAAATCGGGACTAAATGTATCGCGATTCTTATCGAGAAAACCGCTAGTATCATAGAACACAACGCCGGCGAAATGATTCAAGCCGAAACTGGTATTAATATCCGACTTCGGTTTCAAGTAATTCTTGTGTGCGCCATGCGTTTTGTGCAGCTTCGCCAACATCGTGTGATCCGTGCCCTTTGGAAAGCGCGCCTCCTCATCGATCAATGCCATAATATTCAACTGCTTGATGGCAATCAAATCGAGCGCATCCTGATTGTCCACAAACTCAATGTGCTGCCAATTGATGGCCTCGTGATTGTACTCCTCCTGTTCGAGTTTGAAAATATGCTGCACGAAGAACTGTTGCAAGTTCTCATTCGCATAGTTGATGCAAAATTGTTCGAAACTATTTTGATCGAAATTTTCGAAACCAAAAATATCCAACACGCCAATAGCATTACGCGATGTGCCGCGTGGCTTGAAGATTGCCGAATTAATTTTACGCACAATATGCACAAACATACGCCCATAGATGCCCTTCACGAAGGCGTCACGCACATCCACGGATTGTTCACGTGACAGCGTTGACACTACCGTCTCGCCGTGTGCGAAGAGTGTGCGCCGCGTTAATGCATCGATGAGTGGCTGCATTGGCAGGCCGAGTAGGGCAGCAACGCGTTCCACATTAATGTGTTCGGGTATCTCGGTGGCGTCCAGATTATCAACAACAGTCGCCTTATACCTGATATTGCCACAGTGTAGCAGCGCTGCGAGTAATTTGATAATTTCCCAGATTTCCTGATCGGAGAAGAGCAACACCTTCATGGCGGAGCGTATATCTGAGAATTCAGCGGCATCGTCGCGCCCTTCGCAGGTAATACAATCGCCGCCGGTGAGATATCTGTGGGTGGAAAATGATAATTATTAAAGTTGAAGCTGTGTTATGAAAATATTTGAGGTTAGGTTATGTTGGTTATGACACGGGACATTAATTTTTTAGTGTCAAGGTGTCCTTGTCTAACTATAGAATCACTTTCTGACTAAAGCCCTTGAAATTTATCATCTAGTATGCCTTCGAGACTGTTATTGAAAGCACTCGAAAGCTTTCATCCAGTATTCCTTGGAGACTTTTACTGAAATCTCGACTTGAGTAAATTCTGCAACTTCAAGATATACAATTATGAAGAGAATGGAATACTAGCATATCCTTTGTCTTTCATCATGAAAAGACTTATTAACAATATCTTTTTTATTACCCTTTTATCGTCATCAGTCTGAGGTGATCGTTGATTTAGTAAGCAAAGATTTTATAATTACAACTGAATTAAAAGTGTTAAGAAGCTACTGGAAACTGAGTACATAAATTCGAGTTTATGAATATTTTTTCTCATAAACTTGGCCCATGGAAATGGCAATTTTTTCCTCAAACATGTTTTAAATAGTATTTTTTGGGTGGATAGACTTACAACGAGGGTTAAATCAAAACCTTGTAGTTTAATATTCAAGACTTTATAAATAAACACGTATTAAACCCTATTTTTTGAGCGAGTTTATTCTCCATTTTGGTGTTTACCATTATTTTTTCTTATAAACTCGGAGTTTAACATACAACTTTCTACATTTTGGTGTTTACCATTATTTTTCTTATAAACTCGGAGTTTAATATAGAAATTTATTCCGTAAACACATATTAAACCCTACTTTTTGAAGAAGTTTACTCCCTATTTTGGTGTTATCATTATTTTTTCCCACAAACTCGGGGCTTAACTTATATATTTTTTTTTCAACTACTAATTTTTCAACGAATTTATTCTCCATTTTGATGTTTACCATTATTTTTTTTCATAAACTCGGAGTTTAACATCTGACTTTTTTTCATTTTGGTGTTTAGCATTGTTTTTTCTTATAAACTCCGAGTTTAATATATAAATTTTTTCCTCAAACACGTATTTAACACTACTTTTTGAACAAGTTTACTCTCTATTTTGGTGTTATTATTATTTTTTCCCATAAACTCGGAGTTTAACTTATAAATTTTTTCTTCAACTACTAACTTTGAACGAGTTTATTTTCCGTTTTAAGGCTTACCATTATTATTTTTTCATAAACTCGAAATTTAGCATATAACTTTTTTTTCAATTTGGTGTTTATCATTATTTTTCTTATAAATTCCGAGTTAAATTTATAAATTTTTCCCTTAAACACATACTAAACACTACTTTTTTAACGAACTTATTCACCATTTTGGTGTTTACCATTATTTTTCCAGAAACTCAGAGTTTAACATATATATTTTTTTGTTTTAAACAAGTTTTAAGCACTGTTTTTTGGGTTCATAAAGATAAATTCAGAGTTATAGCAAAATCTCGGAGTTTAACAAATCTCTATTTCTCTAAACACATACTAAACACTACTTTCAGGGTTTACAAAAATGTTTCCGTAAACACGTTTTAAACACTACTTTTGGAAGAGTTTGGAGTTAAACACCACTCTCTGGGTTTATATAGGTATAACCAAAGTAGAACTCCATTATCCACTCACTTATAATCGGCAGCATTGCCCAGATCCAAACGCCGTTTCTCCTCCGCCGATAGACCCGCTAATATACAGTAGAACACATGATAATTACGTTCGCTATGATTTTGCGAAACTATTCGAGATTTCTCCAAGAGATATTGTTCGATTTTGGCGCCTTCGATGACACCACTCGAGCTAAAGTGTATGTCGATATATTTGCCAAAGCTGTAACGTAAAACAAGTAGTATTTAATTCTTTGCCAAAAAAAAAGTACACAGTGCGCCCACTCACCGTGATGAATTGTCATTGCGCACGGTTTTCGCATTGCCGAATGCTTCGAGTATCGGATTCGCTTCGAGTATTTGTTGTTCGATCCACGAGTGCTTGCCACTAATTGCCGCCAAGTATTGTAATATCAATTTTGTGCTTTCCGTCTTGCCAGCGCCCGATTCGCCCGATATGACTATGCACTGATCCTGACGATAACGTTTCATATGCGCATACGCATTGTCACCGATGGCGAATATATGCGGTGGCAATTCGCCGATTTTACGCTCCTTATACAATTTGATTTGATCGGCAGTGTAGATGGGTAGTATTTGATATGGATTGACAGCAACCAAAATGGAGCCCGTGTAAGTCTGTGTGTGAGTTGAAATTAAGAGTAAATTAAATATTTTTATTTTAGGTTATGTGTGCGCGCACTTACATAGATCAAATTCTCTTTGTAGCGTATGAGTAGATTTCTGAGAATGCCCGCCTCGTGCAGATCACCCAACGATATCATATCCTCCACACCCTGCACCGAGGAGGCATGCATCGCTTTGATGCGCCGTTCGGGCGATAGCCAAATTTCATTGCCATCATCGTCGCGTACTTGTATGCGTCTACCTTCGGCCGATATGACACGAGCGCCAATGGCTACATCGAATTCCCTACCCGATGCGGGTTCTATCCAGATGTAGTCACCCTAAGGAAGAGAGGAGAAGATGAAATTAATACGAAATAATAAGAAATACGAAATTATTATGTATGAAGGTGCTATAAATATTGAGCTTCAGTTTCGAATTAACTTTTCTATAGTTTTTATGCTCTTGCAACATGTTGCTACAGAATATAATAGTTTTGTTCAGATAACGGTTGTATACGTCAGCTAAAACTAAAAGACGAGTTGAAACAAGTGACAGCCTGTCCGTCTGTCCGTCCGCCCGTCCGTCTGTGCAAGCTGTAACTTGAGTAAAAATTGAAATATCTTGATAAAACTTGGTACAGATGCTCCCTGGCTAAAAAGTAAGTAAGTTCGTAAAGGGGCGTTATTAGACCACGGCGACACTCACTTCCCATATAACGGTACTATTAAATACTACCAAAAGTGCGACAAATTAGTTAAATTCTTTATTTTGCCAGATACATTAATTTTTCCCTCGAGATGACCAGGTTTTAATGGAGCCGGGGTCAAAATTAAACGATATGTTTGGCACCGCCCATTTTTAACTGAAATCACATATCTCTCGCTCGACAAATTTCAACTAAATTTGGCACGAGAAAAATTTAAACGGAAAGTTGAATGAAAAAATATTTTAAAAATTTTATTTGTAATATTTCGTGGAACTATTTTATTTGTGTGAACTTCTCAACAGATTTATAGAATATTTTTGTTATTTTATTGAACGGAAATTGGTTAATGTAGTGGGAGCCGGAATCTATTGCTCGGAGTTGGATCTCAGGCGACCTATTAAGCTTCCGGGAGACAGCATTATCATCCAGGTGGAAGTCTTCACAGTTGGGAAAGCGACCGAGACAGTTAACAACATAAATATGAAAAATATATTAGTCAATAGGTAGGCAGTAATTAAGACAATAATCTCATAATAATCGTTCCCACAACAGTCGGCTCTCCCTAACCGGAATGAATCCGGCCTTGGACTGTCAACTCGGCAGATTTCTGCAACACTACAATATTCTCACATCGCATTATTATTATATTAGAAATTCGGAAGTTACTAAAAACGATATGCAATGAAATTTCCGAAAGGGCTGACAGGCGGATTCGGGCGAGATGGAAGACATTAAATACATGTAGGACCGCCAAGATCTGTATGTGAAAGCCCCTTGGAAAACTCGCATGCTTTTTACTCACGCTTTTTACTCTTATGAGAGAGATGTGGGAAAACCTCCTATGACTTTGGCCAGCACTATATAGAACTCGCCTTAAGTATCTGGAAGCTTCGGACTTTACGAGACCAGACGAAGTATCAAACTTAGATATCAAGCTCTTAAAGTTCGCAAAAAACGTTGGCGTTCTACATGAGGTAAGCTGCGGCTCATAATAATACACTTGGCGTGGCCGGCCAGTATAACTTAACCTAACCAACTGTTTTATTTCTCAATATTTACATTAAGTATCATAGCATACAAGGCAGCGCCATCATTGGAGCTGGCATGAAAATGTCGGTGAAGTTCGTTGTATTTAAGGATGGTATGTACTCGCAATCATAGAATACATTCATTTCGGAACTGACTTATTTAACAGTAAATAGCTCAAGTAACGAACTGCGCTGTAAGCATCTGGAGTCCACACGGTATGATACACTGGAAGATGTATCGATAGTGAGGCCGAATGGTCTGTTAAAATTCGCGTCAAGCGCAGGCATCCTAAGGATTGATTTCTCTTGGACCTGGGTACTGAACCACATCTGGTATCGCAAAAGACCAAAACTGATCTATGCGTGGCTTATTTGCCTACCAGTTTAATCTAACCTAACCTAACTTATCAAAACTTTAGAAGTTGGTTTTCATGTTTTCATATCGCTTGGCTAAAAATTGTGTTTAAACAGTACTGGAAGTGTCTTAATGTTGATCAAAAGACAAGGTTAAAATAAATAAAAGATAATTAAACTGGGTAACTAAGCGACGAATAAGTATAAATGTAGACATCTTAAACTGTTTTTGAATATTAGATCAATGTGTGATTGGGAAAACTTTCTACAAATCTTGTAGGAGAAATTATCACCTTCTGTCAAGTCCTCTTAATATTTGACTTAATGCCGTCCAAAAAGATAAGTCAAAAAACGGAAAACAAGGCCATGGCTGTTTTTCTTTGCTGATATGACTATTTTTAGGATTAAGGTAGAAGTAAATTGCAGTTTCTATTTATTAACTTTCATTCAACAAAACCAATTCTTTTAAATATAGTTTATATTTCTTTTTTTAATTCTCCTATTTTGATTTTTATTTTCCAGCTAACTACTAATCGTTAAATTTTAATCCATCTATAACGTAATTGTTTTCAGAATTTACAGTTGCACGCCACCGCGCTTAAGCACTCATCGGCTATTGCAGGCGTGTGTGTGCACCCGAATGCGTACAACATGTGCCCAGAGGTGGTACATTAACCCTGCCATTAATTTAACAAACCAAAGCAGCGACTAAGCAGTCAACCAAGCGGCCCGGCCCGGTAACCATGCAAACATTGTGGTTTAGTTTTTGTGTCTGTTGTTGTTAAACTACAGCTGTTGGCGTTGGGTGCTTGCTACTGCATGTTGTTTTAATGCCTATTGGCTACTGCGTTGCTCTTGTTCTTGTTGGTGTTGATGTTGTTAATGTTGATGTGGTTCTTAATGCTACCACTTTTACCACCAAGCAACGCAGCCGCTAGTTATAAGTCAACTGACAACAAACAACAACAACTTTATAACAAGCACTTAGGCTTAGGCGCTCATTAATGCCATGGAGGAGACAGTGATTGATGTTATGTACGTACACATGCAGATACATATGCATAATATATACTTTTCACATTGAGTATACCGAGTAGGCATGGTCCTGAATGTTTTATTATTATTTTTTATATAATTTTAATAATAACTTAATTATTTTTTTAAATATTAGATTAAAAAATATATCGTTTAAATTTGAATAATTTCAGAAGTTTAAGTATTATAGTACCGAAAAACAAAATAAATTTTGATGTCATTTTTCTTTAATTTTTAGATTTAAAAATTTATATATTTTTTAAATTTTCTCAAATATTTTTTTTTTTAATTTGAATATTTTCAAAAGTAAATACAGTTTTAGTATTAAAAAATAATTTTTTTCTTGATGTAAATATTTTTTTTTCTTAATTTCAAAATATTTTTTTTTTTTAAATTTTTTTCAAATATATTTTTTTTTAAATTTGAATATTTTGAAAAGTTTCAATATTTTTGGTATTAAAAATAATTTTAATTTTTATGCATTTTTTTTTTAATTTTTTGGTGCATAAAAAATAAATATTTTGATTATAAATGTGTTATTCAGTTGTTTTTATGCATTAAATATTATAAATGATTTAGATAAAAAAAATTTCAATATAAATTTTACCTTTTATATTAAAGTTATACAAGTTATACAAAGAAATTTTTTTTGAAAAAAAAAATGTCGATATGGCAACCCTCAGAACTTTATTATAAATCGCCAAACGTAAATAAATAATTAAACTTCATATAAAGCATACTGATTTTTTTATATCAGAAAAATAATAAGCACTATGTGGCAACCCTTGAAACATTTGTATTGAAAATGTTAAGTATAAGTAAATAATTTGATAAAATTTTAGCTAAAAGATACTGGAAAAAGTTTTTTAAAATTTTGAAGAAACAAAAGTGGCAACTCTTAAAAATATAGTATATTATGAAAACGTTAAATATTTTTGAATAAAAAAATAACGATTTTTAATTAAAAAAAGTTATTAATTCTAATAATATCTTAATATCTTAATTTATTAATATCTCAAAGTAATAATATTTTTTAATTTATTTTTAAATATGTGGCAACCCTTCATAACTTAGAATTAAAAAAAAATTTAGTATTTTTCTTAATTTTCCATTTAATTTTTATCTTTTATATAAAAGTTATACAAAGTATTTTTTAATTTTGAAAAAAAAAATATTAACGATATGGCAACTCTTAGCGCTTTATTTTTTGAAACACTAAACATAAATAAGTATTTAAACGAAGATTGCATATAAAGCATACTAAATTTTTTTACAGAAAAATAATTTACATTACGTGGCAACTTTTTAAACAATTATATTGAAAGTATTCAGTATGAATAAGTACATAATTTAACTAAAATTTTAAATAAAAATACAAATTTTTTTTACAGAAAACTAATTTGCATTATGTGGCAACTCTTTAAACATTTATATTGAAAATTTTCAATATGTGTAAGTAAATAATTTAGCTAAAATTTTAAATAAAATTTACTGAAAATGGTATAAACTTTCGAGGGAAAAACATAATCACAATATGGCAACCCTTAAAAATTTATTTTCAAAATACAAAAAATAAAATAAATAATCTTACTAAAAATTTGCTTAAAACATACTGAAATTAGTTTCAAATTAAAAAAAAGTATTCTATTATATATGGCAACCCTCAGATTGGCCATGATTATCAAATGTCATAAGTGTCATATGGGAGGACGTCGTATCAATTATAAAGAATGATAGTTTACCTCTCAAAAAGGTAAAAGTATTAAAAGTCAAAAATCTGGGGATTGTACGTATATACGTAAATAGGGGCTCAGCCGGGATCTCATCAACTTTTTAACGCATTCGATATGATACGATACACCAACATTTTATAATAGACCTAATACATTAATACAAAGAAATCGGCATTCATTCCAAACATTCGATCTATCAACAGCCCTAATTCCTTCGGGAGTTTAAAAATCTGTAATTAGAATGCTTGAAGTGCCTTCGCATATATGTACTATATAAGTATGTACTATATAACTGCACTGGGCTTTGATATGCTATTAGAAGTTTGAATATTGCATCGACAATTTGGAGAGCTCGAGCTAGTAGATCTCATTCTTTTCTAGAAAGATGAATCAGAATATTTTATACATATATGTAGTATCTAAAGGAGAGAGTAAGCTGATGAAAGCTAAAAAAAAGACTCATGTCTAAATGGTGAACACAGGTGCATAAAGTTCCGCTGAAGAATTCTTATGCAACACCAAGGAAAGCGCGCCAGCGCTACACCCTCTGTTAAGATTTGTTTTTTTCTACAATTTTTAATTGTTTTGTTTTTGTCATAAATTTCCTAACACCACGACTGTAGGTTGTTCCAGCGACTTCTAAGTACTTCCTATTTGATTTTATTTTGCTACCATTTCACAAACACGTACCACTACGCGCCACGCTACTGTTCCTACAGCTTAAGCGCACGACACGCACGCATTGTTACTGTAGCGCCTGTCGTTGTTGCTGTTGGCGCGCAAGAGGAACTCACTTAAGCGTGACGTAGAGCATCCGCTCGCTCCCATTTTTCATGGCGCACTTTGAATTTCATGACTTTTCCACGATATTCAACGATTGCAAGCGGCAGCGCGGCCCAACGCATGACAGCAACGCGCGGTGCGTAAATTTCAAAGCGCCGCGCAACGCGGCACTGAAATAAAAAATAAAAAAACAGATGTGTTCCCAAGCAAGCCGTTTAGCAGATGTACACGTTTTGATCCACGATTTGTGTTTTGTTTTTGCTGTTTGTTGGTAACGCGGCACTTGAAGTTGTGCGCGCTGTGTACTTGACAGGGCTGAGAGCGCGGCGCGAACGTTTAACACCCATGACGCGGAGTTGTGCACTTTTTTCCTACTCATTTGATTTATTTTCGTTTTTGCTTCTTATTTTTCCGCATTTCTTCGGTTCATTACGCGCATGTTTTTTGTTGTAAGTTGCTGTTGTTGTTAAGCTCAAACTGTCGCAAATCATCATTTGCAACTCTCCAGATGCTCCAGATAGCGCTGTCGTTAGCATATACCATGTGCGTACGCTAATGCTTATACATAAAGATACATATGTATGTATGCGTATAAAGCTTTTTTTGTTGTTCTTATTAATGCTACCCATTTCATGACAAGATACTGTCGGTAAATGTCATTACGCTTGCTGTCTCGTTTTGTTGGTGTTGTTTTTAGTACTTTGATTGCCATCAAATGTTGTGGTTGTTGTTTTTATTGTTGTTTCTATTAGCCACAGTTGGCATTGCTGCTGGGCGCTGTACATATGCGCTCAGTATGGTATGATGTAATAACCGTGACCTGAATCTTATGTCAGGTGTAACGTTCCATGTTTGCGGTCGAAATGGTTTGGTACACCGCGTTGTTGTTGTCAATCACAAATTTGTAGTTTTATGTACATGACTTCAATGTGGCTTTGCAGCCAGCTATTACGTGGATTAGATATGTACAAATGTATGTCCAATGCATAATTATTGGCATATGTGGTCTGCGCATGCGTAGTTGAATTTGCATATTTCATAACATTGAATAATGTAACAATCGCAGTTGAAATTAGCGCGAAATTTTGTGATTTTCATGAAATTTTAGTTGCCTAGTGTAGCTAATTAGAACCTCATAACAAACTACAATGTCGTAAATAGTTATTTAACATATGTCACGTGGTTATTCAAATTGCTTCTTCATTGCTTCTATGTTTCTCATATTTACTTAGATTTCAATAAATTTTTCTGAAAACGTAAGCTGACAGGAAAAAGCTTCACCTTCGACTTTAATCTGAGTTCTGAACTTCAAACCAGATAAGAAAAAAATACTGTTCTCATATTCATATTAAGAGTTTTCATATTCACAAAAAAAGCGTAAACATATATGTCGACGAACATACATAACGGTACTTACGAAGTTCGATAGTGCTATATACCAGATATATTATGCTCACTTTCAGGTATGTATTCTGTATATATTCTGATATATATGCCTGAAAGAAGACAGTGACAATTCTGGGATATAGCAATATCGGACTTCGCAAGTGCCGTTATGTATGTAGATATATTAGAATTACTACCATATATCTATATACCATATATATTTCCTACTTCTAGATTATACTCTGCTCACTTGGTAGTCTGGTAAAAATTTTAATTCGAATATATGTAGGACTAGACACAGAAACAAAATGTCCATTTATGCTAATAATTAGTTTTCTTAGAGTTTAGTCTTCTTTAAACTAAATATAAATTTCACAGTCTTATCAGGGAGCGAATCTTGTCTACAGTATGGCCAAAATACTACAGAGCTTTCATATCAGTTATACCAGTAGTGGCCAAATCTATACAAAAACTTTCGTGTTACATAGTTTTCATATCAATTCAACAATGATGGCCAAACTTGCTCTAGAACATTCAGCTTACAAGGCTTTCATATCAGTCTAGCAGGAGGGGTCAATTGTATACCAAGCATTGTATTTTACACAGCTTCCATATCAATTTAACAGTGATATCCAAACTTGCTCTGGAGCTTCCAGCTTACAATACTATCCTATTAGTTTCAACCAGTAATGTCCAATGATATACTACAACTTTCATGTTACATAGCTTTCATATTAATTCATCGATGATAACCAATACGGATTCGGATCTTTCATATCAGTTGTATCAGTAGTGGATAGTCATACTTCAGAGCTTACAAAACTTGTAGTTCCAAGTCATGTTTAGGAGGTTTTATATATTTTTACAGCACAACAACTTCAAAAGACAAAGTTTAGTTCCCAAAAAATATTTCCCATAAATATTATTATTATTTCAGCAAAAATATTTCACGTTCTGACATACCAATGATTATTGGTTGTCTTATTAGTGTCTTTTGACTATTGTAGAATATCTTTCTTTTTTGCTACTTTTGTAGTATTTTCGTTCTTGAGCTAATTAACACTACTATTGAAAGATGGATAGAATTATCTTTCAGAGCTGGAATGTTTTCATTCATACGGACGACATAACCTAGCCATGAGCTCACCGTTCTATCGACTGCGGTACTCGCCGTTGTCAATGCGCAAAGAATCATAAATCTTCCGCAGAACCTTTCTCTCGAAAACTCGAAAAGCCGACTCAACAGATGTTGTCGTTGTTCATGCCTCCGCATCGTATAGCAGGACGGAAATAATTATTGACTTGAAGAATTTGGTCCTTGTTCGTCGAGAGCCATGTGTTGGAGTTCACACAAGTGAAGAAAGTTCTCTAACGCCATTCACTTGGGAATTGCCAGAAACGATTATTTTATATATGGCTCAAGCTGTTCACGACTTCCTGTCTTAGCCCAAATATCCTCTGTGTTTAATTTCGCTAATGAATCGTGTTACTGACTTTGTACCCAAAACATCGTGGTACTGCTTTATACTCGTAGTATATTTTATTGTTGTAATAAAATAAAAACTGCATAGAAAATGCATGAACGTACTTGCGACTAACGCAGCAGACTCATTAAAAGCCAGTTAATTTGCCAGCACAAAAGTGCGCATAGCGAATAAATAGATGATAAAAATGGAAATAACAATTAACACAAGAATAATAACCATAGAGAAGAGAATCAGAAAAATAATACGCTATAAATGTAGACAATTATTAAGTATGTGCGGGGCATTAATGCAAAAAAGATGCCAAGTCACGATAAGGAACGCAGAGCTTTAGTTGCAAGCAGTAGAAGTGCACTACAATTAGAAGCCGTTGCACCATTGTTTACCAACACAAACATGTTTTCATATACTTTTGCAATTATATGGCAGCCTCGCGCAGCGTTAACAACTTAAAAATGCATTACTTGTGGCATAACAATGAAACCTTGCCGCCAATGGCATATGAGAAACCATTACTGAGACGCTTGTAGAACGTGCTAAAGAAATAACTATTCTTCTGCATTTGCATTTATAATCGTTGGCATTAGTCTGAGAAGATCATATAACTAAAATATGCTAATAGAGGTAAAATTATTGCTTTGCAACTGATGTTAATGAGACTGTAAGGAAAAATACATGATGACACTGCGTATGAGTAACTTTTTAGATGTGGGTGTTTGATGTTTTTGTTTGGTGTTTGGTTGAGATGTTTTTGAACTTTAGATATATTTATGCCATAAATGTATTATTCTATCTTTTGTATTAAATATGTGTACTTACTCGTGTTACAATCACCATTTTTGAACTTCATTGACCAATTTTAGCGTAAAAATATTCGAAATTTCTCAAACAAATTGAGGAAATGTTGTATTTGCTTTTTTAAATGCGACTAGTTGCTGGAAAGGAGGAGAAGAAAATTTATAAAAATTATTAAAAAAAATATATAAATAATTGTATAATTTTGCCTTAACACAAGAATAATATTTAGTGTAGTTTCCACCTGACTATAAATTCAACAATCATATGTTTTTAAGGTTGCCAGATGTATTTTATTAAAAAAAAGGTTAAAAATATTTTAAAGCTTTTGATTATTGAAAATACGCTTATTTTCGCTTCAACACAAGAGTAATATTTAATGTAGTTGCCACCTGAATGTAATCAATATAATATTAGAAAATTAATAATTAATTATATAATTTTTAGATAAAATGTAATCAACTAAATAGTTGAGATTTTGAAAAATAACATAATTTTAACCGTAATAATGAAATAATAATAATAATTTTTTTAAAGTTGCCAGATGTATTTTATTTAAAAATTTTAAAAATATTTTAAAACTTTGACAGGTCTTTAGAATATTGCAGACATTTATTTTGATAGAATAAAAAAATTAAAATAGCTGGCAACCCTTTTAAAAATATTGTCAACTGTAAGCCTCTTTCTTTAGTTTGATATCCACATTGCAATCATTATTAACAATATTTATTTTATCTTACTTTATTATTTTCTATAGAAGGTTTTTACTCTTCGAAAATTTTAAATAGTTGGTAACCCTGCACTAAAAATATATTCAACTGATTTTTAAGTCTTTTTAAGCAACTTCGATTTGATAAATTCTGGTGTTTATAATGAAAAGAAGTTTTTGAACTCAAATAGTCAAACAGGCGGCAGCCTAATTTTTTTAAAACGTTTAAGTATTGAATAAACCAACCAAAGCAGTTTAATTTGATTGAAGATTTAAAATAATTGGCAATTCTGAAATAAAAAAATCAACTGAAGAAAAGATAACCAAGTTTAATTTCATAAATTCTGGTGTTGACAAGGAAAAAAAGTTTTTAACTTCAAATATTCAAACAGGTGGCAACCATATTTTTATAAAACGTTTGATTATTGAATAAAATAACCAAAGCAATTTAAATTGCCCATATGCCATACATTGCTAACGTGACGCATTTTTGTTGCGTAACACTATTTCGTTGCAGTGGACAATTATTTCATACTTCAAATTTAAATTTTTGAAATTTTGATTTTTTTTTTAATTTTTATTACCAAATTTGCAACTTATAAACCTCTTTTGAACCATCTGCAATCACACAGTGGCACCCTGTCTCACTCACTTCACGTTGAGTGCCTGTAATTTGAGTAGAATCGAAGTGCAAACCGGCCTACAAGTTTGCTAATTAATTGTTTTCGTTATTGCTATTCATATTTTATTATTGTTGTTATTTTTGTATACCACTGCAACCATGTATGCACATATGTATATACATATGTATGTATGTGGCTGTGTTAACACATTCCACGCTGTCGTAGTTATTATGGTTGCACTTGCTTTAGTCGCTGTTGTCTTTGCTTTTGTTGTTGCATTCGAAAATGCAACGCTCTGTGCTTTTCGCTTTACCTTCGTCGTCGTCGTCATCAGCGCTGTCGGCAACAACGACGCTGCCTTGATTTTGAGGTGAAGTTGAATGAAATTTACGGTAAATTAACTATGCGCCGCGCAATGCTGGCAAATGCAGAGCAGCACAAAGGAAATAGCGGCAGCAACAACAACAAGAATCAAGGTATTTAAGCGATGTTGCAGTGGCAGCGTTGCCAGATTGTGCAGGTTTGATTTTCTCGCTTCATGCTGGCCCCACAAACGCATATTGCATGCAACGCGTTCACACAGCTACAGACGCCACAATTGCAGCCATAATAAATCGGCGGTCATGTGTGCGCCAACGTGTGTGAGTGTGCATGCGCGGCGGCAAAAATATAGGAAATTATTATGTGACACGCAAACACGTTCACAATATATACGCTTGTATCGTTTTCTTTGCTTTACTTGATCTTTCTTTGCGCGCCTGCCAGCCGCACTTGCCACATGCGGTGGCAAATGGCGTTTTATTTGCATTGCCAGTGCGTATTATTATATATACATATACATACGTGTATATAATATACATGGAAAGTTACATTGTTTATGTATATAGGTATGTACTTTTTATACCCTGAATGTGATATATTAAGTTCCATAAGAAGTTTGTAATAGCTAAAACGAACTTTCAGAGATCCTATAAAGCACATATAAGTATAAAAGTTTTTGAGATATCGATTTTAAATTTTGCAGACGTCCTTCTTTTTCAAAACAGCTGCTCATTTGTCGGAACCGTCGATATCGGGCCACTTTATCACATAGCTGCCATACAAACTGACCGATAAAAATCAAGTCTTTATATGAAAAACTCTTTTATTTGAAGAGCTATCTTCATGAAAATTTGCTTTAGATTATTTCCTATGCTAATGTTATAATCGCTGTAGATATTGTGCAGATCGGACAACTGTAACATATAGCTGCCATACAAACTGAACACTCAAAATCAAGTCTTTGTATGAACAACTTTTTTATTTGCCGAGATTTCTGCACAAACTTTGACACAGATTACTTTCTAAGAAAATACTACAATATTCTAAAACATTATTCAAATCGGGCAACTATAACATATAGCTGCCAGATAAACAGAACAAGTAAAATCACATACTTGTATGAACAACTGTTTTATTCGTCGAGGGTATTATACCATTTATTTTGTTATCTAAATATATATACATATGTGTTTGTCTCTGTTTTAGTGCCACACTACATTATATGGCACTTTTAATTAGACGCATGCGCGTAGTTAAGGCATTTAGCCGACCAACCGCAATGCCGAATTGCTGACATACTGACAAGCCTAAAGTAACATTACAACATAAGTCATGCAATATTGTAAAATATAAAGCGACTGCATAAAGGTGTGAAAAATAGAAACAAGAAATTAAAAAAAGAAAGATTTCGTAAATGAAATACTTTTCCGGTAAATGTGTGTTGCTTACGCATTTTCGACATGTTTTCACGTAATAAATATGTATGAGTGTGCGTCATTCAATCTCCTTCCTTGAAAGTGTAATATTAATTATTTGTAGCAAACAACTTTGGTTGATGTTTTAATTAACTTTTTCATCTACTTTTGGAATGTTTGCTGATAATATCCTGCTGATGGATTGGTCTTATTAAGTAGTCTCCGGCGTTTTAAATACCTATTTTTGGAATGTGTAATGATAACATCCTTATATTTTATTTTTCTGAACTGTTTTCTCAAACACTCCCAAGATCGACTCATTATATGATGTTATTGTCCATGCCTCCGCACCATATAGTAGGACTAAAATGATGAGGGACTGGTAGAGTATGGTCTTTGTTCGTGGGTAGAGAACTTTTCATTTCAACTCTCTAATGATAACATTCTACAAATAATATACATATGTACATGGGAAAAATATGTCCCAAAAGCGGTTTCGTGTGAAGTGGGGGACATGTAGCAAAAGTATGCACTAACACACCGAATTGCATGCTCTGCAAAGGGGAAGCGTATATAGACTCCTGGAGAAGAACTATTGGCCACAGCTAAAAAAATAAAAAAACAATAAAGTGTGTGGAATCGATGCTTATCTTCCATGTGTTTGGAACTGGCCGAGCAAAACATAGAAGTATTGCTCAAAAGCACCAGGTAAATAGAGGAAAACACACACACGTAGCACTTGGCATATACATCAAAAACACCAAATAAGACTTACAATGATAGCAAATAGAGGCTGTGTGAGCTCCAGCCGTCGTCTTTTAATCGCAAAAGTAATGAGCTCAGTAATACTATACTTATGCTGCTCCAGTAAGGATACAGACACTAGACATAAAAGCGCGTGTCTGACCAATAAATGCTTAGCAATAGAGTAACAAGTGCTTTCAGAACTATATCCAGCGAAGCAACTGAAGTATTGTATAAGCTAGTACGCCGCCCATAGACATCTAAGGAGATGAATTTACGAGATTATATGAGTAATCAGCGAAAATTACAGAAGTCAAAAAGAGAGGAGAGAAAGAAAAGCATAATTATATGTCAGCAACGGTGGGAAATCTCAAACAAAGAAAGGTGGGGCCACAGTACTGGCATACGTGGATAACTAGACAACATTTTCATTGACCCAAATATTAAGCGGGAATGGCTGCTTCAGAGCCTATTTTTACAAATTTCAAAATATCGTCAGTCCGTACGTGTTCGATGTGTACGGAGTCAATAGAAGACTATGAACACGTGTTTTTCCATTGTCCTCGGTTTCTAAACATAAGCGAAAAGTTAGAAACTGCACTAGCTTAGATTAATGGTTGAAAAATTGGCTACACTTATGTGTCAGTCTTCTGATAAGTGGAAAGCAGTTCGCGAAGCGGCCAATTCCATCATGACTAAATGAAGACAGTTACGGAGGAGACGTAAAATGTCTTGTCACTCCCACGAAGTAATACCTTATCTGGTGATTCCGTGGGTGAGACATGAGTTGTGAGTAGTTTAGGTTTAGCGGATTAAAGTTCCGCACTCGGGCTTTCGGTGCTTTCACCTAATATAGAGAAAGATTTGTCCTTGCATTGAGCCATACGTTTTCTTTGGACTGTCTGTCATAGTCCAATGCGGTTTATTTATTGTAAAACACTTGATTTAAAATTAAAAATAAAAAAAATTAAAACAGCGTCGCGTTAACGTCTGTGAAACAAAAAATCGTTTAAATTATTTTAATTTGTAAATTATTATTTTTTTTAAGCTTAAACAATTTTTTAATAAAACAAATGAAATTAACGAAAAAATTTTTTAAATTAACGAAAAATATTTTTTTTTAATTAAATTTTGTTTAATTAAGGATTTTTTAATATTTTTTTTTGATTAAGGAATTTTTTAATTAAATTTTTTTATAATTAACAATTAACAAAAAGATAACAATATTTTTTAAATTAATTTTTTTTAATTAAAAATAATTACATTAATTTTTTTTTAATTTAAATTGTTTTTAATTAAAAAAAAAAACAAAAAAAATTTTAATAAAATAAAATTATAAATTTAATATAATAAATTTTTTTAATTAAAAATAATAAATTTAATTTATCGTTGAAAAATGTTTTTTTTACTCTTTTTAATTTAAATTTTTTTAATTAACAATTAAAAAAAAAAATAATAAAACATTAATTTTTTAATTAAAAATAATTACATTAATTTTATTAATTAATTTTTTTAATCAAGGATTTTTTTTAATTTTAATTTTTTAATTTAAACTAAAACAACGAAAAAAAATTTAATTTAAAATTTAATATGATAAAATAAATTTTTTTTTAATTAAATTAATTTAAATTAATTTTTTTTTCATTGAAAAAGGTTTTTTTTAATTTTTTTAATTACGGAATTTTTTTAATTTAAATTTTTCTAATTAACAATTAAAAAAAACGAAAAAAATTGTAATAAATTTTTTTTAACTTAAAAATAATCAAATTAATTTTTTTTCATTGAACGCTAATTTTTTTGTTAATGTTAAAATTTTTTTTGTTAAAATGATGTTAAAACAATGTAAAAAATCATTTGTTTTTTTAAAAACGAAAAAATTATTTTATTTTTCCAAAAATAAATATTTTTTTAACAAATAAAAAATATGTTTTTACTTTTTTAACAAAAAAATATTTTTTCTCACATTCAAAAAATAAAAGATTTCCCTTTAGTAAAATTCTGTATACTTAAACATTTTCGCCATTTTTTTACTTTTGTTTTTTTGTTTTTTAATCAAAACATACTTTTTTAATTGCCAAATTTCGATCTGTTACAAAATTTATAAAATTATTTTACTGAGGTATCTCTATATTCTGATTTAAATTTCAAATATTCATCAATTCAGTTTTGTCCAGAGAAACAGCAATACATGAACTTTGAATTAAACCTTCGATCACTTAATAACATAATCTTCTGAAAAATTATTACGCCTGCTACAAAGAGGAAACAGTGAAATGGTGTATATATAGCACATAACCCAAATACAGTCATACTTTCATATCATCACAAGCAAACGTTTTCACGCGTTTGTGGCATAATTGATAGATGGACCCATTCAGCACGTTGCTGTTGACCAGATAGAAGCAAGTGGCTATTAGAAACCGCCAATTAACAGGCGAACAAGTGAACGCCTTTCACAACAACAATAGCTCTAAGCTAGTAAGCGTGTGTATAGATAAGAACATGTTGCAACAGTATATGCAACATTAAGGCGACGACAACAAAACGAAAACACAATTCTTAGCTAACTTTTTCCGGCGAATGATGCGATTGCAATTGAAATTGCGCTGTGCCAAATAGTAAGCCAGAGTAATAGTGCTGACTGGCCTTATTTCTAAAGTGGCATGCATGCAAACAGATATGTATGCAATTATGTATATGTGTGTGTTTTATTGAATGTGTGTGTGTTTGCTTGTGGCTTGGAGTGCCGTTGTTGCAGCCAGCTTGCTGTGGCAGCAGTTTGTAGGTGAAGTGGCGACTACCACGCCATAATAAATGCCAACACTGGTAGTTATTGTTGTTGGTTGGTTGCAAGTATGCAAGCATATTGGTGTATACACAGACATACATATACATAATTCTTATAAACACCGCACAAGCATGCTGTTTTACCCGCGTTGCACGTCATGTTGCAAGCAGTGCTTGTGTCTGTATGTATGTTGTCATACTTTTCTAACCGATTGTCAACAAAACAACATTGCCCACAGCAAAAGCAACAACTGTAAAATGTACAGCAACACACCAACGTTGGTTGGTGCCAAAAGCTTCGGATTTATACTGTTATCACAGCAAACTGGTTGCACGTTTTGTAATATACACACCTCTAACAAGCAGCCACAAGCAACAAACACACATATCAACAGTGTGCTTGTAAATTTGTAACGCTTTATAACGGTAGTACGTTTTTATATTCTTGAAACAGTAACAACAACAACAATAAAAACAAGAAGGTGGCACGAACGTAGTCAACTGGCAGCTTGTTGCGTCTTTGTCGCATTTAACATTGCCGTTGACAGTATCAGCTGCCACAAACGCCACGCAGAATGTCTACAATTTATTATGTTGCCAAATGTTGGTTAACTGCTTTTTGTTGTTGTAATTGTTGGTTGACATTCTGATGTGTTGAAGTGCTGCTGCGCTTGTTGGTGCGGCACAACCAGTTGTGGCTGCTTTAGCTGTGGTTCACTTTGCTGTTTGGAGAAGAAGTTGCGAGCAGTGTTGCCACTTTGGAGAAAAATTATTTTGATTAAAACATTAATTTCAAAAATTTGTTTTAAACATTATTTAGTATTAAAAAATATTAAAAATTATATAAAAAAAATAATAAAACAAAATAATAAAATGTTTAAATATTTTTTTTTTTTAATTTTATTAATTTTTTTTAAATATTTTTTTTATTTTTAATAATTTTTTTTTAAATATTTTTTTTGTTTATACGGTTCATTTCAATGCTTCGTGAATAAGTTGTAAGCAGTGTTTCCAAAAAATATTAAAATGATATCTTCATACATTTATTCTCAAGATTCAAAATATTAAAAAAATAGTAAAAATATATTTTTGGACTAAAATTTTGTACTTTATAAAATTTTCTTCTAACGGTTCTTTGGGATGAAAAACTAGGTGAAAAGTGAAATTAAAAAAAAAATAAGAAAAAAACTAAAAAAATAAGTAAAATTTAAAAAAATAAGATAAAATTATAAACGGGTTAAGTATATTATTTTTTTTTTTTTGTTTTTGCTTAAAAAAATTATTTTTACTATAAAAATTTCTTCAATTAAAATTTTTTTAACTAAAAATCTTATATATTTTCTTTATTTACCCAAAGGTTCTGGGACAAAAAATAACTAGGAATTGAAAAAAATAGAAAAAAATATAAAAATAATAAGGTAAAATTATAAAATATTAAAATAACTGTGTTTGGTTTTTTGCTTAAAAACCAATTTATTTTCACAAAAAATTATTTTTTCTTTTATTTTTCACAAAAAAATATTCTTAACATTTTTATATTAATTTTTTTGCGTACTTTAAAAAGTGATTTATAACATTTTTTTTTGTAAAAAAGTTAGTTAAAGATTTTTTTGCATACAATTTTTTTTTTTCATAAAAAACTGAGCTATTTACCTTTTCAATCAAAAAATTATTTTTTCTTGAATTTTTTATACTTAAAAAACTGTTTTAATTAACTTTTACGCAAAAAAAATATTTAAACTTAAAGAAATTTTTTACTTTTAGATTTTTAGTATTTAAAAAAATTATTTATTTTACTTTTTTTGCAAAAACATTTTTTACTTAAAAAAATTATTTCCTTAAATTTTTTTTTAGTTCTAAAACGTCAAAACTAACTTTAAAAGTATTTTTAAATAGAAAAAAAAAAAATATTTATTTACTATTTATTATTATTTGTTACATAGTAATACCACTTTGAAAAAAAATTATAAAAAAATATTATTGAAATTAGTACTAAAATGTTTTAACTATTTTGAAAAATTAGTTAATTACAATAGTTTGTTATAAATTAAAACAGTTTAAAAAAATGTTTATTGTTTAACAGTGTGTTATTATATTTTTTTATATTTAATTTTAATTAATTATATTTTAGTTTTTAAGCTTTCAGTAACTCCTAAATAATTATTAAAACAATTAAAAAACTTTTTTTAAACTACATAACCTAATTAAACACCAACTTGGCAACACTTTTCGAAGTTTTTTTTGCATCTTCACTATCCTTACTGTCTTTACTGACATTAATTGCAATGATTTGCTTAAAGGTGCAAACAATATACATATTCATACATATACATATGTATATACATGCACACGTATGTACATACATATATTTCAGAACCAGTTTTTGAACACAAAATCTGTAACGAGTTCTCTTGCTACTTTTAATTGGGCATTTTTAAAGTTCATTTGCGCCTGATTTTTTGCAAGTTGCAATGAACTTTGCTAAAGTGTAAATGTATGGTTGTGATTTGCCTAAAAACCACATTTTAATGTCCATTTTGGCAAATGACGGCCTTAACACCAAGAAGGCGTGAACTAGATAACCATAGATTAGCATTACACTTCCATAAATGCCTGTGAATGGAAATAAATTTGTCAGCAAATCTTGTTTGCATGACATTGAGTGCAAATTTCAGAACAGAATTGAGATAACAAAGTTTTTTTTTTGTTTTTTGGAGAATTCGTTTAATTTTAGAGTAACGTATTTTTGATAAAAATTGTTAAAGTGAACTAAGAACATATAGTTGGAGAGTTTAAACATAAGTTGTAATTTCATTTGATATCTTCACAAAATTTGGCGTGGGTTTTTGTCTAAGGCAATAAAGGAATCTGCAAAGAAATTGTTCAGGTCGGATCACTATAGTGCATAGCTGTCATACAAACTGAATGATTAACCAATTGTTGTCAGAAAACTATTGAATTTGTGAAGAGTTTTAAAGGTTCGGTGCAACTGAAGTGAATGACCTCAAGGATCTCCGATAGTCTGATCTGGATCTCCTATTTGTGAAAATCTCATATCGGCTTCAGAAACTTACACATCGTTGCAAACAATACCGATATTGGAGGATTTTAACGGCATTACAGTGAAGTTTAGAAGGATGAGCATACCTTTAGTCACTCTCCGCCAAACAGCACGGTCTTAGACACAAAAGATAAACTCTAGTCGCTATCCGAAGCGTCATTGAAAGTGTAGAAGTCGCACAGCGTAGATTCCCCAAATACAGTTGAATAGTTCTGTTGGCATAATGTTCGAAACGCCTTCAATAGCGGGAGATAAGCGAACATGATCAACACTTTAGAAAAAAAATTTAGAATCCCCGATTACCTCAATGCTGCGGTGCGCTGTCGTAGTAACAGAAAATTGCTGCACCAGACTAGGGAGGGATTATGAAATGCCAGAGGAATCATATATATTTGGCTACGCGGACGACATAGTAGTAGTAATTACAGCCCGAGACAACGCTATTTACATAGAAGGTGAAGAAAATTTCTCCGAATCGGCTCCATCGATTTATTTGAAATTCGTTTCCACGACAGTAAGGTCTACGTAACCGGAACAGACTCTGATTTTTATCTGATCAAGGACTGTCAATCGGCATCATTCTTCGAAATTACTTCGAGAATGTTTTCGGACGCTACAACAACAACATTGAGTTGAAATTTTCACATGTCCTTCTTAGATATATTTCTTAGGTAATTATCGATAGTAGAATATAGATAGTAATATTCATATTAATTTCGATTTTTTAAGTACTCTGAAGTGTAAATTTTTAACAAAAAAGAACTTTGAAGCAGCCGTTTTCTCAAAATTAGAAAATGTGCCTAGTCCTTTGATCATAAATCTATTTTTTTTTTTTTGTTTTTTGAGATAATTTATGTATACAGATCTTACTCCCAGCCAGCAACCTTTTTCCGGAGGTCGTCCTGAAGGCCGACAACAAAAACAAGAACCTATCCAAAATTTTTATTTACATGAAGCACATGAAAAAAAAAATTGCAAGTAGCTTATTTTTTTTTACTTAAAAGTGAGAATAATACCTTAAATCGATGCTGAAAAAAGTTTTTGATGCTGTTACCTACATAATATCACCGTCCGTTCAGAGGTGAATATGGTGTAAACTTCCAAGTCTTGGTTGAAATGGCTTTCATACCTTTTGGTAGATATCATTCCAATTTCTGCCTTCATCTATCTTTGCAATGTGTTTCTGACCAGATAGTATTCATGATAGTTTTGTTTTTGTTTGACTTTTTTTTTCGATTTAAAAAAATACCACAGATCAATTAGAACTACAATTCGAGGTAGTTACGCAGTAACACATAAATTATTCCTTCTTTAAATGACTGATGGGTTTTTAGAGACGTTGTTCAAGTTAGAATAGAGGAAACAGATGGACTAATCACGTGCTAACGCACTATCATTCGTCTATGTCACACATAATACTATTTTCTTCCTCATAAAATTTATTTAATTTTCCGGTTCTCTTGCCGCAGAGGTTATGTGTTGAAATTACAACATTGCTTTGCATATTTTCGCATTTCTCGACACCGAACCGAACGACGCATGCCACTTGCATAAGTACGAAATTCCTGCATATCAACGTCACTTGGCTTAACGAGCCGCAAAGTTAACAAATCAATTGGTTAATCAAATTGCAAATCACAAACTTCCGCCAACTTTTTTTTTGTTTTTGCTAAGCAACAACAATAAATTTATAAACACACAAGTCCATGAAGTTGCGACGCGTTATTGCCACTTACCTATAGATCAACGTAGGGGAAAGTACGATGTAAGTGATTTGTATTTATACTTAAATATATATGTTTGTATACATAAAAGAAGAAGAAGCGGTGGAGAAGTACGCGAAACACTTGACTAGCCAATACACGGGTACGTAGACTACGCTGGTTGTCAGTTGCGCCTGAATGCCAATGATGAATTGGCAACAAAATCCAACGTGGACTAAAAAAGAAGCAATGCTAAAGCTACTTACGTGAGATGGATGTACTTATGTGTGTATATATATGAGTGTATGCATTTATACAAGTAGATATGTATGTATTTATGCTTATGTTTATATATGTATGTGTGTATATGGCTGTGTGTGTCTGTGCGCTCAATTCAATTGAATTGCCGGCATTGTGCAACACGATTGTGGTGGCATTTAAACACTTTGAGGCGAAAACAAAGAAAACACAAACACACACATACATAGATAGTAGTAGAAAACGTCTAAGCGCCAAAAAGGAAGTTGTAACAACATGAAGAAGGGCATTAAAAATGAAAATAGGTAAAATGAGAAAAATAAGTTAAAATACACTTTACAGGTGTATTTATTTTAATATGAGCGGATACAAATGACCTTTACCAATCTTTTGAACGGTCAGTTTGTATGACAGCTATATGCTATAGTGAACCGATCTGAGCAATATATTCAGATATTATAACATTCTCTTAAGAAATAATTTATGCGAAATTTCGTGAAGATAGCTTTTTAAATAAAAAAGTTCTCCATACAAAGGCTTGATTTTAATCAATCAGTTTGTATGGCAGATATACGCTATAGTCATTTGATTTCAACTATTTCTTCGGAGATGGCACTATTGCCTTAGATAATAACCTCAGCCAAATTTGGTAAATATATCTCGTCAAATGAAAAAGTTTTCCATAACAGGACTTGATTTTGATCGTTCAGTTTGTATGGCAGCTATATGCTGTAGTAGTCCAATCTAAACAATTTCTCGGGAGATTATAACATTGCTTTAAAGAATATTTTTTGCCAAATTTCGTCAAGATATCTCATCAAATGAAAAAGTTCTCCATACAAGAGCTTGATTTGGATCGATCCGTTTGTATGATAGCTATATATTAAAGTGGTCCGATTTGAACAATTTATTCGGAAATTATAGCATTACCTAAAGTAAGAATACATACCAAGTTTCGTTCGGATATCTCATCAAATGAAAAAGTTCTCCATACAAGGACTAGATTTTGACTGATCAGTTTGTATGACAGCTATAGGGTAAATTATTCCAATATCCGCGCTTTCGACAAATCAGCAGCTATTTAGAGAGAAAATACTTAATGTGTTTAAAATTTCAGACCGATATCCCAAAAACTCAAGGTATAACAAAGCAAAAGCAACTAAAAAAAAGAGATGCACCAGACAATAAGGCAAACAAACGCAAGTTGTTATACAACAACAAAAAAAACACATAAAAATAATATTTATGTGGCATGCAAATTACTTATTGAAAAATAAAATACAAATACTAACAGTACTGCAAACCAATACCAAAAAAAAAAAACAATAATAAAAGCGCAACTTGACATTTGTACTATAAACTCATTGTTGTTGTAGGTCGCTACTATGTGCTGGGAGTGTTTATTGACGTTGCGATTAACAAGTGACGTCTGCGCAGTGCAAAATTGCCAAAGTGCAACAAAAAATGCCGACCTGCCAAGCCTTAAGTGTGCTGATGCAGCGAAAGAGGCGCGTGCGCATGCGCAACATTGCCGCGTCAACAGAGCACCCAAGCGTTGCAGACAAGCACGCATACCAGCACACGCGCAGACAGAAATATAGCAGCGTACTTGCTAAAGGCATGTCAAGCGTGACGTGCAAACTTCAGCGTCAACATGCTGCATGGACGTAAGGTGCAACAGCAAATAGCTTTCTAACCTAGCAACAGTGCTTAAGGGCGCAGTAGCTTGAAAGGGAGTGATTGTGTAAAGTTAGTGAGGTTAATGAGCGTTTGTAGAGTCTTCAATGCAAATAGAAAATCGTTTTGGATAACATTTGAAGTTCAACTCAGAGAAGATTAGCGCAAAAGTGAAGTTGAAGACGAGTGCAAAGGCTGGTCACATCTCAGTAGTTGGGAAAAAAGCTCTACATTAGCTAACTCAAAGTGTATTAGCCAAATTTATATTCTTCCTTTGGAGCAATATGGACAGTACAGACCGTTACACGGCTCCAAACTCCCAACTTTAGGAAATATGCCACAGAATGGAGATCAATTATTATGTTTACTCTTTACATTGTTGAGAGCTACAATTTAGGGATATGACGTTTATCTGTAGACAGAGCCCTCAGATCAAAAAGTAATCATTTTGATTGAAACAAGTCGAAGAGGATGATGAACAAATTTTCATAGCTGATAAGGGCCAATAGAGCTGAAATTAGCTCCCACTTGCTATTTCTAAGAAACGATTGACTGATATGTCAACATCGAGCAGATTAACAGTTACAGTTGGAATGAAAAATAGTCTCCACTATAGAGTTGCGGACTTAAAACTACAGAGTAAAGAGTCTGTAGGTTGTAAAGCTGTGACTTTATTTCAATTTAAGCCGAGTGAAAAAGCTAAAAATATTAGCAAGTTATTTGGATAAAATTTTCGGTTTTTCGGTCATAATTGTCTGCCGGGAGCAAGTCTTTTTGATTGCTACAAATTATTCAAACAGGGTCGAGAACGCCTTGACGACAAACAACGTACAGGACGGCCATCAATATCAACTGATGATCAACACGTCAATAAAATGAAAAAATTGGTGCTTGAGAAACGACGATTAACAGTCAGAGATCTTACTGGCATCGTTGGAATATCGAAAAAGTCACTGGAAACCATTTTTAAAGATCACTTAGGCCTAAGAAAATTGAAAGAGCGATTGGTTCCAAAATTACTCATTTTTTTTCGAAAAATAGCGTCACGTTAACGTCTGTGAAACAATGCTTTTCGACTACCAAGATGTCATGAAACGTATTATTATTGGCGATGAGTTTTGGATCTGTGCTTATTACCCAAAAACCGAATATCGCGGCAAAGGTGAGCCGAAGCCGAAAAAACCACGTAAAATCAAAAGGTCAAAAATCAAGGCTATGTTGACAATTTTCTTCGATTATCGAGTTGTGGGGTACTCTGAATTCCATTTAATTATTCAAACTTTGCACACGACTAAGAAAAGTACTATTTCAGAAACTATTCAACTTATAAACAATTGACAATTGGTCATCCTCGTATCGTAGACTGTAGCTTAAATTAATTTAGATGACTGATAACTCGGCATGGAGAGTGTAACCCCCCACCTAAACTGTTATGCACAGTTCTTTGTGAAATCATTAAGTTAGATATCAGATATCTATCGGTAAACCCACCCTGAACCTATCACAAATCTGCTTAAGAGTTATACAAAAAAAAAATCTTCCTTTATTTCATCAGGATGTTCAATGAATCCTAATCGAACCCAGTTAGAACATCTAAAACCATAGAAAGGTAGAACTGTCTGAGTTCTAAAAGTTCCCTAAATCTGTTACGATTTACTCTGAGTCAGAGGTACCACTCCAGAGCTGCTGGTAGTTGACAACCCCTTTGTGAGCAGGTCTGAAGCCCAATAATTCAATAGTGGACCACAAACAAAAGGCCAACGGAGTTCTTGCCCGTACCCCTGCTGTGGTTATTGAGACTAAATAAATTAACTGTCCCAGTCTTTCTGCAATACCGCTGTGAGGCATTGAAATTAGTATAATCTGAAAATAACTCTAGATGCTAGAGATAAGGAGTCTAGGCATAGACGAAAGCGTACTCATCCACCAATTCCCTGCATGATTTGGTTCATCCGTATCTACAATAATATTTATTATAAGTTGAACTGAGCATTAAAAATGAGACAGTCTCTGTGAATCACTGATTAACTGTAACCACTGAGTTGTTTCTTCTCCTTTTTTTTTGAAAGTGAAATTTACCTTTGATTAAGAAAGAAACATCACCGTTTTGGCGAATTGAATTGAATAGCAAAATTCACATTTCACTTTTGTGCGGATTTGGCGCTGGCGAAATATTTCCGCATTCTGTCTGAACCAGCAGTTATGGGCAACATTAGAAAATATATTAATTTCACTATTAAACCAAAATTAAAACAGAAAAAGAAAAATAAATATGTTTAACGACATTCATCAAAACAATGTGTTGACATTTACAAATTTAATTATTCAAAACGCTTTTAATATGCAAATTGGCTACTGTAAAAGTTTTCGCAGTTTTGTTGCTTCGTAAAAGGCAATCAAGTCCACTTAAGTCAAGAATGAAATTTATCGCCTTCGCTATGGCCAATTTGTTATATGTAATGCTTGTTGTTGATTAGAAAGAATTCACTTTCATTACTTTTACGGTTAAGAAATGAAAAGAAGTGGATTTCAAAATTTTATGTGCCGCATTATTGCTTACGCACCGCCCATGCATTTTTCACAGTTCACTGACGAATGTCACGTTTGTCCAAGCACGTATTGCTGTACATTCTATAGTTGCGTTTACAGTCGGTCACAAAAATTTGGAATATTTTTTGAAAATTTAAAAAAAATTTCTTAAATGAATCAAAAATATTTCGTAACCTAAAATACAAAACGACGTGTCATCAAAAAATCGAAATTAATTTTTGCTTATGATTCACTACATCATGTTACATACATATATGTTGCATACAATTTACAGCTTCCGCTATCAGATATAACTAATATATAACCAATAGATAAGCATTTTATAACCAAAACTCAAATTTTCTTTTAAAATGAGTGATTTTTATTATATCGTTTTTCCTCGCCTGCAAACTTAGAATAAGTGATGTTACGTTATTTTGCATTTTAGGTGACGATTTTTAGGTTTAAAAGTAAATTTATATTGTATTTAAGTAACAAAAAATTGCGTTGCTTGAAAAAGTTTTATTTCAGCGCATGAATCGTCTTTTGATTTAATATCACAAAAGAAGATCCAAACATCAAATCATTGGCTGAAAATTCATACTTTATATAAGCGACATTATTCTGAAGATCAAATTTGACCCGGATAAACCAGGGTAGATAATTTTTCAAAACAAAAACAAAATAATAGTGGGATGAAAACCATCTCACGCCAAAATTTCAGTTAACTTTTAGGTCCAATAGCTTTATATTTGCTGAAATCTCTACTTACCGATGGTATAAAAATATATACATTCCTTTGGCAAGTCCTACAAAAAATTCAAATAAAGCCCCTACAAAAAGTTTCAAAGTTGCGAAAACAACTATCTGAGCAGCAAAAAGAATACAATGTGGGACGTGAAGTCATCGGAAACTGATCTCAAGCGCGTCGCATATCCACCGCAGTTACACAAGTCAACATCGCAAAAGTTAAAGAAACAATGCTTGGAAGTCGTTGTATTGGCATCAGAGAGATGGCAGAGGCTGTTAACTTTTCTTATGGAACGATTCAACTAATTTTGGTTAATGTTTTGGGTATGAAATGGTATCACTATCCAATTCAAGCAGCCACAGAGCAGCAAGTTAAACAAAGACATAAACCGTCTAGATATTCGTGCCAGAGGCGTGGCAAACGCCCAAAATGCTTTGCAGTGCAAACCTGTCACCCTTTCGTGGGTATTAGTGACTAAACATTGGACAACGCTGCCTACTTAATTAAAGAAAAAAAGCCTAGATAGTCCTACCAGGGGCGTAGCTAGGCTCGCACCAAAGACCTGAGTTTTTGGCAAAAACTACAACAAGTAGAGGCCACAAGTATCGGAGGAAACGCTTCATAATCATAAAACCGAAAAAAACAAAAGTTGCTGGAAGCTGGAGACCGTCCTAGGCAGAGCTTTTATCAAGTATGTATATACATATATGAAAGCTTGGATTAAACATTTTTGGTTTATAAGGAGTTTATTTGGAAGACGATATTAAACACTTTTATTAAAATGCGAGAAAATGTGATTTTTCCTAGTCCTAGTCAGTTTTGATCAGATGATCAGATCAGTCGTTTTTTTCGCAAGGTGGCGCCAATTGGAGATTCTAAGCCAAACCATGAAAAATTTCCAACCATTTTATTTTGAGAAAATATTTTTTTACATTTTTTTTACACACTAAAATTATGAAATTTTCCTTAAGTTAACATATTTGAATTATTCATACCAGAATTTTAAGAAAATCCAACTTTTATCCAAGAATTTTAAAAAATTCCGCATGAAAAACATTTTTTCGTTAAAGACATTCCGCTGCAAAAGCAAATTGTACACAGATTTTTCTGTCCGTCTGTACCCACACTCAGCTCACACCGCATACATATCTACAAAGCTTATCGCGCGCAATCAAGCGACAATAATTCGACGTTAACGGGCAATTGCTTCCACGACCATGGCTAAAACTAGCCAAGGGCCGCAGCGAACGCTGCTACCACACATATGGTGCCACAGAGTTGCATTTTACGCTGCTTTTTCTTTGCATTTCTTTTATTGCTTTTACCATTATTTTCGTACAAAAGTGGCAGCGTTTGCATGCTTAAAAGTCATACACACGCTCTCTGCCTTCAAAATCATCAAAAACGCTGTGGGCAGAAGCAGAAACTCACAAACTAAAAAAGCGATTAGTGAAAAACTTGAACTTACGCTGCATTTTCGGCGGCGCAACGAACGTGTTTGGACCACAACTGCAGCTGACCGTTGAGCGCTCGTGCATACGAGTGGCTTATACATACTCGTACGTACAGTTATACTTGTAGTTATTTGTTTTTGTGTTTGGACTTCAAATTTCAGTGTCATGTTTTTGTTGTCTGTATGTTTTCTGTTTTCATGCGGCTTTTATGGAATTTTTTTTGCCTGCGCCTGCATTTTATTCATAATTTGTTTATTTTTTTAATATAAGAAATAATAAAATGAATAAAAAATGTTTTGGAAATTCGTAGCGACACTTTCATTTTCAAAACGTTTACTGCCTCATTTCGTATGCGTGTCACGCTTTGTAGGGAATGACTTTTTTGGGTTTTGATTTTTTTGGAGTCACCGGTTTTCACCGCTACTTGTGGTGCGCTTGTGCCCATTGTTTTTGCAATATTTCCATCATTTGCATTACAACAAAAGCAGTCAAATATAAAAGTGCTGAACCAAAAATTATGAATTGCGCTTTTATGCCGAACAAATAGGCATAATTTGTTTTATGGCTACTGCGACAGCACTTTTCATTGTTGTTGTTGCTGGCACGTTCGCCCTTTTGTGCGTGAGACAAATTTTTGTGACGAAAGTTTTCAACGTCACTATAGTGGTGCACTTTTTATTAGTATTTTGGAAAATAATAACCGAAAGTTTCGAATTGTTTTTTGAATTTTATTGCGTCCAGTTTGTATTAGTGTGTGAAAGAAAACAAAATTTTATGACTAATATTATAATTAAATACAATATGGATACATATGGTACAATAAGACAGTTTTACAATACAAAAATTACAACAACAAAAAACTAAATATTTTATGTACATTTCGAGGTTCCCTACTTAAACAAAAAAAAACACAAAAACTTCAAATTTAAGGAGAATCTTTAATATCATTCGAAAGAACAATCTTTGGCATTTATTTTTTGAAAATTATCTCTTTCAAAAGTTAACCAAGACTACGTCTCAGATGGCCCATCCAATGAGTCCAATTATCACAGACTCGTTCGAGCATTTCGACTTGTAACTGAGCAATGACACGCGTGATGTTTTGCTCTAAGGCCGGAATCGAAGTCCGCATAGTCTTTAGACTTTACATATTCCTACAAGAAAAAGTCGAACGATGTGATATCACACGATTGGCCACCGATCGGCCTAAAACATACTTATATTAGATGGCCATGGGTAAAATTCATCTTCTTTTTTATTAACGCCGCCTTTTTCCTAATTTTTTTTTATTCTAGGATAAGATCTTCAATTAGATACTGTCTTTTTCATGGATTAAAAATTACTGCAGAATTAGAGGACCTTTTTAGTGATGTCGAAGATCACGTGTAATTCGAAAAATATTTAATTTCTGAAAGAAAATATGCTTATTTGTGCTGTCATATAAGGTGTGTTCCTTTGCAGAATATCTTCCATATGGACGTAGCCAAAAGTTGAAAACGTTGGTAAGAAGAGAAGTGTGGGACCTTTCTCTATCTTCCTTGGATAGTTTTTTCTTTTATCCTTAGTCAAAATTCCTTTGACAGGACCGTAGCTTCAACAAAAAATGCTTTCTTTCTATAAGCTCCAACTGAGCTCATCTGAACCTTTTGAAACCCATTACATAACTACTATAGTTAGTTCAGTATCAGAAAGAAATACACAATAATTTCGTTCAAAAACATTCCTTAGAAAACCCAAATTGAGTACGGAGCTTGACGTAATACTAGAAAATTAATAGCTTTTAGTTTAGAATTTAGGAAAACTCAATAAATTCAGTCAATCAGTCAATAATAACTAGATCTGGACTCAAGACTCTTTGGTGGAATGTAATTTAAATGCGGTGTTCTGCTGAACAAATGGGCGAAAACTAACTTAGCGATCATTGAGCCGAACAGAATACTTGTAATGTTGAAAGAGCAATTTTAAATATGTGATGACTTAAATGAAGCTCTGGAAGTTAATTGGATTTGTTTTGAATACAAACTTTTATTGTCTTCTTTAAAAATATCTAATAACCTCAATTGTATCCTATAAAGGATGATGCTGCAATAATATCGCTCGGATGTTTAGGATGACGTATTTGAGGTCTCTCTGAAACATACATCTTTATAGCCATACAAAAAAATATCTCAGCATGAAATGTTACTCCCGAGAAACTCATTACTTGGGTCATGTAGTCACCAAACCAGTTCTTTATCCATATACCAGCGAGAGAGTTGTGGGTGGGAAGAAACCGTTGGAGGAAAAGGGCAGTGAGTTTTTTACGGATAGGCCAAGGTTAGGGGGAAGGTTGGTGGAGAAGTTTATCAGGTGCTCTCTATCAATTATATTTTTAGACTTTCTGACTAATGCAGCTTTTTCCAGGCCGAGGTTGCAGCCGTCAAATTAGCAGTAGATTTACTGCAGCCTGCTTCAGAGAAGTGACCATCTACTCAGATACCAGAGCCTTAAACCATTAACAGTACGTTCAGGGCTGGTGAGAGAGTCTAGCGTAACTTTACTATCAATAGCATCGCAGTAAACTGTATAGCTTAGTAGTAGTTGGGCTTCGCAGAAGGTGGTCAGCGCTGAGGCACCATCGGTATATGCATTGAAGCAAAAGCCTTTTGGCCCAAGATCTATCGCAAGAGATCTAGTGATCTCGTTGCCCTCAGTAAAGTTAGCCTCTACCTAGATTTGGACTTTTAACTGGCTATTGCCCTATTGGCGTTCAAACAGTAAGGCTCGGAATCCTAACAGACGCCATCTGCAGAAGCTCTATGAAAGAAGATAAGGAGGAAACAACTCAATTGTCCGGCGTTTGGGATTTCAAGACTTAAACATTGCTAATTTATAAGTTTAAACACAGGAGTTCTTCTTTTCTATGGCCTCACAAAAGACGACATATAGTAGTCCACGTGCGATCTTTGAGCAGCCACCTAACCTAACCTATCGTACCCATTAAATGTTAGTACGTAACCTGAACACTTGAAATACGTACAAGCTTAGAGCTTGGTTAGGAGGTTCTTATGCATTCACCTCACAATCTGGTCCAGGAAAGTAATTATGTATGTCACTAGTGGATTATTACCTGAACTTGTCTTTGGAAAATGATTTGGCTGCTGAAAATTATTCTCAAGAGAAGCTTGTACCAAAAGGAACAAAAGTTTCTAAGAGAGTGACATTATGAAATGACTTTCAAAGTATCAACAAGTCATCGAACGGTGCATATTCGACTTCTAGCTTTACAAATCAAAAAGTTATGTGATTACAGTTAGTGCTTTTCTCTTGTGGCAAATAATGTAGAAATACTGTTCTGGATTGGAAAGCTCAAGTGCCACCAAAACACACGAAATGCATAAAGTAATCAAATAGTAAATAAAAATAATTAAAATGCTCTGTGGTCCAATAAGAAATCACACAAATAAAAAAGACAAACAAATAAATTACGCTCCACATTGAGCCGGAAATAAATGACCCTTCTGCGATTAATGCAATAGCGTGTTCATGAGATACGAAGCATCAACCCAATTTCCGCTGTTTTCAAATATATTTACATTTGCCACTGCTACGCCCACCAACGGCTTAGTCAAGCATACCACACGTTGCACGTTGCACACAGTAAATACAGCGAGTGCAAAGCAGAATGAGTCATTTCAGTATTTTCATGCCTTAAGTATGAAATATATGGCTGTTGGCCGCCGAAATGTGGTTAGTTGGTTACGCGTGCGCAATTGCAGACGCGAAGCGAAAATACTGACAAAGCGAGTACAGTGCCACAATGGTGCACATGCGCGCACATCAATATATGTTACTATATAATATTTGCTTAAACTCACACACAAACATACATACATGCATATTCATGTGTATTAACCACTTCATGCAACAAGTAGCCGTCGCAGTCTGTCCGTCGGTCTATCTACTACACTTGTTAGCTTTTTTTATTGTTTTTCCAGCGCTTTTTAAGTGGATTTCTGTTACAATTTCCATGGCCACTATGATTTTGCCATTGCTGGAGGCAAGCTTAAGCTGGCGAGGCTGTTTCTGCACCTAAATAAATTAACATAGAGACATACATATTTACTTTTCTGTTGAATATGCCGTTGTTATGCACTGAAGCAAGACACGAGTGTGAACAAAATGCTGTTTTTTCCGGGTTTTACTCTTTTTTGGTTAAATTTTTGCTTTTTGATTACGGTTTTGGGGCATAATTCGGTGACTCAACCGAATGTGGCTGTGAAAAAAATTAAAATTAAATTTTTGCCTCATTTCCGTTTTTGACTGGTTTTAATTAAGTAAAATGCAGCGAGTTGTAGTTGTAGTTGTATTTGATGTAAGCATAAGTCACCTGTGCTAGCTCTCCAGTACAATATATAGTGGCACATAAGTATGTTGCGTATAAAAACCTGTGAAGTATGCATAGTGCAGCGGCGTAATGACATGGGGAAGAGTTTATGCAACCCTGGAAAATAGCTGTTTATAAAATTAAAAAAAAAAAACTTTTTCTAATAGATTTATTTCAATAAACTGAACCAGTAGTGAAAAAAATTTTGATCTGGCTGCAGGCCCGTAGCCAGCTTTTCATTTCGGGGGGGGGCTGAAGTAAAAACATATATAAACTTTAAATTTTCTGTTTATTAAAAAAAAAACAATATAAATTCATATACATATTACTTAAGTGATTTGGTAGTTGTAACTTAAATAAGTAATATTTTTCTTTTCTTCTTGTTTGCCATATCATTAATTACTTCATCTGGATCTATTTTAATATCTCAGTGCACTGCAATAACAGCAAGTGCACTCAGCCGCTCATTGCCCATCACACTGCGTGGTAAAGTTTTTATTCTTTTTAACCTTTAACTTAAGAGGTCAAATTTCGAAACGTAGATTTAGAGGTAGTAGTAAATTTTACACCATTTTGATTGTTAAAATTTATTAGAGATTTTTTTATTATAATACTTACAAATTTCATCAAATTGATTTAAATTAATTCTAATTACTGTATTTGGAAAGAAAATTGTAAACTCTTTGTATTTTTTTGAAAAATTGGTCGTTTATTTTAGAAGCCTTTTTTAGGATTATGAGAAAATCAAAACACAAGGTGTAAAATTTACTACCACGTCATTAGTTAAAGGTTAAGGTTGAGAAAGTTCTTTCAACGGAAGCGGTCGTCACTGGAAGAGTTGCTTAAATTGTAAGCAGGTAGTGAATATTTTTAAAATACGTTGCATCGCAATGTTGCAGTAATTTCAACACTTCTATGGTTGGATCTATTGATGATAAGCTGGCACACCACAATCGATACTCTGATTTTAATGCTGTCATTGATATTTGCTCCCCGAAGTAAATAGTTAAATTTTTTAATTCTTCGGCATTATCAATTGCAGCAAAACCTGGAAGTAGAATTTGAAATGACGAGAGTATATCCTTATTCGCTAATAAACGTTGTCATGTTTTGAATCAGAGCATCAACGCATGGAATAAATATTGTAACTCTGAAGTGGCTTTCAGGGGTTGTGCAAGGTGGATTAGCACGAGTAGTTTGACGCGAAGTCACTCTAGGCACTACAAGATCTATGTCAAAAAGATCTTTAGACATTTGTGATGCTGTTTGGAAAATATCGTTGAAAAAAACCATCCGCTGTTTCTCTTATCTGGTGCAGAGTTCTTATTAATTCTTTGGCTCGGTTCATTGCTGATACAAAATCCATAGATTTTTCTTGGAGTTGCACAGACAGTGGCAGCGTTAAGCTGAACAATTGCTCACAGACGAATAGACTAAGCAAAAAATCGCTTTTCTCTACCGCTGCTAAGAAGGCTGATGCTTTAGACGAAATGGACCATGTCTTACTCGAAATTATTTCCAAACTTAGTACAATGAATTTGAAAAGCTCCACAAAGGTTATAATGCTTTCATGCCTTTCTATAAACCTTGTTTCACAAAGGCGAACAAGTCGTCTTTTTTTGCTTTCTGGTGCGTGCTTCTGTATAACGTCCTGGAAAGTTGTGTTTGCATTTGAATGGTTTCTAAATAAATTTTCTATTTCATTGACAATACCAAGGCAGTTCCGTATTGAAGGTAATGACATAGTATTAGAAAGCGCAAGGTTCAATCGGTGACTAGCACAATAAACATATCGTGCTTTTGGATACAGTTGTCTTATCCTGGTTTGCACTCCACTTAAATGCCCTGACATGTTTGCTGCTCCGTCATATCCCTGTCCAACCAACTTCGCCATATCAAGATGGAGATCTGTACAACGCTTAAGTATGACTTTTGATAAGTTTTCAGTCACCGTCTAGTGTAGTTGCGTACGACTGTTATAGGTTTGAGCTGAGTTGTGTATAAGATTCAGTCAGTGATAAATCTTTTTTATTTGCGATTTATTTAAAAAATTTCCTTATTTCGGGGGGGGCTTCAGCCCTCTAGCCCCCCCCCTGGCTACGTGCCTGTCTGGCTGCTCCATAAAAGTATTGGTATTGAGAAATAATGAGTGAGTGAGAGAAAACGATCAATGATTGTTATTTCGGAGATCTAACCCTGCTTGAATCGACAAGTATATCAGAAAGAGAAAATTTAGTAACCTTTTATAACGGTTTTTCGATAAGATATTCGTGCGAAGTTCATCAATCGTCGCTGAATTGTTGGCATAGACCATAGACTTGACGTAGCCCAACAGAAAAAAGTCTAACGGCGTCAAATCGCATTACTGAGGCGTCCAATTGACTGGGCCATTTCGTAAGGTAACACATTCACCAAACTAGGTTTTCAATAAATCGATTGTGACATTCACTATGTGGCTTGTGGCACCGTCCTGCTGGAGCCAGATATTGTTCTAGTCCACATCATTCAACTCGGGCCAACAACATTCGGTTATCATACTGCGGTGGCAATTTACATTCACAGTAATCTGACGGTCTTTATTATCATGTAAGAAGTACAATCCAATGACGCCTCCGGCCCATAACCCACATCAAGCATAATTTTTTCGGGATGCAATGGTGACTCACGGAGAACGTGTGGATTGCTGCCTGATCAATAACGCATATTTTGCTTATTGATAAAGCCATTCAGTCAGAAATGAGCCTCATCGCTGAAGATGATTTTTCGATGAAAATCCGAATCATTTTCAAGTTGTTGCTCAGCCCAATTCACGAACATACGATGATTTTGGTGGTCAAGCTTCAGTTCTTGCATCAATTTGATCTTGTAAGGATGTAGGCCCAGATATTTTAGCAAAATTCGACCCAACGACGTCACATAGAGGCCCAACGCTTGAGAACGACGTGTGAAAGACTGATTTGGGTCTTCCTTAATCGATGCGGATAGCAATATTCTCGACATTACGGGCACTTTTTGGTCTCATTAGCACAGAAACGTTTTTTTACTGTGCCAGTGGATCCAAATTTTTTCACTAGATACTGTTGACTTTACAGGAAGATTATGACGACTATAAACTGAACGTAGCGCTCTTAAAGGTGAGACTCCAACTTTTCGGTTAAAAATTTTAATAATTTCGACTCGTTGTTGGATCGTATATCTTTCCATGATGAAAAGGCAAATCTTAGTGAAGAGAAATGTCAAAAGACCGGGAGAAATATGACGTCATTTGCTGTCCCTATCGGTCTACTTTTGAATCGTCGCCATTGAGAAACACGTTCTTAAAAAAATAAATTTTCAACCAACGCAGAACACACACTCGGATCAGATGTTGTTTTTATTCATGCTTTTATAAATATTTTTCGTTCATAATCATTCTCTTAAAATCTGGCAGCACTGTTTAAAATTTGTTTCTGGTAAAATTTTCTTATATTTTTTTTAATATTCATAAGAAAAATCCGGAAGTAGTGGATTCTAACAAAATAGATGTTCACATCTACTATTATGACGCCATAAGGATCCCTAAATTCCACAATTCACCCAATTTTGTGCAATCTTCAATTTTCCCAAATCTTTCTGTAAATTTTTTCTAATAAAAAATTATAAACTTGTTTCTTACTTTACTGATTTATGGCCTTAATGATAAAGACAAAGATTTTAGAAACTCAGTGAAATCACCACAATGTTCAGTTCGTCGTAATATTATTTTCTATTCAAAATAAGTTATAAAAAAGGTCTTGTAGATAACATACTATTCTTTTACGAAAATGAACAACTTTTGTTATTTTGCTTCTATGTTTTTCACGTGTTTCGCAGTAGGCGTCATGATAACACCCTCATATTTATGAACTCTGTAATTAAATGTTGATTGCGTTCACACTTGTGAATGCTAGTTTTCTGCTTATCAACCGATGCATATCTAAATCACTCATCACTCAAGTGTTTCAATTAAATGCCCGCATACAAACATACATACATACAAAGTATATTAAGCACTTTTTACCATATATCCGTGAAATGTAAACATATGTACATAGTATAAATACTGTGTGTGTGTGTGTGTATGAAGGTAGATAGATATGGGTGAGTAATTGAGTATTAGACTTGAGTTGATTTTTAAAAATACAATTATGGTGCCTAATAAACTTGGAGAACTAACATTATAACCGCAGCAATGAAATTTCTAAAAAAAAAGTGAATACATCGATTTTCCTCGAAAGTAGTTCAGTTCAAGTAATCTGTTAACAGTTGATGACGTTAAAATATTATTCCGGATATTCCAGCTGGCAGAGTATTCCACACACTACCCGCTAGTGGAAGCAGAGAAAGAGAAAGACCTCTACTAAGTTGAAAAGACCAGATGTATAAGGACCTGGTTACACTTGGAATCACCAATTGGCGTCAAATAGTGAAAAGAAGGTGTCTTCGGTATTACAGAAGAAGAAGAAAAACATATCCATACATTTATATGAATATGAATAATACCTATGAATGAATTCACCGTTTTCGTTTTCGAACATTTGCCGGGAAATATAAATAAATAGCTATATTTGTCAGTCAAAATGCGTCTTCGCATTTTTTAATTGGTTTATTCGTATATCTTATGTAGGCATGCGCGCTGCATAAGTATAATTGTATGTAAATATGATGTACGTGCTTGAAAGTGAAACTGCAAGCTTGAAAAAATGCGCATGCACGCAGTGCTTTACAGTAGTCTGTATGTGTATGTGTGTAGATAAAAGTATTTTTTATTGAAACGCTGTGCACATGTCCCAAGTGCCGACGAGCGGATTATGTAATCGGCGCAGTGCGCGTAAAATTTGAAGAATTCTTCTTTTTATAAAGTTTCGCAAGCGCGTTTTTACTTCATTACTTTATTTGCTGTTGCTTTTAATGAAATTTATACAAAAATGTTTTTTATCGCATTTCAGTTGAATATCCGCATTATTTAAAGGCGCCACACGCACATATGCAAACATATGTGTGAGTGTGTGTGACGTGAGTCCACATTTGAATGCCGGTGACGTAGCGAGATCACGCTGGTTCCTTTGGCATGCGAGATAAGAGGAAGTGTGACAGATAAACGGCGGCAAAAAAACAAGAATATAGGTGAAAAAGCAACAAAAAATTTATAAAAAATAATCAAAATAATATTAATTTTAATATCTTATAACAATGTGAAAGTCTATTTCATTTTAATTTGTTTATTTTATTTACTTTGCTGTGTCTTAATCATCTGGTCAGGCGTTTACTTTTATCAAAAATTGTTTTGCAATTTTTGCTTTCGAAATTTTCTGCCGGTTATGCAATCATTAGGAAATATTTGTGTTTTTTGATTTATTATAATTGTTTTTATGACTTTTGTTATCAGTCAATTCATTCATACCAATTTCCATTGTGACGATAAGATTAATCCGCACCGACATACCCATTCAGCAACCCTCCGCCCTTCTTATAAAAAAAATTGAATATTTTTGCATTAAATTCTAATTTTTATTTACCATAGGTAAAATAGTTTGATTAGGGTGCAATATGCATCGTTTTGCTATTTTGAAGATAAGCTCTTAATCTAACGCTTACAGAAACCCTCGCTTGTATTGCCAAAATAACTCAGACAGCCGATTTTAACCAGCTTCTCTTGAGGCGAATTTTTCACTAACAAAATTATTTGCATTGGATAAGTACAGGCAAAAATCACTTGGTGCCAGCACCGTACTTTCAGATGAAAGCAAAAGATCTTCCCAACTAAGCTGCCAGAGCTTCTAGCGAGTCACTATCAATATGTTTGCGGCCTGGTGCTGCTTTGAAGGATTATAAAACTGATCATAACACCGCTTCCATTGGCACAAACCTGACAGCTTCTGGGCGATTGCTTTCTTAACATTCCGATTGTTGACAATAGAAGTTCGACAATGAAGTTGGGATGTAGGAAAACGACTTATAGGAGATGATTCCTTGCCAATCTCACTAAACACATAGCAAAACCTTACCAAGCGTCAATCCTGACTTGACAAACGGTTGCGACGGCTCATCGTTCTTGGATGAGAGAAAATAATGGGTTCTTGTATTTTTCTTAAATTTATTCTGAAATAATGATGAGGAAGTTAAAAAAAAACGTCTCAAGATACCTAAGCCTATGAACTTTTCATGAGATGACCAATTAGACAGATTTATCATCGGTATAAATAGATCTCTAGTGGTTGTTGTTTGTGTGAATATTAAGTACGAGAATTGCGGTCCTTTTTTCGTCTACTGAAGTCAAGTCATCTTCAGTTATTGTTGTTCAAGCTACGGAAAACATTCCCCGACTACTGGACTGTCCACTGAGGAAAGCTACCGAGTGGACAGTCCTCACCCAGATAAAAATCCGATTCGATTCGTGTAACCCATCGTAGAACAGTCACCTAGCTATCAGAATAGCTATATACTATACTTCTTTAACATAGGTAGCTGGCAAAAATCCGGGTTCGTCCCGATAAAGTAAGCTCAATCATCTTGAGAACAATTTATACTGTTCTCTAAACTTCATCATTTGACCTATGACTTTTCTTGCCACCTTGCGTTAGCTTAACATTCGCTGTGCTGGTGCAGCGTCTATCTTCTTAGGAGAATAATAGTAACAATGTAGTAATATAATCTTCCAAATACACTACATAGTATAACTTCTGAAGAAACGAATGTTCTGAAAAACTGAATGTGATCTGTAAGATTACAACCGTTTTCGATTCGTGTGACCCATCGTAAAATAGCGACCTGGCTATCAGAGCAGTTATTTACTATATGTCTTTAGCAGAGGTGACTGCTGCGAATAGATATCCCTCCTTCTTCCTAAGAATTACTCCACTTGAATCATACTGTAGAGTTCGGGGTGCCTAGTACATAAATCGGAGAAAAAATTTCGCCAGAAATCTTAATCTTAATAACCTTCTTTGTGGATAAAGCTTCGAAATATCCATAAAGGACTGCAATATCTTTCTTTTCGTAAACTACGATCGAATATCAAGTCATTGTTTTACATATACATATATAGTATACTAAAGAAATAAATCTTCTGAAACTTGACAACTGTTTTGCACTCATTTTTTCATGGAATTCAAGTAATTTAGCTTTCAACTAATTTATGAAATGTCACATACATATACTCCTTAAGTATACTCTGGTAGTTAGTCACGTATTTATTTTACATGTTTAACGAGAATTTGTTTTCTTATGAAACCATCTGAAACCCTCTGCCCCTCATATTTTTATACACTGAACAGAGTGTATTAAATTATTATTAATAGTCAGAAGAAAACATCAGAGACGCTATAAAATGAAATACATACAGCTGAAAATAGTAGATTCGTGGGTTCTAACTACACAACAAAAAACTAAGCTGGAAATACAAGGTACGAATTATGCTGATCAGTACTTTTCGTCGACCTTTTCTGATGCAAAGAACTTCTCAGCTAGTATGATCGTATATTTTGGGTCGTTATTCTGCTTTAACGTCCCTTTTATATACATTTCCCAACTGAAAATGATAACATAACACTCTTCTATAAGTTTACATACACTGTTCGGTCCTTGATGTCATAGATCAAGTTGATTGGACCAATACCATGGTACGAAAAGCAAGTCCATACCATAATGCTCAGAACATCACGTTTAAAGGCATTGGTAGTGTATCAGGCATAATAGTAAGTGTTAGATAGTGAACAAACATATTTCGGGACCTTGTTTTTCTAAAAAAAAACAATTTTGCTTTCATCATCCCTCAGCAAATTAAAAGGTTCTTTTGCGATCTTTATTCTAGCAGACACAAGTTTCTTCGTAAAAAAAAGTACATTTCTGGGACCTTTTATCTTCAAATTGTTTTCAAATAGTATCCTACAATTTGTAAGAATAGTAACAGTCAATCCTAAATATTTTGGAATCATTTCAGAGAATCCTTAGGGCTTCTTTTTTTATGTGTATCATATATGGTAATACATATGTCTGGCTTAGTATAGTAATTTACATTTTCGCCTAAGATTGTCTGCTATATTTTTGAATTTTATTGCATTGCATATCATTTGGAAGCTGTATTCCACTATAGTTTCGATTCCCGTAGCTTTTTTCTTGTTAAATTAGCTTAACTACCAATCCACGGTTCTTGAGAGAACAATGTCTACTTCTGATCCATGAAAGGAAAGAGCACTGGGATTTCAAAACTTTCTTCAGAAAACTATTAAACAGTAAGTTACTCATCACAACTATTTAATATTTTTTTGATTTATCGACCCCTAACGACAAGAACCACTTTTTAATGAACAACTTGTTTTTTTTTTTAGAAAATGCAAAAATTCCTTATAAAAAAGCAGCGGTAGCAGAGTAACGAATTTTTTCGTTACCAAATTTGAAGTGCCTATTCGACCACATTTGTTGACTTGGAAAGTCGGAATTATATTAGGAAAGATCTTTAAATACAGGAAGCTAATGTGCTACTATTTTCATGAAACACAATAGTAATGCATATAAATAACGGGTGATCCAAGTAAACGAACTTTTTTGAATAGCCTTTTTCGACAGATCACGGGGTGAGTCGTGTCAAGTTGTTATCCTATTTTTGTTCAGTATTGTTTGGCTGTTCATCATGGAAAGACTTACGCCTGAACAACGTTTAAAAATTGGCCTACTGAGTTTACTATCTGCAACCGCATCACTCACCCTGAGACCCAGCATTCAATTATTTGATAATATTCGACCGACTAAACCACGTCCAGCACGCAATGAAGAAAATATTTCTTCAAAAACTATGCCGATGAGAACATAACCGTCAATGGTGACCGTTATCTGATGCCTGAAATTGAAGCCTGAAATTGAAGCTCGTGATCTCGGCGATATTTGGTTTCAACAAAAGGGCGCTACATCCCAAATATTGCATCAGTCAGACGATTTATTCAGTGAAATACTTCGGTGAGCAGATATTTTTACGTGTTGGGCCGGTCGTTTGACCACCAAGATCGTATGACATCACATCGTTAGACTTTTCCTGCATTGGATATGTAAAGTCTGAAGTCTATGCGAACAATCCCGCTTCGATTCAAGCCCTTGTAGCAAAAGATCAATCGCGTCATTCGCCAGTTACCAATCAAAATGCTCGAATAAGTCATCGGAAATTGGACTCAACGGATGCACCATCTGAGACATGCCCCCGTCGAGCATTTGAAGGAGATAATCTTCAAAAAATAAATGCGAAAGAATGTTCCTTCAAATGAGAAAAAACATTCCCCATTTAAGTTGAAGTTTCTGTGTTTATTCTTTAAATTAAAGTAGAGAACCTCGAAAAAATGGATCGCCCTTTAGCTTAAATCTGTCAAATAGTTGTTATTAAACAGCAGTAGTGTTGTCATCGTATTCAAGACAATTTTTTTAACAAATATTAATTATATAAGCGAGTCTCAAACGCTGAAATATCGGAATGTAGATATTACATACATATATAAATATACATATATGGCTGTACATATGTCTATTTGAATACGTGTGTTTTTCATTAGCGTTTTGCTAGTAGGCATTCGTTAAACACTCCTAAGGTTCTCAAGCAACAAAACATTTGTTCTAAATATTCCTCCAACAAATTTCTCGCGCTTCATTTCTCGTACATTTTTTAGTACTAAGCTTAACGCCGTCTATATGTATTGCATATTCACCTGTGTTACCTTTGGATTTTGCTTTCATCTTTTATGTTTATGTGAGGCCGTAGCTAAATTTTTATCTCTCCTTTTTCTTACTTTCCGATTCTTAATGAGTTGTACTTCATTTTAAGGTCGTCAACGCTGTCGTTAGGCTGCTTGCTGCCGGCAACTTGAACTTCGTTTCATATAACGTCTGCTGTAGCGTAGATTAAGTAGTTTTCTCAAGAGAGTAATGTGAGAGTGAGATTAGAAGATTAAAAATGAAAAAGATGAGGAGAAAAATGGAAATAAAAATAATTTGCTTTTCATATGATAAGTTTTGTGATTACACATTGTTTGTCATTTTATAGCAATCGTTTGTTGGTTTTGTTGTTGTGTTTGTCTGCTATACGCTGATAATTTGAGCTCAGCTGGCTCACAGTCTTATTGCTGCATAAAAAAAAACAACAAATAAATGAAATAAAAGAGCGAGCGAACGGCACCCTCGTGTACACAAACACACACACTAACAACTTGAACAACAACAAACAGCGCAACAATCTATCACAGACAGTCAACATTAGCGACACAACAAAAAGTCACAAATGAGCAGCAGCAGCAGCAGCAGCATCCAGCGGCCAAGACTGGCTGTGAGTGAACTCACTGTGCAGTCATCAACTTCACCGCCGCAACAATAACGACAACAAAGTAGTATGGGCCACAACAATGAGACGTGCAACAGCAGCATGTCATCAGTGAAAGTTGAGTGGTGAAATGAAAGAAATGTTTGGTTGACAATTGAGTCGGCTATGAGGCTGAAGGGGAGGCTGCAGACAAGGCTGTGTAGCTGACAATGCTAATGTGCAGCTTTTAGTTGTTTACTGTTGTTGGAATGCGTGTAAGCTAATATTGGAGATCAGTAATGTTATGAAGAACGATTTTTCTCGAATTTTTTTTTTCAAAAAATATTTTTTATTTTTTTTTTCAAGAAATATTTTTTTATATTTTTTTATTTTTTTTTATATTTTTTATATTTTTTAATTTCTTTAATTTTACTAAACAATACTATAACTTTTTCTAAATATTTTTTTCTAAAAAATATTTTTCCGTATATACACAAAATAAAAAAATTATTTCTAAGCAAATTATTGTACATTATAACCTAAAAATTATAAAAGTATAATTTATTACAATTTTTCTGAGATTTTTTTCAGGAAATATTTTTTTCCTGCAGACAATTCCAGAGTCAGCATCTACGTAGACAGCCTAGCAGCAATCATGGCAGTAACCTCGTAGCGCACATCGGCCAGAACTGTCTTGAGAAGCAGGGTAGCAGCTGGTGTCGACAAATCTCCGTAGAATGGGCTTGACGGATCGAGAAGACTTCAGAAAATGTCTAGAACAGGACACCAGGGAAACAATGGAGCATCTCTTGTGCACTTGTTCCGCGTTGGCAAGACTACACAGTATAATACACTGGAGGATATATCGATAATGAGTGGTGTAAGGTTTGACAACTTTTTTTTCATTTTTTTATATTTTTTTCTGAACCATCAACATCTCAAGAATATTGTGTAAAAGTTTTAGGTCATTCGGAGAAAAACTAACGAAGTTACAGCAGGTCAGATAACGGTACCTCTAACTTAGGTTTGCGCGCCTTCCAGCTACACCTGGAGGGATTATATCCGCTGAGTGGGCGAGACAACTTTTTTTTTGAATCGATTTCCCAAATATGTCAAGAAAATTTTTAAAGTCGGTGACCAGCCTACAGAAAAAACTACTGCATCGATCCTTTTAAAATTTTGTACAAATATGTCATTTTTACATATACAGCCTATATAGCTACTCGAATCGACCTCGAGTTTTGAAATTTTGTACTAACATATTTTACAATACACAAATAGCTCTCGAATTACGTCGTTTTTTCGCCTAAAATCTTTAATTACTGATAAAATGGTACCAAAATAGGTCGATTTCGAAAATTGAAAAATTAAAAAAAAAAACTCGTCGTCAATTGAAAGATATTCTAATAAACTAAAGAAAGCACTTTGATTTTTTGGTTTCAGATGATCCAGTGATGCTGTAGGCTGCTCACCGCACAAAAACTTCTCTTCGAGGTGCCTGCAGAGGTCGACGATAAATCCGTTATTTCTCGCTATTTTTCGATAAAACTTTTTTTAAGTATCCTTTAAATGTTGTACTTTCATATAATAATTAGTAAAATAAACCTACAGCAATAATTTTTTCTAAAAAAGTTCATGAAAAAAGGTCTTTTTTCGATGAAACAAACCTTACAAGGGTTCAAAAATCCCGGCAAATAAAGGCAACCCTCGTAGAAATACTCACAGCTCACACTAATTGTTAGAGGTTATGCACACATGATACTGGCTTAAAGGCTTTTAATATTTATTAATGCAACAAAATTACACTAATTGCATATAAATGCAAACATACAAACATACACGCATACATCATTTTATAACTATTTCTCCTGCATTTGAATAAATCTACGCCATAGCGTCATATTGCTTTTTAATTGACGCCACTGTCACTCATATGACTTTTCTTATTATTTGTGTGTTTAATGTCTTTGAAGTAAATTGTATGTTTTTATGACTTTTACGGCTATTCAATACGTAACCACTGCGAGTGTTGGTGCTGGTGCTTTGTCTTGTTTTTTTTTTTTTCAAACGTCAACTCTAAGCCGCTTTGATGAAGTCATATGAGCGGGATTTTTTTTTGTTACCCAACGTCGGGGGAACGACTTGCAAACAATTTAGAAATTAGCTGGAATTGCAGGTAAAACTACAAACAAGATATTTGCACTCATCTCTATGTGTGTTTTCAAGGTGAAACCACAATCAAGGGCACTAAAAGTGGGAATAAATTATTTACTATAAAATTAACATTAGAAAAATTAATGCAGAAAGATGACTAAATAAATTAGAATGCAAATATGTTATTAGTTTGCTTAGTAATAAGCGCCAAATAGCAACTTAATCTAACAATACAGCTTGTTGACATAAGTAAGGTTAGGGAGAGTGGCGAAAAATTTTACGGAGCTGGCAACAGCGGTTCAATTGTGAACAATTAGAACGACAATGCGAAATTTTAATCAAGAGTCAAACCGGTAATCGCATTAACACGTCACATGTGATGAAACGTGATGTTTTTGGTAGATAATTTTAAAGTTTTTAAGATCGCAGTGCATCATGACTTAAATATTTACCAAATTTAACTTTCCGACAACTTCGCTGTCTCCTTGCGATTTATTACTGCATGAGTGGGATACTCATGTGTATGTTAAGCAGCTCTCAACCCAGTACTAGCAAGGTTCTTCTAGGTCGAGGCATTTTCATTTTTTTTCTTGGCGACATCGGCAAGTTAATTATTCTACTGGAAGCCAGTTGTCTAAAGAAGATGAGTTAGAGCCTTTAGTTGTTGTTTTAACGGATGAAAATTTCAAATTCTAATTTTCTGGAACGCCGGGGGGTTAACACTGCTCCGTTCTGTTTACGTATACCCGAATGTTGTGAGAACAAAATTAGAACCGTACAAAAATTCTTTCTTGGACACCTGACTGGCTATTTTTCCTGATACCAGTAGTTGAAACCCTTTTTAAATCCTTCGACCTTGCTCTCCAAAATGGCAACCAAGAGGAATTAATCCCTACTAGATTTATTTGGTTAGAACGTTTTGTCGATACTTGAGGACGGACATCTTGAAGCGTTTAGATTAATCATAGAATGTAATCTAACCTTAATAAGTCGAAAAGGTGACAGACCCAATCAAGTATTTCTTCCTGGGAATTTATTTTAAAGCTCTTTAGTTGAATAACCATTGTTAGGAACTTAACTTATTACAATTTAATGACAGGTAAAAACCTTAACTCTGGAAATTTTTTGCTTGAGTGGTTACAGCAAATTCCAAAAAGGTAATCCTGTCAACTTACAAGGCAATTGACGAACCGCTCATTAACCAAGTAACACTTGGATCCGAGACCGCTGACAGCTTATTAGTGGTTTCCGATCAACATATGTTTATAGAAACAATGTCCAATCCGAAGTGATCATAATGCAATTTCGGAGAAGCAACTTTTACTGGAAACACCGAAAAAAACTTTTTCTTATAACTATTTTAAACCATTTGACTAAATAGAAATTTTTTTCGAAAAACAGCCGAATGTAAAAATAAAGTAATATCTTCGTTTTTTGAAGTTAGTCTTCAATATTTGCCTTCGAAGTCGGAAATTGTCGAAGAAATCGCCAATACTATAATGAATATTTTCGAATCTAATCGTCATGTGCGCACTGTTTCGATTTCCCATTAGCTAAACATTGCACAAAAAACGTTTGGAACCAGTTAAATAAGGCTAGATATAAAAATAAGCTCGGAGTATGGATGACACACGAGTTAACGGTGTTGAAAATTTGCAAAAAGATCGTCGTTGAATCACGGTGTAAACAATAACCAAGCTAGGATTGAGGATTAGTCAGAAAGGGTTTGTTGATATTGGCAGGGAAACATCTACTATGAGCTCTCCTACGGCCAAATTCTTACTTCCGTTCTGTTCTATCAACAATCGGACCGTCTGATGTAAGCAGTCGCCCATATCGACCAACATTGGCTAATAGGAGAGGAGTTGTCTTTCATCAAGATAGATATTGGTTGGAGGGTTCTTAAGCATTCACTCTATAGTCCAAACAAGACTGCTTCTAGGTGATTACTACTTGTTCCTGTCTACGGCGAATGGTTTTGATGGTGAAGAATTCGCCATAGCTTGTGAATTTAACTCTTCCAGTTTTTAGCAATAAGGACGAGATTTTCTATGAGCAATTCTCACAGCAGTCGGTTCAATGGGCATTTATTTAAGAAAACCATGAATAATATTATTATACAAAGTATTTTTATCCAAAGTATTTTGACAATGTGTGGATTCCATCCCTAAATAACTGCGCCGGCCTGGCAACCAAGATTTATTCAAACCAATTTTCCGGCATTCAGCATCGACCGGAGCAAATGGCATATAAATGGTGATTCATTTCGAGTTTTTCTACTTTTTTATAAAGAAAAAACAAAGAAACTTCAAATTTAATGGGTAACGTTTATAAAGATTCGAAAAACCTTTCTTTGGCATTTATTTTTTGAATGTTGGCCGGACTACGTCTCCGTTGAGTCCAATTTTCGATCAATTGTTTGAGCATTTCGACCAGTAAGTAAATTCAAATGTCGCCGAGATCAAGAGCTTCAATTTCAGGTATGAAATAGTCGGTTATCTTGGCGCGATAACGGTTACCATTGACGGTTACGTTCTCGCCTACAAAATTTTTGAAGGAAAGTGAACTGATGATTCCACCGGCGCACAAACCACACCAAACCGTTGTTTTTTCTGAATGAAATGACAGTTCTTGAATCTCTTTAGGTTGGTCTTCGTCCAAAATGCGGCAGTTTTGCTTGCTTACATACCCATTGAGCCATAAATGGGCTTCAGCGCTGAACAATATTTGCACCGAAAACATTGGATCTTCATGGAACTTTTCAAGAGCTCACAGTGTGAAGTGAAGCCGCTTGGGCTGGCTTCAATTCATGCGTAGGTCGTATAAATCAAAGTATTGTCCATCTGTGGACATATTATTTTCGCATCTTTCAGGCAATTTATGGACTTCATGCTAGTAGGTGCAAGCTCTGGGCCTTAAGACGAGTGAGACAAAACTTTCCAGCCGCTGTTTTCCAAATATCTTTTAACTGGTCTTCTCTTCCAGAAATTTAGTTAACTGACGTTGTCATGTACCACTGAATATGTTATATAATTAAATAGGAAATTGTCAATATGTATACTCGTATTATCGTTTTTCCAGCTTTTTCCCTACTCCAGTGCAAAGTGCATACAAATATGAGTACAAAAATGGAAAATAAATCACTTGCAATTAACTACAAATACTCAGCGGCTACAAATTACAACAAATTACAAAAAATGCAAAGGGTACTCATAACATCTATATATAAATATTAGAAATGTAAGTACATATATATATGGATGTTTACAAAATTTAATCATAATTCAATTTAATTCATAATTAAACTTAACAGGCCAGTTATGACATAATTTCTGTGCTAAAAATACTATATTTACTAAATACATACATACATGTATGTATGGACTTGTGTACTTTTGTGCCCAAGTATTTATGTTACGACTTGCAATTCATTCAATCCGATTTGAAGAGGCAGACAATACGAACAGCTAATTACACTACTTTCCCTATAATACTCAGCAAATTATTTTCGAATACTTATGTACGCGCGTTCAGTGCTACAAAAGCGTTGACATACATGTATTTACAAACATACATTTGTACCTGTATATATGCACGTAAGTATTTCGTTGTGTATTAAGTTAAGTATGTTATCAGTTACGATCGGAAATTCACTAAATCTCAGCGCTCAATACGAACAAGTTGTGCAAAGGCAAACAAAAATACACACAAACATAGAAACACATATGTATGTATACAGGCAAACAACCAAACTGACATTGCAATAAGTTGTTGTACACTTGTTGCTGTTTTTGTTGTTGCATGAAAGCAAGTAAAACGAAGAAAAATTGCCAGCAATTCCACGACATTGAGGTCAATCGTTGATCATTGCTGTTGTTATTGTTGTAATTGCTGTTAAGCGAAGATGCTTGTAAAAATCAGCAGCAGCTCATGCATACGGCTGGAAGGAAAGGCTCGCAGCAGAATCTAGCACTTAGCACTTTTGCACACACACATGCACACGCGCTCAGACAAAGCGGCAAATGCGGAATTTTTACAAGTGTTTATTGTTGTGTTTGTTTAGTAAATAAATAAATGTTCACTATGTGTGTAAAAAAGCTATTAAGTATTGAAAAATACACAATTCATTAGAGTTGATTTGTTTTTGTTGCTGTTGTTGGTCATTCTTTTGCTGACTTCTTTTATTTGTAAGCTTTTGCTGAGTAAACACTTGCTTTGCTGTGCGCGCTCTATATGCAACTTCTTAATTTTTTTGTTGTTTTTATTTTTAACACTTTTTTGCAATAACAAAGCGTAGCATTGTAGAAGAGCGGCTAAAAGATCTTTTAAACAAAATTTCACCATTTACCCAAATTTACCGAAGCAATTTAGCGCGCTCAATTTGTAAAGCTAAAAGGTGGCGTGAAGAATTTAACCCACAAAATGCCAAATATGTTGCATGTATGTCTGTATGTGCATATGTACTTTTGGAAATGTGAGAACTAAAAAAAACATTTAAAGAAATAAAAAAACAACCAATTCAAAATTGAAAAAAAAAATAAATTTTTGAATATTTTTTAAAGAACAAATTTTATGAAAAATTATTATAATTGTAATTGAGAGTGAGGAATATACTTACTTTAAAATTTTGCAATTTTTTTGGAAAAACTTTAAATTTTTTTATATTTTGAAAATTTTAAATTTTGGAATTTTTGTTTTTTTTTTAATTTTTTGTTTTTTAATTTCTTTGTTGTAAATTAATTAAAAATTTGTAAAATTTTATTTTTTGTGAAATTGAGAAATATAAAAACTTAATAAATTTAATTAAAAAAAAGAAAACCACTTAAATTTTTGAATTTTTTCAAATTCTTTCTAATATTTTCGAAGAAATTTTGTTTTCAAAATTGTAATTTTTGTAAAAGTGAGTGATATACAATTATTTAAATAGGTGAAAAAGGCGTTTTAAAATTTTCGAAATTGTATTTTTTGAGTTTTCAATATTTTCGAAGTACTTATTGTAGTTTTGTTAGAAACTTTTAAGATCGTAATTTTTGTTTAAGTTAGAAATAAGCAAATATTGAAATAAATATTTAAATAAGTAAAAAAAATTTTAATATTTCCAATACCTTCCAAGTATTTTTCAATTATCATTAAAATTGTTATTTTTGTAAAAGTAAAGAATATACAAATATTTAAATAAGTGAAAAAAGGCGTTTTCAAAGTTTCGAAAATGGATTTTTTGAATAAAATTTCAATATTTTTTAAGTACATATTGCATTTTGAAATTTTTCAATTGTATTTTTTGAACAATTTTTTTTAAATATTTTTCGAATAATTTTGTTCAAAATATTAAAATCGTATTTTTTGTAGAAGTGAGAAATATACAAATATTTAAATAAACAAAAATAATAATTTGTTTAATTCTTGAAATACTTAAATTTGTATTTCTTGAAAACAATTTTGCATATATTCGAAGTAGTTTTATAAAAAAAAATCAAATTTTGAATTTTAATGAGAGAGAAATATCCCAATATTTAAATAAATAAGAAAAAATAAGAATTATTGAAATTTTACTCTTTAAAAATATTGTCCAAATATTTATTTTTTAAAAATATTTTGGAAATAATTTTGTTAAAGATAAATATACGAATATTTAAAAATGTGAAAAAACACTTTTGAATTAAAACTGTAGTATTTGAAACCTCTTTCAAGTATTTTGAAAGTATTTTTATAGAAAATTATTAAAATTGTAATTTGCTCTAGTAGAAAAATATAAAAGTTCAATATTTCTTTATTTCCATCATGAAAAATTACTGAGAGCGTAAAAATGAGTGCCAATTTCTATTACTCTGACCGCATTTGGCAGTATCAGCTGTTTCGCTGACGTCACAATTGCGTTTGTTTACAACAAATGGCTGATAAAATTTATTCGAAACAATATTAAGTAAACAGAACCGATAAGTATTACAATAGTGTTAAAATGAGGAAAAATATATTTGAAACTTATAAGATGGATATTTTTTAATTTTTCATTGATATAATTTAATTACAAAATTTATAATTATATATATATAATATAAAATATATTATATTATATATATTATATATATACATATAATATAAAAAATCATAATAATTAAAATATAAATTTATATACATACATATATGTATGTATGTAGTTTATTTCAAAAAATTTTGTATATTTTTTACGTAAGAACAGAAATTTTTTCTAACTTTCGACTTGCTAAAACACTTTCAATCTCAATCAGGGAACATCAAGGAAAGTTATTAGAAAATACCAATTATTTTGATTCTCAATTCAGTTGACAGTATCAAGTGTTTTTTTTTTTTTTTTTTTTGAGGCCATATGTGGCGAATGCAAGCAAGACAACAGGGTATGAGTTCGACTGCTGTCAAAAAATGGTTTATGCCTTCACTTCACGGAAATGTAGAGGATTCTAAAATCTTTAAAAACTTATTTCCTGCCTTTTTGAAGGATGAGCTTAGTATAAGAAATCAAACCTTACAACCTCACATAAAATAGTTTTCTATTGATTTACAGCAAATCAGTGTCATATCAAGATCGAAATTATAGGACTTGTCAACTAAAAACTGCTAAGTTCTTATAGTTCGCTTATATGAAAGGAAACTTGATCTCAGGTGTCTAGGGAAAACCCGTTTATTGCTCTTTGGTAATTAAAAGAGTTTTCATTCAGAGAATAAAAATTTGATCTCAGGTGTTTAGGGAAGAACTTCATCCAGTGACAAGTTGTAGGAAATAGGAAAAGTCTCTAATAAAACTAAAAACACACAACTTAAATATACGGTGGAGACTATATATATATAATAACTGTTTAAAGCAAGACCAATGCAATCATATAGTTTTATTTTTAAAATAAATAAACTTTTATCACTCCAAAGTTTACTGTCGCCGTCAATTGTAACACAAAATCACATTTAATGATAGTTTTATATGCTCACAGTGTTGACCGTTAATGAGGAAGTAAAAGTCAGTATTAAAGTGCAATTGTTTGTGGAAAAGTCATAATCCAAAGTTTCATAAAAGTTGTGCTGATATCTTACATTGAGATAATGACTGCTTTTATGCGTTTCAAAAGTAAATAAGCTTTGGAAAGAGAAAGATAATATAAAAATGGAGATAAAATAGGCGGAGTTTTATTATACCCAGAATAATTAAGTATACATACATACATATATAGTCACCGTGATGACCTGAGTCAATTCAGGCATGTAAGCTCCTTGGTAGATTTTTTGACTTCAAGGGAGCATTTCATTACTTAAGCTGGGATCGAGTGATGCAGCGACTGGAAGAGCTTGACTGTCCGCCAAGTACTCTTTGGCGGAGCTACTTTTTGGACAGAAAGGCTTTTCTAGTCGACATGAAAGATACTGTGGAGATCGGAGTGGTTCGTAGCAGCCTGAAGGAATTCATATGTTTGAAATCTCATGATGAATTCTCTGCTCGGGCAGCTCGAACGCCTATGTAAATGTTTTGAGTATGCGAACAACCTTCTACTTCTGGTTGTTTGAGTTAGAACGGATGGGAGGACAGTATGGAAGCTCAACTGATAGTAGTTTCGTCTACGAGGTCTGACCGGAGACTATATTCTGGTACTACGGGGAGCAGGAGTCCTTGAAGTTCGCTCCAACCTCCTTATACGGACTGACCCCTCGGTGAGTATCGTGTTGACTGTAGTTAAAAAACGAATGCGGGAAGAACTGACACTTTTCAGTTGATTGGCATTTTCAGGGCACTGATCAATGCATTAATTGGGTCCGCTATGCTTTTGAGAGAACATTAAACACATCGGCCAATGTATTTCATATATATTGGTGAACTAGTCAATAAGTTTTTGAGATTCCGAGGAGTTGCTTGTTCATCGGAACCAAATCACAAAAAGATATATGTAGCAACAAGATTTTTTTTGTATTTCTATCGTTTCGCTAATAACAGCACTCGGCTGCAATTCTCATCAAATTTATAATAAAAAAAATTTAAAACAAATATAAACGGTGACTGGGATAAAATAAATATAAAAGTGAAGTAAATGCAAATAAATTTTAAAATCCATGTAAAGATAATTATAAATATTTATTTAATGTATTTTTAAGTATACTTATATGAATATGCTTACAAAATAGTGAATATTTAACACTTCAGATATTAATTATCTGCGTCATTTGTCAAGCGGTACGGAATACACATTATCATATCGGTAAGACAAATTTACATGCTTAAAAAAATATTTTTCATTTATTTTAAACAAATATTGTATGTAATATGCATATATTATTTTAAGGTGAAGAGCGAGAAGAAAGTTCTCTGAACCTTACTTTATACTTAAAAAAAAAAAATAATATTATACCTTTAATTTAACAAAAATAATATAAATTGTATTTTACACTTACATTTATATGTTGCTGTTATTATCCATTAAAGTCAAAATTAGACTGCTTTCGAAGTGTGAATTGTAGAAGATTTCTTAAGTAAGTTTTATGTTGAAGGTTTTTAATTCCGTTTTTAAACACCAAAACTGGGAATATATGAATTAACTGTATTTTGGTGAACACTTTTTCGTACTACTTTATTCAAGTGTATGTTTTCTTGTTTGTTTTTAGTCTCACTTCACTTCATTTCACTTTGCTTAACTGTGTAAAGAAAAGCTTATTTATTGACAGAGGTGCCAGACAGAACATTAAACGAACGGCGGAATGAAAACAGAACAAAAGCGAATAGGAAATAAAAAATATTAAATGGAGCAAAAAAATAAATTAGAAAAGTTATAAAAAACATAAAAAAGCATATTTATGTTAAACTAAAAAATTAATTGAATAAAAAAATTAAAAAAAAAATTAATTAGAACAAAAATTAAATACCAAAAACTTGAAAAATAAAAACGTTTTTTATCCTAAAAAAATTAAAAATATTAAAAAAAAAATTAAAAGTATTTTAAAATAGATAAATAAAAATTAAAAAAAAATCATTAAATTAAATGAATTGAAAAATAAAAAGGTTATTAAAAACATACAACATTTTAAATTAAAAAGGTTTTTAAATTTAAAAATATTAAATAAAATATGAAAAAAAAATTAAAAACTTGCTTTATTAAAAAAAGAAGATCAAAAAAAGCCCTTATAAACAATTATAAAAAAAAATATTGAACAAAAATAATAAACATTTCAAATTAAATAGTTTAAAAATTAAATATAAAAAAAGTGGAAAAATAAAAACGGGTTTTATCTTAAAAAATTTAAAATATTTAAAAAAAACAAAAAAATGTTAAAAAAAAAAGAAATCTTTAAATTAAATGAATTGAAAAATAAAAAGAATATTAAAAATATACAAAATTTTAAATACAAAGTGTTTAAAAAAAAATTACAATTATAAAAAAAAATTAAAAAAACTATCAAAACATTGTTTTAGTTAAAAAAAAAAAGAAAAAGGTCTTATAAATAATTATAAAAAAATATATTAAACAAAAATAATAAACATTTCAACCAAAACCATTAAAAAACTTAAATAAAAAATAATAATTAAAACACAAAAAAGAAAATTGAAATATATAAACACAAGTATGTAAAAAAGTACACACAAAAATACTAAAAAGGAAATACATAAATGAAATAGTTTAAATTTGAAAAAATTAAAATTAAAAAAAATAAATTACAAAAAAATGGCTAAAAAATTAAATGCAAAAATTAAAAAGGCTATTAATGAATTGAATAATATACATATGTATATATTAATTATGAATTAAATAATATATATATTAAAAAAATTAATAAAATGTTAAAATTTATTCAAAAAAGTGAAAAAAATTAAAAATAAGAAAGCCCAAAAATAAATTATAGAGAAAAAAATAAAAATATTACAAAACGTAATTGCAAGAAATTAAAAACAAAAAACGAATTGAATAAATTTAAAAAAAAACTTCTAATAAACCATTTTAAAAAATTATGAACAAAGTTATAATTTATTTCAAAAAATTTCAATTAACAAAAATTATACACAAATAAAACAAAATTAATTAGCAAAATAAACAAGTATAAAAAATATTTAATAATCACACAAATTAACCAAATTAAAAAAAATTAAATTTAAATTTAAATTAAAAAAAATTAAAAAAGTATATAAACAAATTAAAAAAAAAAAAAAATTAAAAAGTCAAAAGTAAAATATTTTATAACAAATTCAAATTAAAAAAATTTAATTTAATTCAAAAATTAAAAAATAAAATGCTTTTGAGCTAAAAACTCTAAAAACACCACTCATTCGCAAACGCATCGAAAGAGGACGCCAGCAAGTAAGGAATGTGGCAAGGCGATTTCCGGTTTTTGTTTGTTCCAGCAGAAGTGCTATGGTTTCGCAAACAAAAACAACAATGGCGCTGTAGATAACAAGCAGCTACAACAAATAACAAGTAACAACAACAACAAGTAGTAGTGATTGTAAACAGGTAATACATGCATATGTAAGTGTATGTATTACATGTGTACAAATGTATGTTTGCCTGCAATCCCGCAACCATTGAGGAACGTGCACAATTATGGCATGAATCCCGTTGTGCCACAAGCACTGAAGCAACAACGACGACGACGACGACAGCAACGTACAAGCCGCTATAGCAGTAAGCGCAGCAAATGCGCAAAAACAATGCAGAGCAGCTGCAATTGCAAGCAACTCTTTCACTGTTGCAACAACCAGCCGGTGTTGTTGTTGTTAGTTTGTTTTATTCAATATTGTTGCTATGGCTTTGCCACTGCGGCAAGTATAAACGACGGTGAAGCGAAACTTGCAATCAGCGGCAGTAAAAGGCAGACAACCGGCTGCAAGTGTGTGTGTATGTGTATGTGTGAATGCAATGTGTATGTGTGCGACTCATGCATGCAGCATAGGGATGACGGCAGCAAGCAGTTATGTAGATATCGTCTTGCACCTGTGCGCAGTGGCCGCGCGCATGCGTAGGAATGTCATGCAGGCAACTTGCACAACAACAAGAACAAATAGAAAGTAGCTACCTATACACATACACACACATATGTTATTTATGTATACAGAGAAGCATTGGAAATGCAAATTGTGCAAGGAAATTATAATTTTTTACTTTCCTGCTGACTTTGCAACGTTTTAAGGTGGACTTGCAGCACGCAAAATGCAGCCACTTGCCACAGCGCGCACATACCTATGCACTTTACTTTCATGCATTGCACTTATTCCGTGCGCTATCACTGTTAATACCGCTGTCTAGCGGTTTTGCTTCAGCGCACGCGCCTCGGCGTTCAACTTTTTTCGCACTCCATAGCCGCCGCGCAGCTTCAGTTAGTCCGACTTTTGCAACGTACTCTCATTATTATTGGAGAAGTTTACTTTGAAATGTTCAGCGTGACGAACTGAGCCGATTTAGCCATATTTGACTGTCTGTCCTTCGGTATATGAGCGAGCTAGTCTCTCAGTTTCGGTAATATCGAGCTGAAATTTTGTACGCATTCTTTTTTTCTCTTAAAGTTGCTCATTTATTAAAACTACCGAAATCGGAGCACTATAGCATATAGCTGCCATGCAAACTGAAGGATCGGAATCAAGTCTTTATATGGAAAACTTTTATATTTGCTAAGATATCCTAACGAAATTCGGCGTGGGTTATTCTTTACAGCAAAGCTATAACCTTCAAAGAAGTCGTTCAGATCGCACCACTATAGCATATAGCTGTCATACAAACTGACCCACCATAATCAAGTTGTTGTATGAAAAACTTTTTCATTTAATCTCCGCACATAATGTTCAGATCGTACCACTATAACATATAGCTGCCATACAAAATGATCGTAACGGGTGATTTTTTTGAGGTTAGGATTTTCATGCATTAGTATTTGACAGATCACGTGGGATTTCAGACATGGTGTCAAAGAGAAAGATGCTCAGTATGCTTTGACATTTCATCATGAATAGACTTACTAACGAGCAACGCTTGCAAATCATTGAATTTTATTACCAAAATCAGTGTTCGGTTCGAAATGTGTTTCGCGATGTTGTGTTGTTCAGCGATGAGGCTCATTTCTGGTTGAATGGCTACGTAAATAAGCAAAATTGCCGTATTTGGGGTGAAGAGCAACCAGAAGCCGTTCAAGAACTGCCCATGCATCCCGAAAAATGCACTGTTTGGTGTGGTTTGTACGCTGGTGGAATCATTGGACCGTATTTTTTCAAAGATGCTGTTGGACGCAACGTTACGGTGAATGGCGATCGCTATCGTTCGATGCTAACAAACTTTTTGTTGCCAAAAATGGAAGAACTGAACTTGGTTGACATGTGGTTTCAACAAGATGGCGCTACATGCCACACAGCTCGCGATTCTATGGCCATTTTGAGGGAAAACTTCGGACAACAATTCATCTCAAGAAATGGACCCGTAAGTTGGCCACCAAGATCATGCGATTTAACGCCTTTAGACTATTTTTTGTGGGGCTACGTCAAGTCTAAAGTCTACAGAAATAAGCCAGCAACTATTCCAGCTTTGGAAGACAACATTTCCGAAGAAATTCGGGCTATTCCGGCCGAAATACTCGAAAAAGTTGCCCAAAATTGGACTTTCCGAATGGACCACCTAAGACGCAGCCGCGGTCAACATTTAAATGAAATTATCTTCAAAAAGTAAATGTCATGAACCAATCTAACGTTTCAAATAAAGAACCGATGAGATTTTGCAAATTTTATGCGTTTTTTTTTAAAAAAAAGTTATCAAGCTCTTAAAAAATCACCCTTTATAAAATCAAGCAAAAGACGTTTTTATACCCTTTTCTGCTGTGAGAAATGCAACTGTGACGGGTATTAGAGCTGCTGTGCCGCCGATGTTAACATTTTTTCTTGTTTTGTTATCATTCAGCTTCTAGCAACTGCTATTCCGCCAGCTTGCTACAGCTGCGCAGTCTCTTAACTTTTCGTTTGGATTTTGCTAGTTGCTCGTTGGTGGTGCTGTCTGCAGCTCAGCTTATTATGTATTACCCTTTTTTAGCCGCTTCTTCGTTATTTGTCTGTGCTTTTGCTGTTTGTTACATCTGTTGCCTAGTTGCTTTTACGACTGCGACTGTTGGTCGGCTAGTCGCGCTCTTCTGCGCTGCGACTTGGTAGAAAATTTTCACCGCAATGCTTTTACTAACTTTTGTTGTTGTTTACTGTTGCTGTTAACACTAACTATGTTGCCATTATATTTGCTTGCTTGCCTCTTTCGGTTTCTTGTCTGCTGTTTCCCCTCCCCGCCTATTTAATGGTAGCACTATTCTGTTTGTTACTGTTTTCCGCGTCGTCTATCTGAAGGTGAATGCACTGAAATCATTTGCACGTCGCGTTTGCCGTTTTAAAAAAAGTAGCAATCAGCTTTTGCAGCGCGTTGCATGTATATATTATATATATTTTTTATAGGTCACTCTCGAATTAGTAGAAGTTTGCACGTTTTTATTACAATTTTTTAAATTTTTCGGTTTTTGGTCTACACTTTGTTCTGCTTGGATACTCTGCGACAATTTTCGGGTCCACTTAGTGTTTGCTCGTACAGGAATCGAGAACTGGGAACTGGTTGCATAAATTGGGTCAACATGCATGTATGGACTACGTGTAATCAGAGTTGTCAGTTACTAACTTAAGCCAATTCAGTCACCAACTGGAGCCAGTCAGTCACCAAGTTGCTCCAGTCAGCCATCAACTTGAGCCATTTAGTCACTAACTTGTGCCAGTCGGTCACCAAGTTGCTCCATTCAATCAGCAACTTGAGCCATTCCGTCACCAAGTTGCTCCAGTCACTCACCTACAGCTAGTTAAACATAAACAGTTAGCCGCTGCCACATCCAGCTTCTAGTTTCTGTCAATGTGGCTCACAAAATTTGTCTGCGTCTGCGTTTCCACCAAATTTTTTATTATGCAAATTTGTCAAACTTCTCTTCGGCTTTGCGTCCCTACCGTTCTCTAGTTAGTGCACGAAAGTTTTTAAGTTTTAAAACCACAATTTACACTTTATTCTTTATTTTAGTTATTTCTTTGTTGTTGTTTTATTTCATTATGTTTATTTTTGTAATTTGCATTTCTATCTCCATTCATTCGAATGCTAAAGAAAATACTAAAAAACAATAAAAAAAAAACAAAAAAAACAAGCGCTCGGCAGCACAACGTTTCTACACGACAGCTATAAATACCGTGCTACAACAAAAACACAGCAGCTTTGTGCCAATAGTAAGATTAAGCCGCAACTCATACAAAAGTAGCTTCGAATCTTCGCTGCTTCACAATCTTCACCGTCATAAACGTATTTTTTTTCAACAAAAATCATTTAGTACGTGTAAATATATTAAGTGTATGTGTGTGTGTATTAAATTCTGCTGCCACACTTAACCGTACTTTTTTGTTTTCTATACCACACACACACACACACACGCGTATTCTTTTCACATTCTCTCCACACTACACTGCACTTTTAGCCAATTTCTAACCATTCGCCAGCATATGCTTGTGTTTGTATGTGTGTGTTTTACTATATGCTCTTCGTTTTCTTGTTGTTTTTTCACTGCTTGCTGTTACCTTCTTTAGCACTTGTTGTTTTCCGAGCCACGTAATAAGTATTCCGCTTCGCACAACCTCAACCGACGACAGGTAAACGCAGACTGACTTTGGCACTGAACCGATACTCAGCTACTACTCGTCCAATTGGTTAGCCCCGTTGCAGCACCCACTCCGCTATTGCCCATGCCGTCACTACGAAGACCACGAACACTACTACTAACAACACGACAACAACAACATCTACGAGTATTAATGCCATCGTAGGTGCACTACTACTAACAACACGACAACAACAACTTCTACTACGAGTATTAATGCCATCGTCGGTGCGAGTGGCTTTGTATGCCCGGCTTCATGATCATCATTGTGTCGGTTTTGGTGTTGTAGTGATTGTTTTAGCCGTGCGCTCCTAATCATCAGTTTGGCGCTTTTGCAGTTGTTGTTGTTGTTAATACGTTTTTTGTTTAATTGTTGAGAACACCCAAAACGGGTAAGAAGAGAAACCGGCAAAAGCCGCTATGGTGTTCCTAGCGGAGCACTGGAGTAGCAGAGATGAATGAATATGCCAACGATTTGAGATTAGCGGTTTTATAGAAGTAACCGGGTTTGGTGGTGGAAATAACATTATATTTTTGAACTACTTGTAGGCACGTACGCTAATTGGAATGAAGTACGTAAGACGGGCAGGGCTTAGAGAAAAATATTTACTAGCAAGCCAGAAAAAACGCGTTTTTCGTGAAAAATGCATAAGAAGGTTAAGTTCGAAGATGGGCAAAATCGGCCCACTGCCACGCCCACAAAATGGCGAAAACCGAAAACCTATAAAGAGTCATAACTAAGTCATAAATAAAGATATTAAAGTGAAATTTGGCACAAAGGATCGCAATAGGGAGGAGCATATTTGGACGTAATTTTTTTGGAAAAGTGGGCGTGGCCCCGCCCCCTACTAAGTTTTTTGTAAATATCTCGGAAACTACTATAGTTATGTCAACCAAACTCTATAGAGTCGTTTCCTTCAGGCATTTCCATATACAGTTCAAAAATGGAAGAAATCGGATAATAACCACGCCCACCTCCCATACAAAGGTTATGTTGAAAATTACTAAAAGTGCGTTAACCAACTAACAAAAAACGTCAGAAACACTAAATTTTACGGAAGAAATGGCAGAAAGAAGCTGCACCCAGACTTTTTTTAAATTGAAAATGGGCGTGGCGTCGCCCACTTATGGACCAAAAACCATATCTCAGGAACTACTCGACCGATTTCAATGAAATTCGGTAAATAATATTTTCTTAACACCCTGATGACATGTACGAAATATGGGTGACATCGGTTCACAACCACGCCTTCTTCCAATATAACGCTATTTTGAATTCCATCTGATGCCTTCTCTGTATAATACAATATATACATTAGGAACCAAAATAAAAAAATATGTAAATGACGGATAATGAAATCTCGATTATCACTTTATCATGCGAGAGTATAAAATGTTCGGTGGCACCCGAACTTAGCCTTTCCTTACTTGTTCTGCTTAAAATTAACCCAATTTCGAAAACCTAAAAACTTTATTGTTAAAATAGATAAGTCCAGGTAATAATCGAAGAACTAGTCAAAATTTTAATTTTTGTCCAAATGAAAATGACTTCAAAGGTGCTTAAAAAGTCGAAATTTTTATCAAATATTTTACCCGAAATTTGGTTGATCAGATTGAAAAAACTGGATGACAGATTGTATGGAGAACTATATAAACAACATTCAAAACAAATTGATAGTAATCTTATTGTTTATCTCTCACTTAATCATATGTGGAAAATGTAGGTTTGAAAGATAAAAACGAAAGATAACCTGATGGAACAATTTATATGGCTGGAACCCAAAAACTTTTAGAGATCACGATTTAAAATTTTAGTATGTTATTTTTAAAGGTTAGGTTAGCTTTATTGGCTGATCCAGAGTTCGCACTTAGAAAGCTATATACATACATTTCTTTTTAAAGCTATAACTATTGAAATACCAAAGAAAGAAAAAAGTCGAAGTTCATTTTCATTCTATAAGACTTTTAAGACTTGAGAAAAAGGTTAGATCACCAAAAAACCGGCTCTAGGCCGGATAAACCCCGGGTCGATTCCCGTAAGGTAAAACCTAGCTTGAGTAGCCTCGCAAATCTAGAGGAATCTTCCAGCAACTTCGTTCTGGATACCGTAAAATGTCAAAGACCGACTTATACAAAATCGAAATATCAATAATATATTACATAAGCTTCTTTTTGCATGCCCTACTTATCTCACATCCCTCTCCCAAGGGCCCAAATTCGTCACAACATGTTTGCTTGTTCTCCCGTTAGATAATCGTAATTGCTATTAACTTACGCCTTGATACAAAACCGGTTTTAGATAATTATTATATTATAACAACTACTTAATGGCAACAAGCTTCCAGTAACCGAAACGGTGTGAGAAAAGTTTTCTGCGATTACAACTTCCTGTCGCAAAATGTCCTCCTTGCCACGCATAGGCACCACCCCGACTTTTGTCTAACGACAAGTCAGTCGCCACGACAGTAGAAAGATAGAATATTGAACATATTAATTACTGATTCCAAAAGGGTTACATCTTCGAAATAACAGCTCTTGGCCGAATAAATTTGGGTATTTTGGCCTCGTAGAACCGGCTGCTGTGGGAATTGCAATTGCTGGATATTATAGCAGGTTAAACTTTTACTTATACACAAATGAATACAACCTCTGCCCTGCATGCAATAAGTCCTCGAATTACACTATTCAACTTTTTGAATGCTGAATGAAATCAACTCACTTAACAGCCCTCACCTTCTGATACCAAAGCAGAACATCGTTTATCTTAATATTATTTAATCCTTTTGGTTAGAAATAATTTTGTTTTTTTTCCAGAAAAAAGCCTTCATAAATTTTAGTCATAATTTAATTACTTAAAATTACATTTATTTAACATGACTACCTTTTGCTATTTGAAGTAATTGACTAAAAATTTGTTTTGTTTTGAAAGTCATTGCATAAATTTCCATTTTATCAATACCACCGACAGCTGATATGAACCGCAACACGTGCATACGAGTATATGAAATAAATTATGCCACCATTTTAAATTAATATTTTTATGCTTTAATTTTAATTGAAGCTTTATAATTAATTATATATATTTATAATAAAAAAATAAAACAAAATTTCACAAAGTACGTAGATACTGCGTAGCATTTTTGTTGTTTGTAAATAAAATTGTAACTCATATATTAATAAGTAAATCTTTTTAAGAAGAAAATGACTTTGCCTTTTAGTAAAAACTGAGTGCTGCCTTCAGCAGAACTTCCAGCGATTACCACACTCGTTGCACATGACAAATGTTGTCATAGGTTCATCGGAGGAACGTGTCTGTAATTGATTATATGTGCAGTTACGTTTCTTACATTTACCGCATTTAAGCAGATCGGTCTTTGTGCCCTGTACTGTAGCCAACTGAGCGTCATTAATAGCTTCTTTAACGAATTTCTCGCGTAATTTCTTCATTTCATCACTAGCCATTTCTTCGGGCGTCATACGCGCTAATTGTTGTGCCGTGACGGCACCGCACATATAGTTGCTACGTAAGGTGGGATTCTTTGCATCTTTCAAATTTGCTACGCGCGAACGTACACGATTTTTGTATTTCATGTCAGTATTTTTAAATTCCATATAAATTGCCTCTTCCAATTCGGTGGCCATATCTTCCGGTTCTGGACAACCTTCCGGCACTTCACCAACCTTAAGCGCATTACAGAGCATTTCACGGCACTTTAGGCGTACAGCATCGGTTAAACCGCCAGTGCTAGGAAACGATGATTGCACTGGTCGACGTTCGTCTTTTGCCGATGATGATGAACTCGAATTGGACTTTTTCTCGTCGTCACGCTTTTTATCTTTAGATGAACTCGACGAACTTTTCTCTTTATCCTTACTAGATGATGAAGAATTCGATTTGCTACTTGACGATGATTTAGACACGTTATTGCTAGCAGATGACTCTTTGGTGCTACTGCCACTTGAACCACCCGGCGCGGCAAGAAATCTTTTCCAATTTTTAATTAATGTTTTAGCCAATGCAATCACTTCCTCATCCTTGCTACTCTTACGCAGTTCATTTACAGTCATACCAATGCGCGTTTTGGTTAAAATCTCCAAATTGATATTGAGTGTTTGCAATGCCTTCAGCAAATCCAATGCTTGCTCTTGTCCCTGAAATATAATTAATCCAATTAAGACATTAATTTCACTTATGCTGAATTTAAACTTTGTATATTTTTAATAATAGTTAATACTGATACTGATAGACATAACTTAGTTAGCGCGCGCATTTTAGTAACAGCCCCTCAACACAACAGATATGTTTGTAACACATACTCCCGGGTGGTAAGAACCGCTTAGCCTGAAGAGCACCACTGTACTTTATTTACTTACCGTGCCATCATTCGATGTAATCTTCTGCATTTTCTTCTGTATTTTGAATACTTCTTCTTCAACGCTCATTTTTGTAAATTATTTAATATGTTTACGCAAAAACGTTAACTATATATTTCTAGCACAAGATTTTCGGTATATCCTCCACTAACCAAGCTGTATTTTTTCATTGAAATATCCTAGCAACATTGGCTGCGGTTCTGTTGGGCAGAGGAAATTTCGTATGATAAAATCGCGTTGCCGGATCAGTGAGCGTATTAAAACCTGAATGCATGCATCTATCGCAGTGTGTATGGTTTGTATGCAAAAATGTAAAAAATATTTATACTGAGATAAAATGCTTACGAACTAAAATTACCCATGTTATAACCTTGGGTACAGATAAATCAAATAATAAAAGCTCGTATGTCTTATTATGGTTCCATAAATGCAATAATTGAATTAATTTTTAATTCGTTTTTTCTTTTATTCCGAGATCTCGAAATTTGAAGAACAAATAGTTTAAATATATTTTTTTTATATTATTTAACTCAAGATACGGCACTTAAATACAAAGAAACGCAAAAACCGGTTTAAAACTAATTGAAAATTAAATTTGTAATATTAAATTGAAAATTTAATTTTACGTCCCAAATATTTCGCAAACTTAAAAAGAGTTAAGATAGGCAGTATACAAATGTTACCCTTGAAAATTTCCCCACGACATTCCGAACACATTAAAGCGATGCATCCCTGTATGCAAAGTTTATTCAAACAGCTGTTTTTTATCATTTTCGTAAGTGTGTTTAGGCTTTTTTGACCGGTGCTTTGATTCTTTCGTAACTTTTTACTAAAAATATTTATCACATAAAATTAGAAATACCAATATGAATAATTTATATAAATTATTACGAAAGCCGGCCACAACACTTTTCGGTGTGGCACAGTCGATGCCAAAAAGGTTTTACGGTAAAAAAATTACTTTCAAAATGGCGTTTCCTGCGTAATTTGTTTTAATTTCCTCTATCCTCTAACGGTAGCCGCGCCACCAAAACGTTTTTATAAGAAAACCTCAGTATTGTATAATGACGGTAAATATGAAGTTACGCTGGATAGTCGAAAGTTGAAGACACCAAATGGCACATTGTTCACAGTGAAAAGTGAACCGTTAGCAATAGCTGTGGCCACCGAGTTTGATGCACAAAAAGAGCATATTGAACGTTCCAAAATGCACTTGTCTGCATTGTGCTTCACCGCACTAGACAATCCCAATCGGCACACAAAAACGGATATGGTGAATTATATACTCAATTATATTGCAACGGACACTATACTCTTCCAATACGATGTGAGTACGGCTCTGCTATTGTTTAAATGTTTATAATGTGGTGAATATTACAATTTTAGGATGAAAAAGAATTACACGATTTACAACGCACGGAATGGGATCCCATAATACAATGGTTCAATGAGCGCTACGGCACAAATTTAGAAAAAACTATGGTTATGTCGCCACCAAATGTGAGCGCTGACGACAAAGCGAAAGTCTCGAAATACTTGCTGTCGCACAGTGAAGACGTGCTATTTGGTGAGTGCAACTGAATACCTTTACCAATAAGGTTTACTTAACATTTTAGCTTACAGGTTTCATTTACGCTGTGGACACCTTAAAATCTGTTTTACTTGCATTCGCTGCAATAGACCAGCGCTTAAGTGTCGATAAGGCTGCTGCTTTGTCCCGCCTAGAAGAAGAATATCAGGCGAAATTTTGGGGACGCGTTGAATGGGCGCATGATCTAAGTCAACAAGAGTTACAAGCGCGCCTGGCTGCCTCTGTGCTCTTTGTGCATCTCAATCGTTCTGAACATTTTGTTAAGGAAAAGTTAATTGTTTAAAAAAATAGTGTTAATAAAAAAGTTGTATGTTGTTAGCTGAGTGTGCCTGGAAAAGTTATATTAATAAAATATAAATTACACGCAGCAATATCAAGAGTACATGTCAACAATATAATGAGTATATCGTCAGTGTGCCGCAGTAAAGTATTCAAGTAATCAAAGTTGTTTTGACAAGAAAATTAACAATATAGAATTTATTACAGTGTGGTGAGTTTCATTAATATTATTATTATTATTTTTATTTAATTTCGTGTCCACATAACTGAGTGAATAAGTCTTCGAATAAAGTGACAGTTAGTTAATAAATTAAGAGTGAAACTGAAGACAAGCTGTTTCCGTGGCAGTCGTGACTACGTAGGCAGATCAGAGAGGGATTTTTTCCGGCCAAGCACTGGCGACTCGACAGTATTCCTTCAAATTACTTCCCGGATGTTTTCTGTAACTGCAACAACACAAACAATAAGGATGCAAAAGAGTTTGTTCATATATTGAGGGCTACAAAAACAAAAATAACAAAGGTTAGGTTAGGTTAATCTGATAGGCCAACAAGCCTTGCATTGAGCAATTTGGTCCTTTGCGGTATCAGATGGAGTTCAGTTACTAAGTCCAAGAGGACTAGTCATCCTTTAGGATGTCTACGCTTGACGCGAAACTAGCAAAAATTTGGAGAACGATTTTCTACCAAGCTGTTCGGTCCAAATAAAGTTCTTGTATGAGCTTCTCTATTTACTATAATATCTTCACGAAATTCTGCATAGGGTATTTTCTAAGGTAACGGTACAACCTCCGAACAAATTGTTCAGATTGGACCACTATAGCATACAGCTGCTATACAAAGTGAACGATCAAACTCACCGTTCCACGGACAGTTGGGTCTAAGTTACCTAAAAGCACCTGGATTTTTATCCAGCCTAGAACTAACAACTCGGCACCATTCCTCGAAATTAATTTAAGAATGTTTTCTGCCTCTACAACAACAACAAAAATAACCAAACTAAGGCCTTGCATAGAACTTTTCTTCACAAATTTCATAGTGGCTTTGCTGTAGCTTTGGATAATATTTTATTCTTGTTGTTTCCTGCTTTTACTGCTAAAATCGGGATTTTTCCACTAATAAAAAATAAAGTACAAAAACAATAATTTATATTTGCGTATGCTTTCGACTTTATTTAAAAATAATTGTAATCATAATTTTGCCAATTCATTTTATTTGTCACATTCCGTGCTCCCCCTGTGTATGTATTGCCCCCAAACTTCGCTTGCCATATTATTGTTTTTTAAATTGCTTATTGCAATATAGCGTTAAATTAATATTATTTTTTATAATTTTTGTTGTTGTATTTGTCTTCAATAATATTTTCATACATTAATTCGGCCTATTGCAGTTGCGATTTGATTTATTTGCAATAATTGTTTTTTTTTTGGTTTTTAATATCTTTTGCTCAATAATTCTTTATTCATTTAATTTAATTTAAATGTTGTTTGTTTTGATTTTCTTCATTAGTCACTTAAGTATGCTAATTATTGAAATTGTTCTTTTACATAAATAACAATGCGTTCGCTTTGGTCTTTTCTTCAATTTATAACTTTATTTAAACACTAATGTTGCGTATTATAAAAAAATCGTAATTGTTAATGTTTATTGTTTTGGTTATGCCATTTTTTAATTGCTGTTGCCGCATATTTTTGTTTTTTATTTTCTTTTTGTTGCAATAAATATAATTCACGCACGTGTGTATGTATGTATTTACTGTTTGCTAAACTGCATTTATTGCAAGGCGCTCAAAAAAAATTTGAAATAATCATTTCATTTACATATATATTAGATATACATACATATACATATATACTTGTAAATATACATATATATATATTGCATGTACATACATATTAAAAACAAGGCGAGGTTCTTAAATGATTTATATTTATATTCAAAAAATTTATTTATTTTGTAATATCCTTAAGCAATTTGCAACGCGCTTGTTGTGTTTGTTTATATTTTTCAATATATTTTTTCTTTTGCACTTATTTTGCACGCTACTGTAATATAATGCTAATAAATTTTTGTTTAATAAAAAAACGTACGCATACAAGCGAATAACATGCATACCAATGCATTATTGCATTTCTTGTAATCTTGTGTGTTGTTGCTGGTTTTTTTGTTCTTGCTAAATGTTAAATGTTTTAACGTTTTGCGTTGCTTATTGCATATACCATTTATTTTTCATGAATCATGCTGTCTTTTTCATTAATGCTAGTTTTGCTTATTTATATATATTTTCATATTTTTCAATATTTTCCACTTCAATTTAATGTTTATATTTTTTGTTTTTATTAATAAGTAATTCTTTTGGCAGAGTTAAGCAATAAAAGCGAGTAGTAACCGGTTACGCGGTAACGAGTGTTTGTTGTATTGCTCTGTGTGTACATTTGCTTGTAACTGTGTATGTTTGTGTGTGTTTAAGTATTTATGTGTTCGTGTTGGCAACTCTAAACAGCTTTCACTTCAAGACTTTTGCATTTCACTAATGATTACTAGAATGCTTGCATGTGGTATATATGGAAATGTGGTCATGTGATTGCGCCTATGGGTTTATGCAGGTGTTTATTATATATTATTAATATTATCATATGTACATATGTATGTATGTATGTAAGTATCGCTGTTTGCTTGTATGTTTCTATGTATGTATGCGTGTTTATAGCAGGAAGTATAGCGCTTGACTTAGTACCGAATACGCATTTCGTTAATTTCTTTCATTATTTGTTTTTTACATTATGATTTTATTCTTTATGTACACACATTTGTATGTATGAATGTACATATGTATGTTTGTATATCACGCCGTTTTACTAATAATGAAAAATTATTTAAAAATTGTAGAGCGTTTAGTTAAAAGTGTTGTAATTCTTAATTATTCTTTTTCTAAAAAAACTAATCCCGAATTTTCGGGATCCCGAAAAATAAAAAAAGTTCAGTAAACGCTTATAAGCATTTACATATAAATTTTGTAGATAAATTTCCTAGTCCCGAAATTTCGGGATCCCGAAAATAAATAAAAGTTCAGGAAACGCGTTGTAAACATATAGTATGTACATAAATATTATTTCTGTAGATAAATTTCTTAGCAACAAACTTTCGGGATTCCGAAAAAATACAGTAAAAGTTAAGACAATTTAGTTAAATGTGTTATAACATTTAATTATTTTTTTCTAAAAAACAATTTAGTCCCGAAATTTCGGGATCCCGAAAAATTAATAAAAATTCAGTAAACGCGTTACTAGCATTTAAATATTATTTTTGTAGATAAATTTCCTAGTCCCGAATTTTCTAAAACAAAAAAAAAATTGAAATAAAAAATGCATATAATCCCGAAAAAAATTCGAGTCCTGAAAATATAAAAATGTAAAATTTAACAATCTCTTTAGTGACTTGACAGGTTATGGTTTAAAGTAAAATAAAAAATAATGTGTCCTAGTCCCGAAATTTCGGGATCTCGAAAAAAATGAAAGTTCAGTAAATGTATATCAAATTAATTAACAATAAAGTCTCGAAACTGTTATTAGGTATTGCAAATTTTTCGTGATTATAAAATTAATTTCAAAAAATAAACTTATAAACTTCGGGATTACAAAACTAGCTTCGGGATGGTGTCATTTAGTAAATTTAGTAGTATTCCAATTTTGTTATTTAAGTACAGAGTATAAATTAACAATAAAGTTTCGAAACTATTTTTCGGATTTTTTAAATTCTTTCGGGATTATAAAAATAGTTTCGGGATCATCTTGTTTAGAAAATTAATACAAGTTCATGAAAATAGTATAAATTAACAATAAAGTCCCAAAACTATTATTCGGAATTGCTAAATTTTTTCGGGATTATAAAAAGAATTTCGGTATTCCGTCTTTTAAGATTTACAAAATTCATGAGATATAATTTTATTATTAAATTGCAACAAATAAACTAACTATAAAGTTCCGAAAAAAATTTTCGGAATTGTAAATTTTTTTCGGGATTATGAAACTAATTTCGGGATTGCGTTTCTTAAACAATAAAATATTAATTTCATGAAATAAATTAACAATAAAGTTCCGAAAGAGTTTTTAGGAATTGTAATTTTTTTTTGGAATTACGAAACTAATTTCGGGATTTTGGTTTTTAAATAATAAAATTTTAATTTCATGAAATAAATTAACAATAAAGTTTCGAAACAACAACATCAACATTTTTCGGAATTGTAAACTTTTTTTTTTGAAATGATTTCGGGATTTTGTTTCAAATTAAAATTTTTTCAGGAATATGTAAATAATTGCAGGATTTCATTTCTTAAATAATAATATTATAATTTCTTGAAATAAATTAACAATAAAGTTCCGAAAGAGTTTTTAGGAATTGTAAATTTTTTTCGGGATTACTAAAATAATTTCGGGATTTCGTTTCTAAATAATGAAATATTAAGTTTATGAAAAAATTAAAATAAAAAGCAGCAAAGCACGAGATAGAAAATTTTTTTCGGGATTATAAAAATAATTTCGGATTCTGTTTCGTTAGATATAAGACTTTGATTGTGAAAAAAATTTGGGATTTTAAAAAAGTGTTACGACTGCGTTTAGTAAATGTTAGAATTTCACTTATTCGTAAAAATTAAATCTTATCACTCTGAATCTTGAAAAAGCTTCCTAAAGCTTTACATACATATGTACATAAATTTCAACTGAACGCTCTGCAATTCTTTCAAAGAAAGTATTGTACAATTATGACTGTTTTAGGATCAACATTTCTTTAGGTACGTGGTTAAATATGAATATGAGCACTACGCTAGGTAGTATGATAGTGTTAGTGTATGAAAACTCAGGTTTGGGTTAGGCGTAGGCTTCTGTGAAATCAGTCGCCTACAAGGTTAGGCCCGCAAGGTACTACAGTTGAGTGGGTTATAAAATACTAAAAATATTCAACAACTTTAAGTACATTTATGCATGATTTTTAACAAAAAATATGACATTTAAAAATTCACTAAAAAATTTGCTAGCTTAAATACGAAGTACAGTACGAATCTGTAATTCAAGTGTCAGGGAATGTACGTGAGTTCAGCTTATTAAATATTTTTTTCTAACACTCTTAATGTTAAAGTATAATTAAATAATATTTGTTATGTCAACAGTGTTTTCTTAAGCGAATATAGCAGTTTTTTACACCAACAAAGAATGATCGCTTAGTCTGAACACACATAAGACGCTTGTGTTTATTTTTGTATTTATGTAACTAATTTTTGATATGCTATTCAATAAAGTACTAGTGACGAGTTCAACCAGAAATTTCCATTAAACATATGTATGTATGTATGTATGTATTGTGTACAATTTAGATATTCATAATATTAATTAAAATATTTTTAACATTTTTTTTTGTAATTTACAATTAATTTAATTTAAAATGATGTGCTCATAATATGTTCGCAGGCTTCTCGGAAGCTAAAATAATTTTTTTACACTTATTTCTTTTCGTTTCTATTCTATATTAGAAATAATTTATTTTATTCAGGCGGGCAGATTCTATGTGCTTGAGGAGTGAGCAATAAAATTTAAGCTATAATTATTAATTTAACAAAATTTCTTTCAACTATAATGGTTTTAACAAAAATTAAATAAAAAAATATAAAAAAAAATCAGTCCTGAAAATTCGGGATCCTATAAAAGTGTAAGCGTTTATTGCAGAATTATTGAAAATGCAAATTATTTTTATTTCTCTTTTAAATATTATAAAGTAATAGTTGATCAATCAAAAAAGTAGTCCCGAAATTTCGGGATCCCGTAAAAATATAAACGTTTTTTAAGAATTTCTACACATTGTTATCATTTTTAGCTGCCTTTAAAGTTAACAACTAGTTAAACAGAATATGCAGTCCCGAAATTTCGGGTTCCCGAAAAATGTGAACGTTCATTTGAGAGTAACTGCAAATGTTATCTATTTTTCGCTGTATTTTAAAATATTAGTTGATTTATCAAAAAAAGTAGTCCTGAAATTTCGGGATCCCATAAAAATACAAACGTTTTTAAGAATATCTATATTTTTTTTCTTTTAGCTGTCTTTGAAGATAACAATTCGTTAAACAGAATCTGGAGTCCCGAAGTTTCGGGATCCCGTAAAAATATAAATGTTATCCAATAAACATTTTGTTTTGAGTTCAACTAGCTCCCTTTTTGGTTTTTAAATTTAAATTTTTTTTTGTGTTTTTTTATCTTTAGCGGTATAAAATATTGGAAGTCTTGTTACGAATCAAAACCCGAATAACGTTCAAAACTTTTTTTTAATATCAAACTTTTCAAATTAAATATCACAATCCCGCAAATCGAGATCCCGTTTTTGTTTATTTTTTCTATATATTTTTAGAAACTAAATAAAATTTATAGCAAAATTTCAGAAATCCCGAAATTTCGGGATTCAATTTTTTCGAAATTTTCTGGATTTTCTATCGAAAATATATGTAATAAATATTTGAGAAAATATCCAATTTTTGTCTTTTAATTTTTATTGAACATTTTTAGAAATCCCGAAATTTTGTTATTAACTTTTTGTGAATTTTTCTGAATTCACCTTCGAAAATATAATAAAAGTGTCAGAATTTCTCTTTTCAGAATTCTACCCGCGTTACATTTAAAGCTCATTTAACTTTTAACGTTTTCCTCAAATTCTTTTTTTGTTTCAAATTATGTACATACATAGATATTTTTTCCGGGATCCCGAAAAACTCAAAGTAAATTTCTTTTTATTTATATTTTTAGAAAGTAATTAGGAAGTACAATTTTTTTAAATGTAAAATTTTCTGAAATCCCGAAATTTCGGGACTCACTTTTCTCAAATTTTCGGGATCAAATTTTGAAAAATGTAATAAAAAAATTACAGTATCTCTCAATAAAGTGGCTATTTCGATTTTCGGATTTTTGCTTTTTGATAACTCCATTTTCGTATTTCCAATTCCTTTTTCAAACAAAATATGAATTGTATGTAGCAAAATCTAAAAATTTAAGTATTTATGCTGGAAATTAGGATTTATTTTCTGAAATCACGAAATTTCGGGATTCACTGCTTACGAGTTTTTCGGGATCTATTTGCTAAAATATAATTGGAAAAATATCAATATAAATTTTCGGGATCCCGTGTAACTCACTATGACTTTTTTGCTTTGTTTTATTTTTTAAGACTTAAACAAGTGATACAAAATCTAATTATGGTAAAATTTTCTGAAATCCCAAAATTTCTGGATGCAATTTTCTGGGATTTTTCGGGATCTATTTTCAAAAATTTAATTGAAAAAATATCAGAATTTTGGGATTCACATTCTTCAAATTTTTCGGAATCCACTTTCGAAAATATCTTAAAAAAATTCTGCCATACCAAAATTTCAAGCTCAAACATATTTTTTGGATTTTCCAGAAAATAATTTTGAAATTTCAATATCTTTAATAAAGTTTTTTTTTTTAATTTTTTAATACTACTTTGAATTATTTTTTAACAGCCACAATCTGTTTAGCACACCCCACAATAATTTACTGCTATTTTACTAAAACTTAACAATCTCACACTTCTTTCCAAAAAAATCATTAAAACTATTTTCTTAAATTTTTTGCTCACTCCAATGATCTGACCCGCCATGACGCTAATATTTTTATTTAATAATTTTAATTAAAATTTTCACAACGCAAATTTCTCTTCGAATTATTTCCACCACATCTAATTTTCGTCTAATTGTTTGATTCAATTTTAAATAAGCATACTTTTAGGAGCAATAAGCAGCAGTCATAGACTTACAATAGCATTTCTTCATTTCTTGGGCTAAAATATTTTCGTTTAGTTAACTCCAGCAAAGTAAAACGAATTGTGCTCGCGGGTTTATGTTCGTTGAAGTTTTTGTATTTTTCAACTTTTGTGTTTATGCCGAAAATGTTTTCAGTTTGAAGCTCTTCTAATATACATATGCATTCTTAAGCAATGTCAGCCCTTACTGTAACAGTTGAAATTTTTGCGTGTCTAGTTTTAGTCTCATTGCATATATGCGGGTATATACATATATTCAGAGCGCTAAACCTTTGCCTCTTTTTCGCACCTTGAATTTGCTTTTTTGCTGCTTCTAATATTATTTTCGTAATATTGCACAGTTTTTCAACAGTTTTGATAGTTTTCAGTTTTAGTTTTTGTATTTCCTAAAGTTTCTCTTTTGTCTTTAATTATTTATACTATTACTAGTTTATTTCTTTAAATAGTTTATTGTACAACGAGTAAGTGAGAAGTATGTTTACGAGTACGAGTATTTGAAAATTCTTTATGAGTATGAATCGAACTGGATCTTGCACCTTGAGTACTTAGTTTATATGGCGTTCTATTCGTTTAGGTTTTGATTTAACTACATGTATAACGGTTCATATCTTTATATGTATGTATTTCTAGATTTGTGTGTTCGCAAAATTCACTTGAGGAATTTTAAAAGTCTTTGGAATTAGTTGGCGTTGGCAAAAATGCTTAAATTGGCTTACAGGCGCGATAATAAAACTTGTGCCAGATAAAAATTTCCCGAAATCCCGAAAATTGATTACGGAATCATAAATATCACTTGGCTTACAGGCGCGATAATAAAACTTGTGCCAGATAAAAATTTCCCGAAATCCCGAAAATTGATTACGGAATCATAAATATCACTTCGAGAGCTAATAATTTTACTAGTTTTTGCAAAAATTTAAAAATTTGTAAAATCCCGAAAATTAATTTCGGGATCCAGTTTTAAAACAAACCAATTTTTTAAAGTTATGTTCTGAATTTAGTTATTTCGAAAAATTGCAAAATCCCGAAAATTTATTTCGGGATCCCGTTTTGTAAATAAACCATTTTTTGTATTTACGCTCTAAATTCAGTTATTGCATAAATTTATAAAATCCCGAAAATAAATTTCGGGATCCAGTTTGCAAAACAAAAAAATTTGCTTAATTTAAGCCCACAATCCAATATAAACTAAGACAAAGCATTAAAACTTTGTGGGAAAAGTCTGAAATATTTTTGCAACTCATACCTAAAAGTATGCACACAGATGTGGCAAATTCATGCAATCAATTTGATTTCGATTTCCAAATAAAAATCTCATTGTTTCTATAAATTCAGCCATTCGGTTTCAGAAACTAAATAATTTTTTTCTAGTTATTTATAAATCATTGCAAAAAATAAATTTTTAGATTCCCGAAAAATAATTTCGGGATCCCGAATCACTTTGAGATCACCCAAGCTATGAAAATTTGTGGAATCCCGAAAACATATTTTTAACACTTTTCGGGATCCCGTTTTTAAAACAACGCTTTACTGCAAAATTTATGTTTTTGTTGCAAAATTTTCAAATCCTGAAGAATAGTTTCGGGATCCCGAATCACTTCGACACCACTCATGTTATGAAAATTTTTAAGTGCCTGAAAATTTGTAGAATACCGAAAAAAATATTTGTAATAAATTTCGGATCCCGTTTTGAAAACGCTGTTTTCTTGCAGAATTTATGTTTTTGTTGCAAAAATTTCAAATTTGTAGAATCCTGAAAATAATTTCGAGATCCCGAATCACTTCGTGTTTACGCAAGATATGAATTTTTTTGGTGCTTGAAAATTTGTAAAATCCCGAAAAATATTTTTAATAAATTTCGGGATCCCGTTTTGAAGACGATGCTTTATTGCAGAATTTATGTTTTTGTTGCAAATATTTAAAATTTGTAGAATCCCGAAAAATAATTTCGGGATCCGGAATAACTTTGAAGTCACTCAAACTATGCACATTTTTTTGTGCCTGAAAATTTATAGAATCCCGAAAAAATATTTTTAATAAATTTCGGGATCCCGTTTTGAAGACGTTGCTTTATTGTAAAATTTACATTTCTGATCACCAATCCATTAGAAAACAATGCCTAGAAAACTTCACCTGCACTATGCCCCGATATTTTTGCACTTTCATGGTTATACGCCAAAAAGTATGCAACACATAAATCTCAAATCTCACCTTAGCGCCAACTAAAACCAATTCCCAATATTCCACTTGTGTATTTACAATTAATATTTGCTTTCCTATGCACTTCTCTACTTTTTTTGCTCAGCTCTTTAGCATTTCATTATTTTATATTTAGTAAGCCCTCATTTACGCTCTCAGCAATCTACGTCACTCAATAACCTTAGTGTATTTTAGTGTTTTACCTAATTTATTTATTTTTTTTTCATTTTATGAGTAATTTTAGTTAAGCTTATTAGTATTTTATTTTTCTAAAGAGTATTTCCGCGTAGAGACGACTTTATGAGAAAGAAAAAAAATTGAGTATGGAAAGTAAGAGCGAAAAAAGTACATTAACTTGAATTTTATTTTGTTTTATTTTCTTTCTTCATGATGCTACCTACAAGGTTGTGTCTCACTGTTCTTTCATTGTATTCAAGTATTTTTGTGTGGCCTGTGGGTGTCGTCTGCTCTTGTTTTGCGCTCGAGTACCGGGTAACGAGCTTTGAGTTTAAATTACAACATTGCTCTTAAATTTCTTAAAGATATATAGTTTCTTAGTTTTTGTTTTAAGTTTAGTCCATGAACATGTTTTTGAAAGTGGTTTTTTGCTCTTTTACTTTTGTGTAATTGCTTAATTTTCTTAGTTTGGGTTTCTCTTTTTTGGGTTTTTAACGTTCTGAATTTCTAAATTTTTTTTGCTGCGATGAATTCCACTAGACTTGCGTATCCATGAGGCTGGTATAGGTTTCCTCCGCGAATTTCGGTGTTATGAAGTCATCATAATAGTTGATGAAGATTTCTTTATACTCATCCGGTATGTATTCGAGCGCTTGCAGCATCTGCATCAGTTCTTTATCGCCACATTTGTAGTTGCTAAGCGCCATGATGTCCCAAAAATAGGACATATGCTGTATATATTCTATGCTAAAGACACCATATTGTGCAGCTACAATATTGAGCGCGTTGCGCATAATCGAGCCCAGCTTATTGAATTCCCAATCGTCGAGCGGTTTGTGTCCCTCTGTTGCCGATTTTTTCGGTTTGTTTGTTAGTGAGATAGCGTGTCGTGTTGAGTGTAAGTCGTTTTTGGCAGCGCATTATTAGTGAGAGCAATAGTTCGGGTACGAGTGCGTTAAAAATTACGTTTTCGAGAGAGATCAGCAAGAGTTGTACAGAATTTAGTTAAAATTAGTTCGTTAAGGTCGTGCGCAGTTAGTTTTGTAAATGTGAGAAAAAGAGAGAGAAGAAAATATGTGGTTTTCATTAATAAAGTTCTGAAAATATACATACAATTCGGTTTTAAAAAGAATTTATATAAATATATGTTTTGTTTATTGTTTTTCTTTTATGTTGCTGTGTTTGGGTTGTGTTTAGTTGTATTATAAGTGCTTAATTTTACTCCATAAAAGTTTACCTTTTGAGACTTATTATAAAGTTTTCAAAGTTTCTAGAGCAAGCAGAACTAATAGTGTACTTATAATATAATCTATGCTAGCATGATCTTCCGAATCTCTCAATATTTACTGCAACAATTTAGTACCAATCGATTTTTATATCTTCTGTGGGGAATATCAAGTTTACCACGTAGTTTGTAACACCTAGACGGTGCTTTCTGGCGCTTATGCCGCTTTTTCTTTTTAAGACCATCTGCCCAGATCTCAGCTCCGTTTAATAGGACGTTGATTGTCGTCGACGTTAGGAGCTTTCTCTTTCTTTTGCCCCTTATGTTGGCCATTAGTCTGCTGAGTTGGGGGGTAATTTTCGCTAATTTTCTTGCGGCGTGCTGGATTTATGCGCAGAAGGTTAGTTTTAGGTCCAGTCTTACGCCTAGTTAGCTTACTCCTTTTTGTGTCCTAAGAATATCCGTAGTCGTGTGCATACTTATTTCCAGGGGTATGTGATTATTTGTTAGCAGTAGTTGCTCTGTTTTTTCCGTAGCGGGATGGAGGTTGTGTGAATCATGGCAGCTTGGCGTTCGTATCATGACCTTATTAAGTTTTCTATTTGACAAGATATCTTTAATAAATATGGCAAATACTATCTCATCTTTTCTCATCGTAGAATCAAGTAAATTTTTCGTTGGCTCATATTGAAATCACTGATTTTCGATCTTGAAGAAAAGGAGTACTATATAGTAAATCCTGGTTTGCAGCCAACCATTTAGTTATTATAGTTCGACAGTATTGGAACAAATAGAGATGTAGTTTGGACTAGCACGTGTAATTAGGCTTTCACATACGGACTCTTTTGTTGCTTATTATCGGAACATTTTTTTTTGATGGGACTTATAGCGGTTACACCTCCTGCATGAGTCCGACAACTTGAACGGCCAATTTTCTGCATTCCTTTTTGTATCACACGAGTAAGAACGCAGTCTAAGTACATCGGTTCATTTCATTCAATCGGCGTAGTTTGTTCACTGAGGGAGGGAGCTGAAAAGTGCGAGTGAACTCTCGATTGATCTTTACCATATTAGTGTGTTCCTTGATTTTTTCTTTCTTTATCTACTGTGTTAAGTACAGAGTTCATGCAAGGGTAAGATTCCTATTGATATATTTATTTATCTGTTTCTATTCTAAAAAATTCTGAAACAATTTGCTATAATTTATTATAATAAAAACTATTTCTTTTTTATAATTTAAAGCGTCGTAATAATTATGGGAAATTTTATATATAAAACTTTCATACTACATTTTTTACACACAATTTTTATCTAGTTTTTTATACCTTTAAAAAAATTTCATAATTTAATTTATTTATTGAGAAAACATTTAATACAACATTATAAAAATAATATATTAAAAAACTATTTTGTATTTAAAATTTGTTGTTTATTGTTATTTTTTTGTCTCTGAAAGATCAATTTATGTCTCTAAATAATATTATTGAATAAATAAAATTGTTATAAAAATGTAATCAAAAATTTCGGAAACACATTTAAAAATAATGAAAGTATAATAAATAAACAAAAATTATAGACGTAGCTAGGACGTTTGATATGGTCAATGGCATGAAGACCTTTTATATAAGATTAAAAATTGAACCTTTAGAATTGCATAAAGCATCGGAGTCTTATTTGTAAAATAGACAATTTATGGTTACAGTAGGAGATTTTATATCTGATGAACGACAGAAAAGGGCTGGTGTATCATAGGGCAGTATTTAGGTCCAACTCTACACATCATAAAATATATTGACTTTAATTTTTGCGGATGACACAGCTTTAGTGAGCCGTAACAAATGCAACATAATGGCATCAAGATTATTAGTGGAGCCAACTGGCGTAAAAATGTGAGCGAACAAAAAATCAAAAATGTGCCTGGCGGTAAAAATGAAAAATATTTTAGTACCCCAAGCGAACGCAGGAACTTATCTTGGTATTCACCTAGATAGAAGGCTCACGTGGAGAAAACATATCTCTAGTAAAATAACTTGCATGAAGATAAGAGCTGCATATTTTTTATTAGCTTTTAAATAAAAACTCTAAACTTAGACTATACAACAAAGTCCTGTTATGCAATGTGCTCATAAAACCGATTTGGGTGTATGGCATTCAACTGTGGGGTACGACCTGTGCAACTAATATTGATGTAATACAAAGGTTCTAATCGAAAATGCTTAGAATCATGACGGGTTCACTATGGTACATGCGTAATGAAAATATCCATCTAAATCTTGGTATTCCTATGGTAAAGAAAGAAGTAGAAGACAGCAGAATAAATATCCGAGATCACTCAAACCCTTTGGCGAATGCTTTGGTACATTTCTGCGATAAAGCAGGCCTAAAAAAAAGATGTGAATACTAAAGGGTTGCAAGAATTAATTCACGCTATGAATGCAACAGAGAATTTATGAATTCATCTCATAACTCGAGTTGAGCGCCGACGCTGAGTTGGAATTATGTGAATGCAGATACAGAGAAGACATTGTGAGTTGTTGTTTATCGCTAGCAGGTAGACTCAGCTCATTCATCTCATAAACAAACCCAACTCACACTCATATCATCAACCAGCAATGAATGCAAAGCGTTAGCGTTCGCTTAGTAGTGGAATAGTGTGTGATCGTCACTTACTGTTATGTGAATTCATTGTTTCTCTAATTCTTTTAACAGAACAGTGTGCACCCATAGTGTTCAGCTAAGCAAGCAAATAGAGAAGATAAACGGAAGGGTTTTCCCCACAACATGTTTGCCTGCATTGTACTGGCCGTAGACGCTTAACCGAGACAGTTTATTAAATATTTAAATTCGTCATTTGTTTTGTGTATACGGAGATAAAAGGGGGTAAAATAGTTTTGGCAGATTTTTATTTTAATATTTCATATTTTTCATCAAAAATAATGGATGTAAGTAATTGACCGCGAAATTCAGTGCAATTGTTTGCTAATATTTGCCATGTTGTAATACAATTTACACCTGTGTCTCTGTTTTACAAAAATAGGTAACATTAGATGAATCTGCATCGTCAACCCAGTCGACGCCTGTACTAAGGCAGCAGCTTAATGAAATTAAGGATAATATAGTGAAAGGGAAATATACAGTGGTTACTGAAGCTGGGAAAAGCAAGGTTTGGGAAATTTTTGGCAAGGTTGAATAGATTTAAAAAGAGTTTTTTTTTTCAATTGTTCCAAAGGACAGGTTTAAGTTCTAAAATATTTATATTTTTCATAATATTTTGTTAAATCTATTAATCCCTAAATAAACTTTATAAAAAATTGCAATAAAATTGAATATTGGAAACATTTTTTTTATCCATATTCGTATGTAATTATCTATGCGTATTTACATACTTCTTTCTAGTCGTACAACTAGAATAACTCGAGTTAACAGTTGTTAATTCACACGAACATCATTCACTCATCCAACATCCTTCTTGCACAGAATTAATTCACACCAACAGAATGAAATGCTTTGGTAGACCAATTCTACAGAGAGTGGATCGTTACTTGTGAGAGTGCTATGAGTTGAGCGAACTCGTTGTTCTTCTCACTAATGAGACTCGGTCCTTATTTCACCCAAACATGAGAATTCATTTTTACGTTGTGTGAGTAAGTGCAAGTTGAAATTTTTGGACAGTGACTCAAAGTTTGTTTTTTGCGTATTCATGCAGCCCTTTAGTGAATACGTACAAAACAGCTCAGTTACTTAAATTTTAAATAGTTTTAAGATTTTATAACTTATTGTTAGGCTTAAAAAACAAAACGAAAATCCAATAAATAAATATACTATATATAAAAAAAAGTACAGAATTAAAAAAAAAAATTAAATATTGCTCTAACAACTGTTTAATAGTTTATTGAATTAAAACTAAAAAAAATAAATAATTGTTTTATTTTAATAAAATTTGTTGTAAAAAGTTTAAAACATAACCCAGTTTATATATAAAATTTTAATTTTTTAATGAAAAATAAATTGGTATCAAAAATTTTGATTTTTTTCATTTTATTATTTTTGTATACAAATTTAAAGTTTAATAAAAAAATATGTTGGAAAAAGTTTTTAATGAGAAAATTGTTGTATAATTCAATTTTTCAGAAAAAAAAATATTTTTTTATTAGAACAAAATTTTGTTTAATAAAATTTGTTATAAAAAGTTTAATGTAAAATATAGTTTAAATAACAAAATTTTGATTTTTTAATGAAAAATAAATTGATTAAAAAATTTTGAATTTTTTTTTATTTTTATTATTTTTTTTTATTTATGTAAACAGATTTAATATTGAATTAAAAATGTATTGGAAAAACTTTTTTAATGAAAAAATGATAGTTAAAAATTTCAAAAATCAATTATTACTTTATTTTAAACATAAAATTATAACCTCTGTGATATACATATATGAATATTTAAGGTATATAAAAAAATTTATTGTATTGTATTGTAATGTAAGATATTTATTTAACAAAAAATTAACTTCAATGAATCATAATTTTTCAACTAAAGTTTTGATAACAAAGTTTAAAAATAATTTTTAGTGTTCATTTTGTTCATTACTTTCTTTTATTTGGTTATACAGGTTTTTAATTGTTTTAGTTATTAGTTTATAGCTGTTTATTATTTTTTTAATTATTTAAATTTTTTTTTAATTTTATATATTATTTGTATATTAACTTAATTTTTTTATTTTATAAAGAATTTTTTATATAAAAAAAAAATTATACCAAAGGATATTTTATTTTATAATGTCTCTTCTATTTTATAAAAAAAAAAAATTATTCAAAAATTTTTGTTTAATTTTGCTTTACAAGTCTAGCGTTTCATAATTTAGCGCAAATCTTTGCCAAATTTAAGTTTCTTCACATTTTGGAAGAATTTGCGCCCTTGAAAATTCTACACACTATGCTATTTACTCAACATATATGTATGTACATATGTATATAAACTAATTACATAATGCATAAAACCACTTCCTAGAAACTAATTAAATACATTCGACTAGCTTTTAGACCTACTAAATTGATTGCTACAACGATTACAGTATTTAAAAATAATATGCGTACGAAAGTGTGTGTGTTTATGTGAACTTATTATGTTTGTATATATGAATTTGTTTATATGTATGGTATATATGAAGTTGATACATATTTACTAGTAATGAATATTGTTATTCAATGTTATTGTTAATTTGTTATATTAATGCTCTGTGTGTGTGTGTGTGTGTGGCTGTGTGTTATATAATATCGATATGATTATTGCTAGTATTTACTGTTAACTGATGTATATGTACAACGTACCTCGATGCATCAACAAGCACTGCTCGACTAGTTGGCGCGCCAAAGCCACTTTGCACTCGTTCATTTCAACGAGTTGCGTGTCGGCACGCTCAACGGCCGCGTACAACTTACAGCGCATCTCCACCGAATCGCAGTCGCTCAGTGCCGCATTGAAGGTCCAAAACCACTCCAACTTTTGCGTTTCGTCGCAGGCGCTGCACACCAACAGATCGGCGCCCTCGTTGTTCGGGTGTGTGTAATATGAACTGCGCCACCAGCGTAAGTTGCGCGTGTATTTCAAATCGCTGGCGTTCGGTGTGAATATTTGCATGCATTTGGGATTATCACAGCGATAGCGATGAAATTTATGCTGCAAAATGTTTTTGTTGTTGTTTTTTTCTATCTTTCAAAATTTCATAACAATTCTTTCATAATACAGTTAAAGGAATACTTGTGGGCGTTAGTATGTTTGTATGTGTGTAGAGTATGTGAAGTAAGATAGAGGCGAAAATATTTTGGTGCAAGTATTGTTGTTGTTTTTTTTTTAAATTGAAATTTTCACTTTGTAGTATGCAGTGCAAAAGACAAGCAAGTCAGTGTGGCAAGCGAAGCGACGTGTGTTAAAGCAAAGGACATGTACGAGTGTTTTGAGTTAAAAAAAATTTCTTGAAAACATTTAGCAAAAACTGTTTTCAATTTGAAAAAATTTTGAAACAAAATTTTTTTTCAAGTTTAAAAAATCCTGAAAAAAATTTTAACTGTGAGTGAAATTTCCTTTTGTCTAAAAAATTTCATATGATTTTGTGTAGCAGACAGGCGAATGACAGTGACAGACAAGTGACGGTGACAATGACAGTCAATTCGTAATTGAAACGCTAGAAACGTCAGAAATGTGACACAGACAAATGACAAAATACAGCACAGAAACTGAAGAGAAATACTAAATATTGCAAGAAAAGAAAATTTGTGTTTAGAAAGTATGGTGATATCTCTCATGCTAATTCAGTGTGAGAAGTTCTCTGAGCGCTATTCACTTGGGAGTGGCCAGAAACGATTCTTTTTTTATGGTTCAAGAAACTTCCGGTCCTAGACCAAGTATCCTCTGGTCCGTTTGAAGGCGAGCTAAAGTGAGAAGGCGAAACATCCCCTTCATAGGGTTTTGTCCTGGGTTTGGGACCCACCACGTAAAAAACACTACCAAGCAAAAGAAGAAAATAGCCTCAGATGAGAGACTCTACTTTTGATTCTACGAAAAGATACGGCGACTAACAGAAGGTTTCAAGACAGAAGAGGTGATCCAGTGACTGATGCCCAGAGCATATTGAAATTATTGAGAGAATACTTCTGGAGTTTGGTGAATGGTAGTAAAAGAAAAACACCTTAAGATGATGATCCCGGCCCCCAATCGCTGATGATGGAACGGACGTTGCATTGCCCGGCCATGAAGAAGTTCGAATAGTAATTATCCGTTAAAAAAAAAAAAAAACAAATCGGCGGAGGCTGAGCTATTCAAATACGGCGGCGAAGGACTGAATTTAATCTGCCCAATCCACAAAAACGGACGGATTCACGAACGGACGGAAAACACAAACTGCACCAACTTCTGTGGGATAAGTTCGCTCAACATCGCATATAAAGTTCTATGGAGCGTATTGTATGAAAGATTAAGGCTAACCGTTAATAAACTGATTGAACCTTATCAGTGCAGCTTTAGAACTGGAAAATCAACTACTGACCTGATATTCACCATGCGCTAAATCTTGAAAAAGACCCCTCAGGATCGAAGATCGACCACACCACCTCTTCGTCGATATCAAAGCTACTACATCACGAAAAGGAGCTGCCGTTATGTCTGAATTTGGTATTCCCACAAAGCTAGAGCGGCTGTAAGCTGATGTTAAGCAACATCAAATGCTCTATCAGATTCGGGAAGGACCTCTCCGAGCCCTTCAATACCAAGCCAGATTTCAGACAAGGATACTCCTTATCGTATGCGTTCTTCAATCTATTGCATAAGAAAATAATTCGATTAAAATCAGGTCTTTGTATGGAAAAATTTGTTTGTCAGGCATTTTTATGAAATTTGGCACGGATTATTGTTCAAAGCATTCCTAAAATTCCTAAACATATTTTTCTGATCAGACTTTTATAGCTTATAGCTTCCAAACATACTAAAGAAATTCATAAAAGACCTTTCTGTGGGCAAAAATTGGTAAGACTTTTTAATTTAAATTTCGTGCGAAAACCCATTCGTCCAAATGTCCGTTTTCTGAGTTGGTATGACTGTCAGTGACATCAAATTATTCAAAGACGCCTTGACGACGAACCATGTCCATGACGGCCATCAACATCAACTGATGATCCACACGTTAATAAAATAAAGGAGTTGGTGGTTGGGAATCGGCGATTAACAGTCAGAGATCATATTGGTATCGTTAGAATGTCGAAAGAGTCATTGGAAACTATTTTGAAAGATCGTTTGGTCTTAAGAAAAGTGAAAGCACGATTGGTTCGAAAATCGCGTTATCGTCTGTGAACAAAGGTTCTGGACTACCAGGATCATAAACGTATTACTAGCGATGAGTCTTGGATCTATGCTTACGACCCGGAAACATACGATCTATCGGTCGAATATCGTTAAAAGTTGATACGAAGCCGAAGTAACTACGTTAAAGCAGGTCAGAAAGCAAGATTATGTTAGCAGCTTTCGTCGATTATCGATGTATGGTGCACTCCGAATATCTTCCGATCGGTCAAACTGTCGACAAGGAATACTATTTGAGTGTTATGCGTCGTTTTTCGCAAAATTTTCAACCAATATCGTGCCACAACGATCGTATTTGTCTGATTTTGCTCCTTGTGACTTCTGGCTATTCGGCAAACTCAAACGATCGCTCCGGGGAGACCGTTTTGAGTCAATTGAAGACAATACGAAGGCGTTGCTGGAAATTGACTTTCGAAAATAAGTTCAAAACCTATTTAGAGGATTGGAAAAAATGTTGGCACAAATGTATTGGAGTCAAGGGGGATTTGAAAGGGACGACGTAAGCTTTGAAGAACAAATTAAGAAATTTAAATTATGAAAAAAGTCTTACTACGAGTATATTGCTCATAGTAGTAGGTTCGGTGCAGATGAAGTTAAAGTTAAGCCTTTTCCTCTTTCTTGATCTTGATCTTACAACACATAAATTGTAAAGAAGTGTTCTACCAAACATTTTATTTTCTAAAAAAAATATTTTCGAATATAAAAATTATATAAATTTCGAATCCCATTATTCGCGTTAGACCAGTCACAAATAAGTGCGAAAAAATGTATAATTTACAAAAACAACTGCGCGTTATGTACAATAGAGGCTCGAATGCCGTTAAGCGCCTAAAACTATATAAAAATTATGAACGCTAACACACATCTCTATATGTAAGGCTTTATATAAATATGTATGTATATATGTAAAGGAAAAATCCAAAAACACGGAAGAAACTAGGCAAACATACACACACGTACATACATACATATATACATACATATATTGTATAGTGAAGTAGACTAGGCAAACAAATGCATAGAGCCACTGAGTAATAAACACAAACAACAAAACGAATGAAAACACGAAGAACAAAGAATTCAATAACAACAGCAAGAGCAAACACACCCACATTGAGGCAATGAGGCAGTGGAAAGTGGAATTAACTATAATCGCTACTATTGCATACGCACATACAAACAAAGAAACAAAAAAACAACAACAACGACAACGCATCGCATACATATTTACACATACATGTCTGCTTGTATGTATGTACATATGTACAGGCTATGCACACTTATGCCACTACTTTGGCTGAAGACCGTAAACATTTAAGAATAACAACAACAATAACAATAAAAAATTAGTATAATACAGTGGTACTACAATGTGGCATATATGTGTGTTTGTGTGTGTTTTGACATGTGTAAGTTCATATGTGAATTATGTGCATTTGCTGTTGTTGTCTCGAGCGAGTGTCATAATGTTGTATAAACAACAACGCTTAAGTTGCACACTTACAAAATCCTCATCCGGATATGGACGAAAGCACTTGTCGCACTTGCAGTCGATGCCGCGCGCCTTGAGGTCCTGCCGCCGCGTCTCGTACAACGATTCTCGATAATCACCAGCGTAAACGAAACAATTGCCAATGCAAGCGCCCAACAGAATATCGCATGTGGCATAAGCGGTCACCTGACGCCCCGAGTGTTTACGATACACTTGACCGGCACACGACTGCCGACACAGGCTCAACGTTTGCGGATAGACGGCGTAGGCGACGCACGCCACATCGCCGGCCAGCAAATGCAATTGACCCTGTCGTATGTGTTTCACCGCCGACCAGAGGCTGAATTCGTGCAGCGGCGACAATATGTGCGGATCTGCGGGCAACACAAAGGACGGGCAGTGCGTGAGATGTTTGTGCCTTAGCTGGCCGATGTGACGCAACAGCAGCGCGGCCGAGAGTAGAATCCATTCGCTGCGCGTCAGTTTCGTTGTGGCGGGCATCATGAGATCGAGGTGTTCGAAAAAGTCCGTGCACTCAGCCAAATAGATGGCTAGTATGTGTGCGGCAATGGCGAGTGAAACGGTTGTCTCGGCGTCGATTTTATCGAGGTGCGCTTCGAGGCGCAACAGCGCCGAATATGGTATGTCCGTGCGTTCGGTGAGTATGCCATTGAAGGCGTTCCACATTTTATTCACCGTCGGTCGTTTGCGACAATGCGGCATCACTTGCGGTAAGCCGGTGATGAGCATGCGAAAGGCGAGCTGTAGTAGGCGCGGTTTGGCGAACGCATCGCCGAATTCTTCGAACAGCTCAATCTGGTGGGCGAAGCATTCGAGCACGTGTATGGATGAGTGTTGAGCGCGACATTTACGCGAACAATAAACGGATGTGCGATTCGAACAGTAGTCGCATGGAAATGGTATGAACTGTGTGATGGCGCAATTGTCGCAGATGCGCGCCTGACCGCTGGACACAAAGATGGCGGCCTCCTCGCTGAAGATCGGCATGTGGCGCACAATGTCTGTGGTGGCGCGCAAGTAGGCGCGACGTGTCGTTGTAATCGCGTTCGACGTGTCCGACCAGGCGCTATAAAAGCGTCAAGTTATACGTTTCAAGGACAAGAAAGGTAATATTAGTTTAAAATTATTGTAGACACATAAGTAATCAACTGTACACTTACACTTCGTACACCTTCAGTCGATTGCTGTTGCTCCCGTGTAGTATGTGTTGTGGCGCCATGGCGGTCGCTGCCACATAATGATCGTCGTCCGTTTGCACGCCCATATCGACCTTTTCCGATTTCAGCACCTCGCATTCGTGCCAAAGTTCGTGTGTGCGCGCCTCAAACGCCTCGGAGAGATCCATGTGCAGCAGCTCGTGCACATGCAGTTCGCAGAGCGCAAAGTTACGCAACTTTAAGGCACAAGCGGCTTGGCGTAGTTTGATCAACGCGTTATACTCTTCCGGATAGCCGAGCTCCAGCGCGCACAGGCAATCGTCGTAGGCTTCCTGCAAAGACAGTTAAGCGTAGCGTACATAAAAACAGCGTGTTTCATATGTTTATATTTTTTATTGCGTTTTTAACTTCAAATTAAATAAATGGCTTGAAAAGCGCAATTACATGGCGGCAAGAGCGCGCTTGCGTGTGACTGCTGTGTTGTCGAGAAATTAATTAATTTCCAATGAAAAATAAAGCATGAATTTGTGCAAAGTAACCAAAACGTAAGATGAGAATGTGCGATAAAAACAGCAGAGTCACGAAAGCGCCACGGCGCACGAAGCGCTCTTGGAAATTGTGCTTAATGTTGGAGTTAGTTGGGCGCGTTGCCTGTGGTGTGGCAGTTTTTCGATATTTTGTAGTTGGGCGTGCGCTCAAGGCCAACGCGCCACCCTAGCCGCCTACAATAGTAACGCGCGAAATTGTGTGTGAAGAAAAATGCAAAGCGTAAATGATTTTTATCGAACTGTTTATCAAATTTATTACATTTCATGAGCTCGTTAGTTGAGGAGAAGCTAGAGAAGACAATAATTCACTCTCGCGAGAATTCACGCGCCGAAAAACTGATATCGGGATCTCGAACATTTTGAGATTTTTCGGTTATAATAGCTTAATGTTTAAAAAAAAAAAAATAGAATATTGGGATCCCGAAAATTTTAATATTTTTTAAGACTTTTGTCTCATTTCTAAAAACAACAGATTCACTAATTAATACATTAGTATCCTCTAACGGCTTAAATAATCCGGATTAACTTTAAAACCAAAGTTGAAATCATCATTGGGATTCCGAAAATTTCGGGATCTATTTTTTTTTTTGAATATGATATAGTATATTAAAAAATATTATTAACATCAGAGTCCATTATCAAATTTTGAAGTATTCCTTGAAATTGGATTCTTTCAATAACGGGATCCCTAAATATTTCGGGACGAATATTAAAAATGATACAAATATTTTTAGCTTCGGGACTAGAAATTGAGAAATATTAAGAAATAAACTTAGAAATTGAATGTATTCAATTTCGGGATCCCGAAATATTTCGGGATTTAATTTAGCTTTCCAGTTTTTTCACCGTTGGAACATACATACATTTTAGAATCCCGAAACTTTTTATTATACGTAATTCGTATTAATATATGTACATACATATGTATGTATATTCCGCTTTTGAATCGTAAATAATCCTTAAGACCGATTTTCTTTGGACCTCGGAACCCTGAAATATTTCGGGATTTAATTAAAAATAATAAGAAATCTTTAATTCTGAGATTCACTGTTGAATTGCTCAGAATCCCTATAAGTCGATACTTTTAAATTCGGGATCCCGAAATTGTTCGGGATTTAGTTCAGAATTTGTTTTTACCTCGGTTTATATAATTGAGCTTTAAGTGATCTTATTAAACCGGGTTTTTTGAAATTCGGGATTCCAAAATATTTCGGGGCTTAGTTTAGTATTTGTTTTTGCTCCGGTTTCCCTAATTGAATTTCAAATAATCTTTGGCAAACGGGTTTTTGAATTTCGGGATCCCGAAATAGCTCGGGATTTAGTTTGGTAGTTTTTCTACTTCGTTTTCCTTAATTCCAAAATATTTCGGGACTTAGTTTAGTATTTCTATTTGCTTCGATTTCCATAATTGAATTTCAAATAATCTTTGGTAAACGGGTTCTTTGAATTTCGGGATTCCGAAATAATTCGGCATTTAGTTTGGTAGTTTTTCTACATCGGTTTCTTTAATTGAATTTTAAATAAACTCTTAAAAATGGCTGCTTTGAATTTCGGGATCCCGAAATATGTATTTCGGGATTTAGTTTAGCATTTCTTGAGTTTCATTATTGAATTTCAAATAATCTTTTAAAATCGGCTGCTTTGATTTTCGGGATCCCGAAATATTTCGGGATTTAGTTTAGCATTTCTTTTACTTCAGTTATATATTGAATTCAAATAATCTTTTAAAATCGGCTGCTTTGATTTTCGGGATCCCGAAATATTTCGGGATTTAGTTTAGCATTTCTTTTACTTCAGTTCCATTATTGAATTTCAAATAATTTTTAAAAATCGGCTGCCTTGAATTTCGGGATTCCGAAATATTTCGAAATTTCATTTTTTATTTTTTTTCTTAACAAAAATGTCGAATTTTGTATTGATGCTTTCGAACGATATGCACATGACAAGTTCTCATTGGGGACTTCCTAGCTATTCATGTGTAATGGATGACCTTCTGTGTTTACCTAAAATGCATATTTTATTTTTACAACAACACATGCACACTCGTGTACTACATTATTTGCCAACATTGATTTAAATTGCATATACTTGTATACAATGCAATTTGTAGTACAAACATAGTGCATAGTGCACATATGTATATAGTACGTATGTAAATGTGTGCATACATACCTCATACATGCCGTAATCATGCAACACAGTCGAACGATTCGCATGCGCCATTGCCGCTGTCGTATTGTCTGCATCCTCTTCGACGGGCGCTAAAAATATAGCCTCTGTATATAGATCGCATGCCTTGAGTGGATGATGTTCCTTGCGATAGCAATTATTGCCCGCCTCACGGACACGTTGTGACTCCTCGTCCGATCTGAACGATTCCGTTTGGACGTACAACTGTTGAAACCACTCGAGTACTTGGACTCTGCAAGCGAAGAAAATCGAAGAAACAATGAGTTAACAACAATAAAAAAAACTATACCAACAACAGCAGAGTAGCGAAAGCAACGTAAGTGTGCTAAATATTATTTAAGCGTCGCAAGAAAATTACAAAAACAAAAAATGCGAAAAAGTGTTCGTCAAGTGGGCAGCCTTTGGCTTTACGCTACACTCATGCTGGGAATTTACATAATTATTAGTTTGGGAATACCACAGGCGCAAACATACGCACATACATACATACATTCGTCGCGGCATCGCAGTTGAGCAACAATGGCGACGTTGGCGCATTGGGTTAAACACGTCGCACGGTCGCAAAAGTGCGCGACAATGCGTCTATTTTTAAATGACTTTTCACCACCTATTTGCTTTTGTTATTGTTGCCGCTGCGGTTGTTGCTGTTACTGCCTTCCAACACTTGATGTGTTATGCTTGTGGCTTATGAGCAATCGAAATGAAACCCTTGGCTGATGAAGTGCCGTTATAAATACATATGTATGTTTGTATTCGTGAGTATTCGTGTTGATTTTTTCTTGCTTTGTAACGGTGTATGAGTTTATGTGCAAATAAGTACGAGGGCTATTTAATAGGCTTAGATCTTTAGGAAACTTCTGGTAAATTATGTTCCATACATCCTTGCAGCTCTTTGAGAAAAGTCTGACAACTGTTTGGGAACCTTACAAGAAACGAAACTACAGCGAAAGTAACTTAGGTCTCAAAATTAGCATCGCCAAAGCCAAAGAAATTACTATCAATACCACCAATGTTCAAAATTGTGAAGTGAAACTTGGGTTGGCTAGAATATATATTAAGGCGAGATCCAGACCTAAGTATCCGGAACGCTATCGACTGGAACTCACAAAGCAAGCGACGGAAATGCCGACGTCTCTAACCTGGATTAGTAATTTAGTTATCGAAATATCAAATCTTAAGCTAAATTGTATCGAAATCAGTAGAAGAATCTCACTTTGGCTCAACCGCGGAGCCATACGATGCAATATACGTATGATGAAAGCCTAGCCAGCCTTCGGGTGCCTCAAGGCGGTCTGAAACTCCTCGATCATTAGTGCTCGTCACGAATGGAAAAAACGAAATCGAAATCAAGGGAAACGCTTCGCGATAAAATTTTGCGCAAGATTGGGCGAAACAGCTTCGGAAACGTACGCTAAAATTGTAATACTGTATGGTGATAGTGCTCTTAGTCGTACCAAAGCTCACAATGGCTGTCTCCGCGCGCCCCCCGCCCGAAAAAAGCTCGCATGAGCAAGTCGAAGGTGAAAACGATGATTATTACCTTTTTTGATAGCCGTGGAATCGTCCACAAAGAATTCGTTCCACCGGGGAAAACTGTGAATCAAGTCTACTATTGCCAAGTACTCGAAAGATTGCGAAAAAGAGTCAACAGAGTGCGCCCAGACATCGCTTGTAACCGGATCCCTCATCACGACAACGCGCCGTGCCAAACCGCCCTCAGCGTGTCACAGTATTTGGCCTCTGAAGGGATCGCCGTGTTGCAACATCCGCCTTATTCGACCGACATGTCACCCAGCGACTTTTTTTTGTTTCCTAAAATATAATCGGTCGTCCTTTTTGAGACGATTACGGACATCCAGGCGGCCGTGACGAGGGTACTCGCGGACATCCCAGTCGAAACAGAAATATTACGAAGCATGGAAAATGCGCTGGAATCGCTGTATAGCAGCCCAAGGGGACTACTTTGAATACTTTTGGAGTCAGTCTCATTACTTAATTGTCATACCTCGTATATCAAAATGATCTAAAAATTCTTAACTTCAAATACTTTATTTGTTCACACTTAAAGAGTATATATAATAATAAATAGTAAACCCAAAGTTAACTGTCGTCAAGCTCTACAATATACAGTAACATAGAAAATCCAAGGTCGTTGGTAAGTAATGTGGAGGCCAAAAAAGAATTTGACTTGAAAGACTTGCTTCACCAATCATTAGCAGCATTGAAATCAATCATTGAACCTACTTGAACCTTATGTTAAAAAAGCTGAAAGAGTTGACACAAGAAATAAAATAACCTTACAAATAACGAACTTCTCCAGCGGCCCTAGTATATTTCTAGTTATACGAGTATGTCTCCACACAAACGAGCATACTTATGTATGTATGTCTGTCTGTGCATGTCCTTCTTGCGTGTTTACACTCACAGCAGTCCGTCAGCACCATGTCGTGCATATGACATACCTTTCCTGTAAGGATTATGCGTTTTTTCACATTTTCTTACTGCAGTAAAATTCAGCTCCTTTAGCTCCCGCCACTCTTCCGTTTCGATTCCATTACTTTGTGTTTTATAAATTACTGCTTTAATGCGTAAATTTGCTTTGCCCACATTAATTGATGTAGTATGCCTGTAATCTGCATGCAATTATTCTCTTTAGTAACGAAGTAATGCAGTGTGTATTTTCAGTTTAGACTCCAGGACTCAAGAGAAGAACTGAAGCCGCTCAATCTTCCCAAGCGACATCGCTTCGCTCTATGAGCCTCTGTAAGGTTCCAAGAAGATCCGCCGTTTTCGAAACAAATTTTGTTCAGCGATGAGGCCATTTCAAGCAGAAAAAACAACAGTTTAGTGTGGTTTGTGGGCCAGTGAAATCAACGGTCCATATTTCTTTAAAAACAATGCCAGTGCGAACGTAACTGTCAATGGAAACCGTTATCGCTCCATTATAACCGATTTTTTGGTGTCTGAAATTGAAGCTCGTGATCTCGGCGATATTTGGTTTCAAGAAGAAGGCGACACTTCCTCCACATCGCAACAATGAATGGATTTATTGAGAGAACAGTTCGGTGAGCATATAAAATTGTGTGTTATCCGTTGCAGTAGGGCTTTTTCCTGAGGTGATATGTAAAGCTTAAAGTCTATGCTGAAATTGGCACCTCGATTCAGGCCTTGTTCGAACCTCAGTTAGCAGTCGGAATGTTACAATGAGTCATCGAAAATTGAACTCAACAGATAACCCCTTTTGGAGATAGAAGCGGTCATAATTAGAAAGATATAATCTTCAATGCAAAAAAATGTTCTTTCGAATTATAATAAACATTCCTTATTAAATTTCAAGTTTCTGTGTTTTTTCTTTCAAAAAGTAGGGAACCTTGAAATGGATCACCCGTTTATGATATTTAGTTTGGGTTTAGGTTTTTATAATGTAGGATATGGTACTTTCAAAGTCTTCGATTTTGAGTAATCTAACTTTTTTACTATAAGCTAACTTTGTCGAAAAAATAGTAAACATCTTGATTTGGCTGCCGGACAAATCTATTATCGTTTGTTAAAGGACAAGTTTACTGGCTTAATTTTTATATAATAATTTCAATATTTCCACTAATGCAGCCACTAAATTATTATGAGAGGCTATTTACTACTCTCTGCCCATAATAATTTCTCCTTACTCAAATTTCTATTTTAGCGCTATTTATGTGCACCCATGTATTCTCATTCCTACAGACATACTGGCATACAAAATTTATGTTAGTGACTACAGGAAATTAGTGGGCGTACCATTAGATTACTCCGCTATTAGGCAACATAAACTTGAAAATAATTGCGGTCACTGTGGGTGGCCTCTGTGATTTCATAGACGTATTACTCTTGTCGTTAAAGGAAGTTCGAATTATTAAAGTAAGATAAATAAAAGTGAAATAAAAAAGTAAAGAAATGTACAATGTGAACTTTAAGTCGTTGATTGGCGAGAAGGGGGACTAATAACTTTACCTATGTTGTTTTGTTTTCGATTTGATAACAGGGTTTCTTAGTTTTAGGATTCACCTTTAGAAGGGTGTCTGGTCTGAAATTTTGCACACGGCTATTTGCTAACAAGATGGTACTCCTTTCTCGATACCGCCCATAGCACTTCACTTTACGTTGCAGCTATCATACAAGCTGATCAATCAAAAACCAGTCTTTGTATAGGAAACTTTTTTACTTGACAAGATATCTGCACGAAATTTGGCGTAGCTTATTGTCCAAAGCAAAGTAACAATCTTCGAACTTTGTATAGACTGGCACTATGACATATACATAGCTGCTATACAAATTGACCGATCAAAATGAAACTAAAGATTGTCATAAGAGATATTTTTTTATTAATTAAATTTTCCCGATTGGCTAACTGAAATGGACACTCATTAGTCTTGTTACAGTCTTGAAGATCCTACATATAAAAAGGACGGTCTAACGACCATACCAAGGTTAAAGTAATATTATTTAATAAAAGGAATTTTGACTGTGGGGTGTAACGAGCACGCAAGAGTAGGAATTGGGTATAGTCATGCTTCTGGGTAAGCAGTTACAGTCGCAGGGCTATACTCAATTCCTACTCTTGCGTCTTTGCCGCACCCCTGAAACACTCTTGTATAAGATGTGGCAGCCGACCCGTGTGGAGCATGGGGTCACGGCTTCAGCGGAACCACTCCGACATTTTCGGTCTAAGAGTTTACTGAAAGTGTAACATCTGTAGTTGGCGAACCCGATTTCCCAATCGATGATGATGCCCGACTATGATCAGGTTCAAATAGCAATTACTCGCCTGAAGAACAACAAAGCCACTGCCCGATGGATTACCGCCCGAGCTATACAAAGCGTTCCCAATGATTGGAACCTAAGTGTGATCTGCTCAGTCTACAAAAAGAGAGACCTCACAGTCTAGACTTGGACAACCTTCTATCGACTAAATTTTCACCATGTGTAGAATCTTGGAAAAGACCCGTGAAAGGAAGATCGACAAACACTACCTCTTTGTCGATTTTAAGGCAGCTTTCGACAGCACAAAAAGTAACCCTCTCTATGCCACTATGTCTAAGCTTAGTATCCCTGCAAAGCTAATACGGCTGTGTAAGCTTGTCCGAGCCGTTCGGTACCAAACGAGATTTCAAATAAATCGACTCCCTATCCCATAATCAACACCAACAACAATATCACCCTTGAAGAATCACTCTTGCTAATAGATGTTACTTCGGACTGAGTAGGCAATTGAGAAGTGAAGTGGTGTGGAAGCACGGACAATTATAACATCTGATGAATCGGCCTTAGAAATGTCCGAGAAATAGATTTGCGGAAGATTTATAGCCCTTTGCGCATTGGCAACGACGAGTACCGCAGTCGATGGAACGATGTACGAGATATACGACGACATTGACATAGTTAAACGAACCAAGAAACAGCGGCCACTCTGGCTAGACCAGGTCGTTCGAATGGACGAAAACTCTCCAGCTCGGAGAGTATTCGATATTGTAGCCGCCGGGGGACACAGAGGATGTGAAAGACCTCCACTCCGATGGAAAGACCAGCTGGAGAAGGATCTGGCTTGGAATCTCCAAATAGTCGCTCATTTGAAGGACTTTGAAGAAACAAATAAAATGAGTTCATAAGGAATCAGTAAAGCAAAATATTCTGTGGACACCCTGTGCTGATTCTGAAAAGGCTTTGAAAGTTTCTAGAATGAATGCATTGGTCTTCTCTCAATTCTTAATGACCTCGCTAACAATCAATATAATGACGGAAAAAGAAATTGGTAAAGTTAATATTTTTGTGAACACCCTGTGCTGATTTTAAATGGCTCCCATACTTTTTGGAAATCATTTTGTGAAATGGTCAATATTCCTGCCGCTAGAAGAAGAGTTTATTTGTTCGACTCTATTTGTTTTTGTAAATTTTATCCTTTCGTAGCCGATAATTATAATATTATTCAAATGAAGGCCGAAATTCGCCTTCACGCCAGCTGGTAGACGACCGCAAATTACAGTTATAATTAATGCAATAAAGTGAAATTATAACTTTATATATATTTTTGTTGTTGTTGCACCAACAAATACTATGATTCAGCTACATGTTTGTTTTGTAATAAACCATAATCATAATAAATGACAATACTACCGGCTGTTGGCTGACGAAAAATAGGTTCCTACGTGCACATAATAAACCCGGATAGAACCAAGCACACACATACACACGCACACTGACTTACACACACACACATACTGCCACACATATAGAAACAAATATGTAAATGCTTATAAAATAATGGAAATTAAACTTGGCATCAAACCGTGAGCACTCGAAACAAAAGTAAAGGGTGTGCAGAAACAGCAACATCAACAGCTATACAAAAACAAAAAATAATAATAAATAATAGTGCCAACAAGGTAATATTTATATAGCTTGAACTCGCGTTTACGCGGTTGTGATTTCATTTGCCCGCGACCTGCAGTGGCGTGGGTCGCCGGCGGAGGCGTGTGGGGTCATTGCGTTTTGCCACTGCTGCAAGAGTGTGTGTAACGGTGTAAATGCGCTTGTAAATGTACATATAATGACAGAGAATAAATATTTCGTGCAGTGCCACGATAAAAAAAAGCACACAAAAAACAACAACAACAAGAAATTAAAACAAAAAACAAACTAGTAATAATAAGTAAAAAATTCGTGTTCTCCAATTAATCGTGTTGGCAGGCCAACTGTGAAGGCTGAGCGGGTGCTGAGCGCGCGCTGAGTGGATAAAAACCATTTGTAGTGCTGTGGCAGATGGAGCAGGTGCAGCAACAACATGCCGAAAATGTCAAGCAAAGTCGAGAGAAGAAACAAAAAACACCTAAAATAGGCACAAGTAAGGGAAGACAAGAATCAAGCAGAAGTAGATCTTATGGAAGCTCTTGCCGGTAGATTACAAGGACCTTGATACTTAAAGCTCCTAAATATATTTTTCTTTTTAATTTATATATTTTTCCAAATAAATATAACCTTTAGTCAAAGAAACTCATTATTTTTGCATTTAAGTTTAGTTTAGTGTCCGCTTCCTCGACAGCCGGCTCTACGTAACCGGAACCGATCCGAACTTACAAAAACAACAACTACTTAGTGTCAAGTTCAGGCTGTTCGGACCATAATGTGGATGCGTAAAAATCTCTTAACCAAGCTACGGAAGCTTCCAGCGAATCACTATCATTGTCTCTGGTCTGGCGTTATGCTGATGAAACAAAATTCCCTTCCTGTTGGCCGATGCTGAAGCTGGCCTCTTCTGTCCGATTGTTTTTTTCAGGTGGTCCAACTTTTGACAGTACAGACCCGAATTTGTACAGTTTGACAGTAGGTGAGCAGCTAATTGCAAACGAGCCAAACACATAGCAAAACTATTCTAGCCGTCAATTTTGGCTTGGCTTCCGTTTTCGCCAGCTCAACGGGATTGGACCATGACAGTTTTCGCTTGCTGTTATCGTAAGTGACCTAGGTCCAAGACCTGCTGGTGCTGGCGCTGCTGCCGAAAAGTAGGAAGAAGCCAAAAAGAACAGTCGGAGTCCGAAGAAGACGACAATATGGGTTTCGGTCTCTTCGAATAAAGAGCTCAATACTAAATTTGCAGATGAAAACTTGATTCACGAGGTTTTTTTCCTAAACTGGTATGACATCTATATATGTATCTAACATCTTTTTACAGTCAGCATTATTTTAATCGCTTCAAACGGGTATTTGTGCAATGTTTAGCTCCTATGAAATCAAAACAGTACTCTCATGAAGGTCGGACTCGATGGTTCTCATTATTTTATCAATATCTTTCCACAAAAAAACCACAGAAAACCATTGATTATTATCACAAGCTTTTTCTTGCCTTTTTTCTCACGTAATAGGTAAATTGAAAATTTTCGTCATACCATAGTAAGTACATTTTTTTTGGCAAAATTTGTAGTTTTCTGTGATACACTGATTACAGCGAAACTCCAACTTCTCGATACCATTTTTGCGGTACAATTTGGCCTTTGCTTCGAAATAAGCCTCAGTTTCAGCAATCATCTCTTCACTCGACGAAAATATCTTCCCAGCAAACATTCTTTTGAGATCTGAGCACAGGAAATAATCACTGGGGGCCAGATCTAGAGATTGCGGTTGATGCTGAATCAATTCGAAGCTCAATTCATGGATTTTTGGCATCGTTTTTACTGACTTGAGAGTAGGTGAATTGCTTTGGTGAAATAATACTTACTGTTTTTTCAAATGCGGCCGTTTTTCGGCGATTTCGCCCTTCAAACCGTCGCGTTTTGTAATAGTCGCTGTTGATGGTCCTTTTTTTAGAGGAAGTCAACAGAAATTATTCCATGCGCATCCCAGTATTCTGAGGCCATAACCTTCTTAGACTGTTGCCTTTTTCCACGCTTTGGAACGGGTTCATTGTGAACAGTCCTTTCGAATGATTGTCGATTGGGTTTTTTGACTGTAATGACAGAGCATGTTACATCCAGTTTTATATATCGATGCAAAAGCTCGGCTTTATTACGCTTCAACATCTCCAAATACTGCTCCGAATCATCATCAACTCGTCGTTGGTCAAAACTGAGTTTGGGCGGCATCCACTTTGCACAGGGCTTTCTCATACCCAAATATTAATGAATAATATGATGTGCACGTTCAGATGTATCCTTAAAGTGGCTACCTTTAATGAATTTTTTCACAACAACTAAAGTTGCTTCGCTCAAAATAATATGTATATATTACACAGGCCTTTTGTAGGTTAGGGCTAACGAAAAATTATATGGACGTAATGCTATTAGCGCCATCTAAGTGTCAGGCTAGGGACTTGTCGTTGTTGTTGTAATAGGTACTTAATCTTTGTTAGGATGATAAGGATTAGATAAGTTTTCATCGAGATCATCCAACGGTAGGCCCAGGAAACGCGCTGTTTCCACGGAGTCGGACCATAAGGAGAGATGTGTCAGATGTGTGGGGTTAGCAGGGCATGCAAAGAGGTGGTAAGTGTCATGCGGGGACCGTTGTACGCTGGATACATTTATGTTTGAGATGTCAGGGTCGATTCTAGATAAGTAGGAGTTTAACCTGCTACAGTATCCAGAACGAAGCTGCGCGGGAGTCACTTCTGATTCTCGCTTCAAATCAAGCTCTTCATCTGTAATGGATAGAGATTTGACTCCAAGGACGCCATTCACTGAGAGGAAGTCGGTAAAGGTGTTAATGACTCCACTGTGAATTGATGCCAGTGCATGTTTGAAGTTTGTTGCGTCAAAAGTCTGGTCGGCATATTGTTTTATGTCGTTAATGTATGTAGTTGAGGCTCCTACGAGGTTCCGATACAAGCAGGTGACTGCAGGGATGATTTCAGGAAAAGTATTCCTAATTAATTGAGAGCATACGGGTCTCACTGTGTAGGTGTTCGATGGAAGACATCAAGAGGTATCCCGCTGTAGTCCGGAGCAGGGTGTTCTGACATGTCTGTAGCTTCCTCGTCTACATTTCATTGCATCCAGGCGATCATATTGGTGCGGCGTAGTTAAGGACCGGTCTGCCGATTGCCTTGTATGTTGTCAAGAAAGTTTCTTTGTCTTTTCCGCATGTGCCCGCTGTGTTACTGATGGGCGGGATCATCTTTTTCTTTTTTATTGGAAGATAGAGCCATGTGTAGAAGTTCACGTAAGTGAGGAAAGTTCTTTGAGCGCTATTCACTTGGGAGTGGCCAGAAATGATTCTTTTACATATGGTTCAAGCAGCGCACGACTTTCAGTCTTAGACCAAGTATCCTCTGGGTAGCCAAAAAATATCAGTTTGTAGACAAGATAAAGTGAGAAGGGGAATCTTGTTTCTCCAGAGTTGTGCGCTGGGCCGGTCTTAGTCTACGTATCCTCTGGGTAGCCGACAGCATCCGTTTGAAGACGAGGTAATGTTAGAAGTTGAATCATGCGACAATGATGACCGGGATTGCTTTCTATATAATCAGGTCTATGTAGACAGGGAGGACCTGAATTCATAGTCCTCCGAAATTTTAACTTTCCCAGCAATTAGTAATTAGTTGCGGAATGTTTTAACGCTAGTAGAACAACAACAATATGTGGGTGGTATTTTTGTACCAAAAGGTATATTTTTGTAATGAGCTTTTTAAGGACTTTGAGCTCTAATTTTTTATTAACATCGCTTAAACTCATAATAGTATGATTTATTATTTTTTGTATGCTTTTTCAAACAACCGTTACTATTGCAAACCTTCAACATATTTTACAAGCATATTCCGCTAGGGTATATATACATATATAGCAAAACGAAAATTCTCAAGAAAGGATCACACCTTACACCGGCACAAGTAAGAAAAAAGAAAATCAAGCAGCTCGTCCGTGCGGAGTATGAGCGGCAAAACGAAAATCAATTTTAATTAATACGAAAACAATAATAAAAAATTCACGACACGTTATGCATGCCAATTCTGTCATACAGTAGGGCCATACAGCAGGAGGTCACCGATATGCCTCGCTACAAACACACATTTTTGTAATTTATAAACACTTTCATATACATATATATAAAAATATATATAAATATATATTCACACGCTTAGCTAGCAGCCTTTGGGTTTGAATCTCCGTGTATGGCTGTGCGCGTGTCTGTGTCATTGCATGTCTTGTAAACTATGCCTGCGAGGCTCATACGAATGTGCATATGACAAATAAGACTCTTGCATGTCACAGACTATGGTATGCCCGCATGACGCGCACAGTGCAGCTAGAATGAGATAATTATGGATTTTTCCTCTCCATATTCAAGAAAAAAATTATGAAAAAAATAATATAATAATTAAGTGGCAAGAATTTTGTTGTTAAGTTGGCTCGCGTCATTCTGCGAAGCGCAGCGCGTTACCAACGTTGTCATTTTTTTTTTGATTTCGCTTTTTTTTTTGGCTGAGTTTCACAACAACTCGTGCACACACACAGTTTTTGTAGTTTTTATTTATTTTCTTCACTCTCCTTTAAATTGACATTCCAAAAACTTGATATATTCAGTGCAGTCGCTGCATCTTTTTTCACGGCATTGAATTGTTGTCGTCAGCAAGCTCGCATTTCCCTTGCTCATTTTCGCTGTATGTTTTTCTCGAATATTCCAAGAGCTATCTCATATGCCGCCATCAGTTTATACAACAACTGACAGTCAAGTGTCGCCTCAAAGTCTAATGCTGGTTAGCTATGACTGCAGCCCTATCAAATAAATGGGAGTAACAACATGACAAGGCCTTCTGGGCTTGAAGTAAGACGCATTCAGTTGCATTTATTTTTAGTTCGATAATGTCGCTTAATGAAAATTAAGTGATATCGCTCCTTTACGCTCGATATGTTGTACCCAGATTTTTAAGGCAATCTACTGATCAGCCCCTTGGGCGTTGGGGATGGTATTATACGTAAAGGCTCAGACACAAGGGCCACATTAAATTTCACTCAATTGACGAAGGTGCTTGTCATCACTAGTTGTAACATTGGTTCAAGTCTCGGATGAGTTCGAATAAGAGAACGGGTTTTAAAAATTCAAATATTCTATATATAATAACTATACATATATAAAAATTCGCTCGTTTCCTCTCATTGTGATTGCTTTTGAGAAGTGAAGTCCTTTCTTTGTGAAGTAAAGTCACCTCTCGAGACGAACAGAGACCAATCTACAAGTCACTCATCACCTCCGCCCAGCTATATGGTGTAGAGACTAGGACCAATCTGAGTCGGCATTACGGGTTTTCGAGAGAATATCGCATTCGATGGAACGAATTAAGAGACAGCTATGTCATGTCGTCCGAATGTATGAAAACACTTCAGCTCTGAGAGTATTCGACGCAGTACCAGCCATAACCGCGTCAGCGGTGTCTACGCCAATAAAAAATAAAAAAATCGGTTTTGGATAACCTTCGTCGCAGGTGTCGAGGTTTTTTCAGTTTCTAACAAAAAATTTACTAAAGCTAAGTTCTTCATTTCATCTATCCGAGATCCATAGGGAATCGTCCAACATTCAGCGGATAGTACTTTATTTAATGCTTGTGAATTGGGCTCTACGCATCTATTCATTTGACATGCTCGAGTTAGCTGATGTACTTCTTAGAACTCGCTGTATTAACCCTTGTTTGTGGTCTATTAACTTTAAGGGAATATACCAAAACCGTCTGAACGCGGTCTGAACTGAGGCTTAAAATAAACGCGTTGTGAACTTGTGAACTTAAGATGAACGGAAATTGTTTGAAGTCCATTCTCCTTCATCTAACTGCTGCGTTTCAAAGAATCTATAACTTCTAAAGTCGGATTTTCGTCGAAGTAGCCTCGGTGGCCTCTTCCAGACTAATTTGTTTGTCTGATAAGAAGTCCCGTTTTGTATTAAAAATGCTTGTTTCATATTTTTAGTGTTGTATCTTAAAAGAAACGGCATTTATTTAGCCCAACTGAAGTGTTGCATCGAAATTTTTTCATGGCGGAGGTAATTAAGTTCTGAAATGTCACTATCAATAGACCTTCGGGGTATCTCCAAGTATCGTTAAAAGAAAATATTGAGACCTGATGGATTTTCATGGATGCTTTCACAAGTAGAAGTAGAAGATTTGATTTTTCTAGACAAGACTGTAACATAAGAGTTCTTATGAGCTATTGAACATTCTTCTTAGCATTTTGAAATAATAGAAGTTCTCAGTGGGCACTGTCTTTTGGAATTCACGTGACGAGGCTGAATATTTCGTAAGACGATCTTGTCAAAGTTGCATGTAGAAAGATGAGTTGGAAATTTCAAAATACTTTCTCCTACACTTTCCAGCCTTCGACAGTCTAAGATCGAAGCACCTCCGTTGCCATACCTTCTAAAAACCAGACGAATTGGCTGGAATTGATATAGCGTCGGTCTTTTTGATCAATACTTATAAGTTCTGAGCATAACGACGGACCGGCGTCTCTAGCTGTCCACTTAGCCATCCAGGGTGTTGAACTTTGGAGCAGTGAACCCGCTAAAAGTTCTCGAGTTGGAATTTCAGACCATAGAAGTCATTACCATTTCACTTTAACAATTGATATGTACCATGTTCCATAATTTTTGATGTGTGGAGTACTTGTACCAAGATTTTCAAGGTGATTGGCTTTTATTAGTTCGAAAGTTGGAAATAAGTTTTTCAAAAGTTTTGAGACATCACCTAAGAACTATAGATGAGGCCGATAGATAAATGAATGAGGATTGCACCGCGACCTAGGGTCTATTGTACCTAGCCAAGTAGACAGAAGGTTTATGGGTTCAGCGAAGTCTTAAGAAAATATTCAAGATAAGGTTGGGAACAGTTATCTTATATGGAACCGTTATATGATTAAGTGCTCGGAAACTATGGTAGAAAACAAGTTCTTGGAAAGTTTTGGGACATCATTTAAAGAATAAAGACGTATACATGTAAGTAGACAGAAGGTTTATGGGTTCAACGAGGTCTTGGGAAACTGTTCAAGATGAGGCTTGGGAACAGGGTTCCTTTTATGGAACCTTTATATTAATAAGTGCCCGGAAGTGAATGAGCCTATCGAATAATTTTTTAGAATTAAACATTTTTTTCAGTTTCCATCACATTTATGCCGCATTTCATCCAAAATACAACACTGTCATTCAACGATTGCTGCAGGCATGTCATTTTTACCGTAATTTTCCACATACACATCCAACATTTGTGAATGTTTGAGGTTATATGTTAGGGCTCACGTCACTTTTTCCCCCAATGCACTTGCATACAACCAGCTATATGTATGTATGTATGAGTGTTGAACTGTATTATAGCTGTTGTTTAGTGCGGGCCACTGTGCCACATCGGACACACGTGACCTTATTTTCGGCCTGCAATCAGTGGGCGCGTTTAGTGTCATAAGCCAAAACAACGGACGGAAAATGGGCGCCGAACTGAACTGCCGCAACAACAACAATAAAAAGAGGAAAACCAATAAAACCAAAAAAATATCGAATATGAGGAAAATGAAAAAATCGGCAAGAAAGTGATAAGCAGGCATAGCGGTGCAAAATATGATATGTGTGCGTGTGTGGTTATGTGTATGTGTGTGTTTAGGCGCTCAGGCGAACGGCAAAGCAAATTGTAAATTTTGCACGATGGAAAAAGTGCGATTTTTTGCAACTTTCACTTGTAGATGCAGGTGTATGTGTGGAGTGTTTTTTGTGCTGGGAAACTCCATGATGTATATGTATGTGTCTGTGTGTACCTCAGAAAAACTACCGCGGCGCGAAAACGTCATATATACATGCGCTTGTGGCATTTGCGTGACACTGCGGCAACTTGCGCCGCCACTTCGTTGCAAGCGTTTTATTTGTTGTTGTACCTTTGTGTCTTGTCTGCAATGTTGTACGTGATTTGGCACTCGAAAGTGTCGAAATTTTTTTTCACACATCCTTTAACTTTTTTTGGAAAACCATTTTTCTTGCGCTTTCTCCACACTAACACACACACTTACGCACATACTTATACACTAGCAGAGCTGCGCGGCGCTTTTTGAGCAATGCGCGCACAAAATACTCACTTGAAATCCTTGTGTAGGTCAGCATTGCTGCTGGCACTGGAGCCATCCTCACTGCCGCCAATGCCACCATTTGACGCGTTGGCGCCGCCACCAACCGCGCCCACCAGCTCCTCATCCGCCAGCTCACCGCTACTGCCAAGCGCGCCAATACCGCCATTGCAGGCGGCGCCAACATAGACGCCAGCACCACCTGGTGACGGCGTTTGCTGCTGCTGCTGATGATGGTTGTTGGCGCCAGCGCCGGCATTGTTCGACTCATCCGCCGTGCCTGCGCCATCGCTATCTGATGGCGCGCCAACATGCAATTTGCTGCGATTCTGCGCCTGTTGTTGCTGCTGTTGTTGTTGTAAGTGTTGTTGTGAGCGCTTAGAGTTTTGCTGTTGAAAGCGGCGCTGTTTTTGTCGCTGCTTCTGACTCTGCGTGTAGTTGAGTTGATTTTGTTGCACCGGACTATAGCTGGGTGGATAGAGATTCTGTTGGCTCTGACTGTGACCGTGACTGTTGTGATGATTCGCGTTTTGATGCTGCTGGCTACTATTAGTACACGACTGACCGTACGCCGCGCTGCTGAGCTGACATTGACTCTGACTTTGTGTTGGCGGCGGTGGATAGTGATTTTGCGGCAATGACTTTGGCTTGTATTGCGACGCGGGCGACGATGATGATGGTGGCGGCGGCAATGGTCCCAACGCGTGTATGTACTGTTGTTGTGGTGGTGGTGGCTGCTGCTGCTGTTGATGTTGGTGATGCTGTGGCGCCTGCAGGCGCAAAGGTGTCTGCGTCTGCGTGTGCGCCGGCAACTGCGTTTGCACTTGCGCTTGTGTGGTCGGTGTGCACGCGGTTGGCGGCGCCGCGCCCGCTTGCGGTGGCTGGTTATGCTCTTGACTGCTGCCGTTCGAGTGTAGCGCGTGCATCGGTTGTGGCATGTCGAGCGCCAACAGCTGGCGCAGCAGATGCAACTCATCCTTGTAGGTGAATTCATCTAGTTTGATGCGCTCCAATTGGAATCGTATTAAATCACTGAGGGCCAACAACGAAGAGGCCATAGCTTCCGCTTATTGGTTTTTAACATTAACACCGCCAGCGATAAGGCAAAATAAGCCGACACAACACCAAAACCGTAACGCGGCGCGCACCACACCAAGCGCAAAGTGAGCGCGGCGTGTGTATGAATCGTTAGCGCAAACAGACACACACGTAGACGCGCGCGCGCGCATACACATGCACATACACTAAAAAATTATAACTTTTATAACAACAACAAGTAGCACGTTGAAAACAAACGAAATTACTATAATTACAATGACTTGTCGTTTAACGGTAACAGCAGTAGTTGCATGAGTAGTCCACTAGTCGGGGTAAGAGAGGCGTTGTAAAGAGAGCGAGTGCACGCGCGCGGCTTAGTGGGTAGCGGGCGTGTGCCGACTATTAACTGCGCGGCATAACGCGACAATAACGGCGCGTCGTCCAGCGGCAGTGGCAATCAGGAGGGCGGCGCGCGCTGCGCGGTTGGGCGACGCGTTGTTTAGCGGAAATTCTGGCGCAGCTAGTAGGACGGCCTTTGACTTGTGCGTTTTGTTGTTTTTGGTTTATTATTGTTATTATTTTTTGGGTTTTTCTTGTGATTGCTGCAGGCGCCGAGGGGTTGCGCCGCTCGGCGGCCGAAGCGCTTATTGCTCAGCTCGTAAGTAGTACAAAAAGCGAAGGCTCGTGCTGTTTACTGCTAAACAAACGAAAGTGAAAATCGAAGTAGCGTATTAATTTGTATATATATTTTTTTTACCCTTATTAATTGCTGCAGCGAAAAACTTTTTCGTGCCACTTTCGCGTTGTGGCATACATTATTATTCGGTTATTTTGCTTCCTTTTCGCTCGTTTGACTTTCACACTCACGCACTATCGTCACCGTCGCGTAGTACCGTCAATGCACGCGAAGTGACACACGCTCGTCTATATAGTATAGAAATGTGGAAAAAATACCGTTACCGTTATATTTTTCACAAAGTTAGATTTCAGCTAGATTTTTGCACTTTTCTTGCCACCTCCGCTGCCGCCGTTGTTGCTGGCTTTTTGCTGCTGCTGCTGCTACGGCTTACGTTTTCAGCTGACTTTGGTGGCACCAACACGGACTGGTGCTTCGCTATTTTGCTTAATCGTTGCCACCATAAATGCATTAGTCGCGTTTACGTTCGCTTATAATTTTCTAAACATTTTATATTTTTCTTTTGGCGTTTAACTGCACGAATTGTTGGCTTTTCTACGAAAACGTTGCGCTCATATTGATTTTTAACATTTCGCCAAATGAAGTACTCGACCACTCTGCGTTTTTTGTATTAGCGACGACGTTTTGCACTCGATGCCTGTGTAACTGTGAATGATATTGGTTGGTTGAGTGCCTGTGTGCGCGCTGTGCGAGCGCACGAGCGAGTAAGCAAGCGACGAGTGAAATTGCCGAACATAATGAGGCAAGCACGACGGCACGACAGTTGCCGATGCACAGTGGGCGCTGTATGCCACAGGTTTGGTATTTCTAACGTTGAATGAGGGAGGTCATGGCTTTCACAGTTTTCTGGTTTAAAATAAACAGTTTATGAGTTGTTGAGTTGTAATTAAATAAAGAAATAGAGGACTGTAGAAGAAATCTGTTAGTTGGTTAAGGTAACTAAGATGGTTAGTAATACCGGTAAACTCACGATAACTCAACTACTTTAAGGTTTACATGTAGTAATGGACCTTAGAGGAAGACTTAAGGTCTTTGAATATGTTGGTAAACAGGCCAAAGATTTTTTACTTTTTGGCGAAGTGGAACTAAGGAAAGAAGATAATTTACCAACATAGGCTGAATAGATTGACTGATGCCATGAGGATACCCGTCGAACTTTGCTGCTAGAGGAAAGCTTCATACTGCAATTCTAGTTACTCAGTCAGCTCTAATCTGAATAAGCTTTCGTCCCACCATATTTTGTAAAGAAGCTGATACATACACACAGTTCTTCGCCGTGAAATTCATCGGTCCCTGCCACTGTGCTGTTCTTCAGGTGAATAAGGGCAATTAGAACCTCATCATAGTTGGGCAATGGAACATCTACTTCATCGTTATCGATTGTGGAATCGAGTTCGCCTTCTCCAGACACTTTCACTGCCGTTCAGCAGAATGGAGAAGTGTTCCCCTTATAACTTCAGTATGCTCTGAACATCAGCCAGTAGATCACCACTTTGTGTCTTTAAATAATAAGTAAAGGATGACATCATCGCGGTCCAAGAAATGCGATAGACGGGAAAAGGACGGAGACCAGTAAGTCATCTTTGTTACAATAGTTGGTAAATTCATCAAGCTAATTGGCTGTTTCCAGATCGAAAAGTTCGAAACTACATCGATTATGTTTTGATAGACAGAAGATACATCTCCAGTGTTTTAGACGTGGGTACGATCCAAGGTACTAACATCGACTCGAACCACTATGTTGCAGCCAAGGTACGCAACCGCCTCTGAGTAGCAAAAACCGCCCGTCAACAAACACAGGGAAGGTACGACGTCGAGAAGCTGTTATCAAAACCGACAGCGAAACGGGTTTATACTCGACTTTTATTCCTGCTCTCTGAGAGCACTCATCAGCAACTCGGTAAAAGAGAACAGTGGGACGGCATTTCAAGCTCTTTACGTACAGCTGCAAGCGAAACCATTGGCTTTCGTAAAGGTGGAAAGAACAGCTGGTACGATGAGTGCTGTCGTTTTGTAATGTAGTGAAATGGACAGCCTACCTCGCAATGTTGCGATCGACCACAATACGAGCGGGGAGGCATAGATACCAAAAGTTGAAGAGTGAGGCGAGACGCATATGCAGACAAGAAAAGAAAGAGGCCAAAATGCGTGACGATGAAGAGCTTGAGCAGGTGGCCGGCAAGGGTAATGCTCGAAATTTCTTCGAAAAGGCGTGTCAACTAACAGAAGATTTTGGAGAGTGCTCTTGTAAGACCCGAAAGAAAAACTGACCGTTTGGATAATTAGGAGAAAAGGGATAGAGACATATGGAAAGGGCAAGGTATAACCGAAAATTAAAAAAAGGAATAAAATAGGGTAGTAAAAGACGGAATGAAAGAAACAGTAAAGGATAAGGAAATGGTAAAAATGTATATAAATGTAAAGATATGAGAAGTAAAATAAAAAATATAAAAAAATAAAGAATAATAAATCAAATAATCGATGAATATAAGAAAATTTTGATAATGAAAGGAATCACGGCTCACGATAAACCCTGTTGTACCATGGTGGGTGTGAATTTTAATGCGCCTGCGTATTTATATAGTAAGTTTCCGAACCTTTGTAATAGTTTTCAACTTAAAAGTTATTTGGTAGGTGGACTAAAGTATCGGCCATTATAGCGCCGATTGACATACAGAGAAGCAAATTCGCGCAAAATGAGAGGAGAAAATCAAAAGTATCATAAACGGCCAGAAACAGTAGCAAACTTCATGTAAAGGACAGCGGACCCACAGACTGATTCCAGACATACAGTCTTGGATAGATACATAAAGTGGTGACATGGCTTTCCACCTGACACAAATACTCAGTATGGGTATGGGTGCTTTAGAAGCCACCTATACAAATATCGTTATGACTTTAGTCGTGTACAGAGTGTATAGAAGACTCTGAACTCCTACTCCATCGTTGCTCTCAGTTTTCAAGTATAATTGAAAATCTGAAAATCACACTTGGAGTTAATTTCACGGTGGGAAATTTGACCGCACTTATGTATGTATGTGCGAGTCCTTTGTAAAATGAAAGCTGTCAGCGAAGTGACAGCTTCAATTATGATAAGATTGAGATACTTACAAGAGACAAGGCGTCAGTTAGTCCGTATTGTCTGAAGTTTTTTTATTTTCTCCCATGAAGAAATACTTAGTCCAGTGGTCCCTTGGGAGAGACATGAGGTGGGAGTAGGTTGGGTTTAGCAGATTAAAGACCCGCACTCCGACTTTCGATGCTTTCTCTTACTATGAAAAAGGGGGGCGTGGTTACCAACTGATATCACCTATTCTCACACTATGTGAAAAGAAGCTATAATGACTTGTTTTTGGCAAATTTGGTCGATAAAGTTTCGGTGGTTAGTAAGATATATATTTTTAGCCTTTTAGGGGTCAGGGAAACACACAAATTTAAATACTAGCTAAAATTAAGAAGTTTTAAGAAGACAAAACTAAAAAGTACCATAAAATTCAATATCAAATTTCTCTCTGTCAACAAATTAAATGTATCACTGTGCATCTTGTGTGCGGAATGAACGAACTAACCTAAGTAAGTCAACGAAAATATTTACCAAACCTCAGCGGAAAGCTCAGATTAACACTTTCCATATGTATGTATGTATATGTGTGTGTATAAGTGTATTGAGCACAAAGACTGCGTAGCCACAACTCGTTGCGCTGCGAGTGAATGAGCTAATGAAACTCGTTACTTTGTTCGACCACAACTCGTCACTTGTCTGCTGCTGCTTTGCTCACTGCTGCGCTGTCCTCATTGCTTTCGCCTTCATTGCCTACTACTTCCGCATGCCAATTCATCACACATTTCCTACGTTCGCACGCGCATTCGCATTTTCCACGTTTTGTTGTTGTGTGCGCTTTGCCACGCTGTTTTGATGAATTCGGCCAGAGGAATGAATGGCAGAGCATGGCAAATGTCAACGGCGAAAAGAGTATGCAAAGCATGGCAAAAAGCAAAGTGGGCAAAATAAAGTGCATGAGGGAAAGTCACAAACACACACACGCACATGTATGGAATTTAAACTCACACATACATATGTATAAACTCAGCGGCTTTGTAACGCCTCGCTTGGCTGTTTCGGCATTCGCGTGCCGTTTTACATATAAATTAGAAATGTTCACTTCTTTTATGTGCAGGTGTTGTTGTTGTTGTTTATTTAAATATGTCTGTGTGCATGCACAGTGAAAGTATTTCACATATGTATGTGTTTGATGGGCATATTTTCATTCTTGCATGCACTGGCACCTTGCTCCGTTGGCACAGTCGGTTTTGGCGCCGCAAAGTATGCAAACAATAGCCAAGAAAACAAAACGTAATAAAATTTTTTATTGTGCGCTTTGTTATTGTATTGTGCAGGCATGACTAGCGCTTGGCAGCCAGCATGTAGTGCTCACACATCCATGCGCTAGCCTTTTCTCTTACACATACACACACACATGCATAACAAAAGCCGCGAATGCATGTCAGCTGCTGGTGCTGAAGAAAGTGTTTCTATTCCATTGAAATGTATGTATGATATGTGAGTGGGTATATATGTGTCTCTATATATATATGTATGTGTGTCTGCATGTGCATATGTGTGTGTATGTGTGTCTATGTATCTCTACGTACACTTGCATAAAGTGAAATGGGATAATTCGCACGTGTGGTTTATAGCTGCTCATTTCTATGGAAATACTAAGCATTAGAGTGTTGTCATCTCTTACCATCTCTTCATCTCGCAGAATGTGTGTGTTGTTTCGTTGTTTTGGCAGTAGCTATTAATTTATGTACTAAATTATTTGCAAACCAGTTGGCACATAAGTGTTTGGTTGACATGCCCGCGTAAATCTATTTTTATTAATATCTTCCATTATGCTTTATGTAACAAACAACTGTGAATTTGTTGCAATAGCAGTTTAATGTGTGTTTTGGTTGCTGCTTATGATTGGCAATTATGTTTAAGGTCATTAAGAAGATGATTAGTCACAAATACTCATTGATTAAGGATTATTGAAGTGGCCAGAACCCTAATATTTCTATTATTTATATACCGTACATAGTAAATATAGACATTTATTAGTAAAACAAAACTGTTGATTAATTTTATTTTTATTTATTTTTATTTTTTATTTATTTTATTAAATTTTTTTTTAACAAAAAATTGTTCGAAAAAAAATTAGGAAAAATTTGTAGCTATAAAAAATTTGCGAATATTTTTTTTTCAAAAGAGAAAGTATAATATTGGGTAGTATTTCTAATCAAATTTCAACTTTAATGGACCAAATATGCACCATTTTGATCGACCACTTTTTGCCATTTTTCCGCTAGAGACATCTATCCATCAGTATAAAACTTCTCTGGTTTCTCAGCGAAAAACCGCGACAAGTAGTTTTCACAGGCTTCTCTTGAAGCCAAAGCCAACTTTACTCCATTAAGAGAGTTCTGCATTTACCGAAGCAAATGGCAGTCCGATGGTGCAAGATTAGGGCTATATGGTGAATGTATCAAAAGTTCCCAGCCAAGCTTTCCCAGTTTTTGCCGAGTCCTCAAAGATTTGTGTGGTCTGGCGTTGTTCTGATGGAAGACGAAGCCTTTTCTGTTCATCAGTTGTGGCTGTTTTTTTTTTGATTGATTGCTTCAATTTCATCAGTTGTTGATAGTAAAATATATAGTAGGGGAGCCCGGAGTGCTAAATTTGCAGTTACTGGAGCGTCATGGAGACTTACTAGATTGTCAAGATAACGTTTAAATAAAAAGAAAGTCTAGGTGAAGTTTTCCATTTTAGTGGGGAGAAGAGCGGGAAATTGGTGTCAAAAATGTAAAAAAAAAAACAGTCACATGAAAATACTCAAGCGCGTCAGTCATTTATGAACCTCTAAAAAGTGTACCATTTAATATTCTGACAATTTCGACGTGGACAAAGGTCATTTATTGATTTTAAAACTTGTAAAAAAAAAGGTGACCTTGAGATACTCGAGCGCGTCAGATTTTTATACAGTGGGATGAACTTGATGTCAGAGTCTTCCCAAAAGATAATCTGACAATTATATTGAGGCATATCGTTAATCTGACGATTTAAAAGTGGAAGAATTCTGTTTGGTTCTTGTTTTTGTTACAGGATGTAATAAAAACAGTGTATACATATGTATATATATGTATATGTATACAATATTATATGTATTATGTATATTGTATGCATATACATATGTATATGTATAGAAAATTGAATAATTTATTAATATGAAAATAGATCTAAATATTAATAAAAAAATTTAGAGTTTGTGGAATAAACTTTTTTTTCATACGTTTCTTCGCCACATTAAACACATTTGACACTAACGTCACTCATTTTTACAATGGATGTAAAACTGATCGCTGTAAACCAGTGTCGACCAAACTACCACACGCACAAAATTATACAAATGTTAGTTAAGAAGAACAAGAAGCGAAGCAAGCAGCGAAACAAAAAGTAAACAAAGCAGCTACACCGAAAATAAAGAGCAACTATAAACGACGCCTTTTTCTTTTGTTTACCCTTTTCTTCAGTATCAACTGCTTTGTAAATGTTCATTTTTTTTAAATTCGCTATTTTGTTTTCTCTTTCGGAAATTTCAAGATTAGAAATATCTTTATGATAATTTAAAAAATGCTTTTCTAAATTGAAAAGACGCTTACTCTTAAAGTACTCTTGCACAACATGCATTGCGCAAGATTATTTTCATTTTTATACATAAAAAATTGATCCATTTTTTTGCTCAGTGCAAGAACAAATTTTGCCGTAGCGAGTGTCTAATTTGCTGCGAAGCTTCGGGCATGTTGGTGTGAAAAAACGATCGCTCAACTGTAGGTGTGAAAAAACGAAGACTAAAAATAGTAGGAGCTGGTCGACACTGCTGTAAACGAACGAAACAAACAAAAGTGTCAAGCGTTTACTAACAACAACCACGCTATGGTGATTAGTACGCTTGACCTTTTATCGACGATTTTACCTGTATCGCCCCACGGAAATTGTCAGATTATATGATTTTCGTGATTCTGACAGAATTACCTTTAAAATTAAAAAAAAATCTATCGCGCTCGAGTATTTCAAGGTGACGTTTTTTTTTTACAGATTTGTCACCCTGCTATTTCTCTAAGCCACCCTCAAACTGTCAGAATATTGAAATATACACTCGTCTTCATGCATTTAACATACCATCTCTTAATCTGACGCGCTCGAGTTTCCCGAAGGATCGATTTTTTTTCTCTAATCTGACGACCCCCCCCCAACGCACGCCTCCATATTAAGGGCTCATATTTGGTAGGGGTACATAAAAGGGTACAATGTTTCTCCCCATATAGTTTTCTGACACGCTTAAGTAACTGCAAAAATCCCCTCTTGGGCTCCCCTACTATAGAATCAATCGTTCGACCAGGCTAGTTCAGCTCATAGTGGATGATTCCTTTGCAATCCCACCAAAATTCAGCATAACCTTTCGAGGCGTTAATCCTGGCCTGCGTCCATTTGTTGAGCTTCATCACGCTGGGACCAGGATTTTTTCGCTCATTATTGTCGTATTTGATCCACTTTTCGTCTCCTTTTAGCATTCGCTTCAGAAATGGTTCGATTTCATTTCGTATCAGCAAAGAATCACAGATGTTAGTTCGGTTCATTAAGTTTTTCATAGACAGTTCAAGTTCGATCTTCCTTTTTGTAGCCAGCCTTATTTAAATGGTTCAAAACCGTTTGATGATGCACGTTAAGTTCCTTAGCGACTTCAACGACTTTTTCAACAATAGGTCGACCAGGGAGAGGTGCATCTTTCACATCGAAATTTCTTCACAAATTTCATTGGTGGCTTGCGTGACATTATTTTCTTTTTTTTACAATAATTGCAAAATATAGCGAATTTATTCATTATTTTCACTCATTGTTGAGTCCAATTTTCGATGGCTCTTCGACCGGTAACTGGCGAATGATGTTTTCCTTCGAAGTCTGAATTGAAGCGGGATTATCCGTAAGACTTTAGATTTTATATACATATCTCCAAAGGGAAAAGTGTGACAGTCTGATATCACATGATCTTTGTGATCAATCGACCTTGGGCCGGTCGTGAAAATGTCTGCTCATCGAAGTGTTCTCTCAATAAATCCATTGATTGATGCGATGTGTGGGAAGTGGCGTTGACTTGTTGACACCAAATCTCGCCGAGACCACAAGCTTCAATTTCACGTATCGAATAGTCGGTTATCATGGCACGATAACGGTCACCATGGACGATTACGTTCTCACCCGTAACATGTTTGAAGAAATATGGATCAATGATTCCACCAAACCACAACAAATCGTATTGTTACTGGTGGTATTGTTACATCATGTCGGTGACGGTTATTATATTAAAATAATATACGTTAGTCTAAAATTTATATTATGCCACATTCTTTTCTGTGGCAAAGCAACAGCATGGTTCGCTTATGTACTATTATTCAGTGTGTAGGATTAAGGGTAGCAATTCAAAGCTTTTATTTGTTATTGAAAGCTTGTTAAAACTTCTCTGTGCCAATGCAACCACCATTTTATTCGCTGTGCTAAAAGTTATCAGAAAATATCCAACAGAGTTTTTAGTACTCATACGAAAGCTTTTCGCACTTTCAAAAGCTAATTACTTCTGTAGCAGCAGGTTAATTATTGCATTTTCTTAAATTTTATTTAATATTATTTTGGTTTTTTTTCATTATTATATTTTATATACATACATACATATTTATAATGCTCGAAAATTCTATGAAAAGATGCGGCGACTTACAGAAGGTTTCAAGACCGGAGCATACTCCTGTAAAACCCCCCAAGGTGATCTAGCCACCAATGCCCAGAGCATACTTAAATTATGGAGGGAACACTTCTCCAGCCTGCTGAATGGCAGTGTACGCACAACACCAGGAGAAGGCGAACCCGATACCCCAATCGATGACGATGGAGCAGGCGTTCCATTGCCCGACCATGAAGAAGTTCGAATAGCAATTGTCCGACTGAAAAACAACAAAGCGGCTGGGGCCGATGGATTGCCGGCCGAGCTATTCAAATACGGCGGCGAAGAGCTGATAAGGAGCATGTATCAGCTTCTTTGCAAAATATGGTCGGACGAAAGTATGCCCAAAGATTGGAATTTAAGTGTGCTATGCCCAATCCATAAAAAGGAGACCCCACAATCTGCGCCAACTACCGTGGGATTAGCCTCCTCAACATTGCATATAAGGTTCTATCGCGCGTATTGTGTGAAAGATTAAAGCCCACCGTCAACAAACTGATTGGACCTTATCAGTGTGGCTTCAGACCTGGTAAATCAACAACCGACCAGATATTCACCATGTGCCAAATCTTGGAAAAGACCCGTGAAAGGAGAATCGACACTCACCACCTATTCGTCGATTTCAAAGCTGCTTTCGACAGCACGAAAAGGAGCTGCCTTTATGCCGCGATGTCTGAATTTGGTATCCCCGCAAAACTAATACGGCTGTGTAAACTGACGTTGAGCAACACGAAAAGCTCCGTCAGGATCGGGAAGGACCTCTCCGAGCCGTTCGATACCAAACGAGGTTTCAGACAAGGCGACTCCCTATCGTGCGACTTCTTCAATCTGCTGCTGGAGAAAATTATTCGAGCTGCGGAACTTAATCGAGCAGGTACAATCTTTTATAAGAGTGTACAGCTGCTGGCGTATGCCGATGATATTAAGATTTGGTATTATCCTGACCTTGAACTTAGCCCTTCATTAGTTATTTAATTTTTATTTTATTTTATTCTTTTCGTTGAATTTAATTTTTTTTAATTATATTAATTAAATTATAATATAAATTAAATTTTATTTTACATTTTTATTTATTTAATTTTATATATTTTATTTAATATTATTTGATTAATTTACTTTAAATTATTTTAAGTTTGTTTTCAATATGTGTGTTTATTTTACTATATTTGTCATTTTATTTAATTGTATTTTGTTTTATATTATAATCTTTAATCCTCCTAAAGTGTCACCCCGTAAAACGAGTACTATCTATTAGAATAAAAAAAAACATAAAATAAACATGAACTATAATAACGTCTATAAACATTATAAAAATATAAAAAATATTAATTTATTATAACAGTTTAAAATTATACAGTTATAAAAGTCACGTGATAAATTATACTTTAAATATACAAATACATATAGTAATATGAATATATCATACATGATTTTATGGAATGTGGAGGCACGTTTTATTCTAATGAAAGCTCCAAGGCTTTCGAAAGACTCGCTCCAGTACTTTATCTTTACAAATATTTATATACTAGACATATTTACATGCAGTATTTGCCGGCACCACTTATTATTGTCCAACAAGAACATACTTGTTTATCTACAAATGATATTTACTTTAATTAGATTAAGAAGTGCGCAAGTAGAAAAAATTGGTTTCGTGTGGAGCAGTGTTGAAGCGCATGTAGAAAGTTTACATATCATTTATGCATACATATAAACATTCATAGATATGTATGTACTAATGTATATGCATACAAACAGCTAACTAAATAAACATATCAAATTTTAGAGCTTTGCGTGTTTGATATGAAAATTTTTCTCCAGATCTGTCTTTGGAATTGCGTTAAGTGAATAGTTCTACCAGATAATTCTACAGATATGTAAGCTTTTTTCTTTAAAATATGACGAATGAAGCATTTTTTTCATTATGAGATTGTAAGTTTTGATGGTGTTCGGTAAAAGAGTCTTTCTACTTTTAGTAGAAACCTAAGGTAAACGTAAATTTCAAAAAAAAAAAATAATAATAATTAGAGCTTTTCTAAAATTCTTTGAGCTTCTCTGCCATATGCAGGAACTTTCCTTAAGAGGTTACACGCCCTGTGAATTAAAAAAAATATATATTTTGCAAATATATACGAGTTTTTACTTCTTCAAAACAAGCCGTACCGATGACCAAACGGGGCCGTGGAGGCTGTTTGGTCCTCTCAATTTTTGAGTTATTAATCTGAGACTCCACAAATGTCCTTTTCTCTCCAATACGCTACTCATTTGTTGGAAACGTCGATATCGGACCACTATAACATATAGCTGCCATACAAACTGACTGTTCAAACTAAAGTTTTTGTATGGCAAACTTTTTTATTTGGTGAGATACCTTTACCAAATTTGACGTAAATTATTTTCTGAAGCAGCAGTACACAATCTTCAAATAAAATTTTCAAATCGGACCACTATAGCATATGGCTGCCATACAACTGACCAATCAAACTCAAGTTCTTGTATGGAAAACTTTTTTGTTTGTTGAGATATCTTTACCAAATTTGACAAAAATTATTTTCTATGGCAGTACTACAATCCCTAAATAAATTTTTAAGATCGAACCACTATAACATATAGCTGCCATACAAACTAATCGACTAAAATCAAGCTCTTGTTAGAAAAACTTTTTTGTTTGATAAGATATCTTCTCAAAATTTCTCACAAATTGTCACCCAAGACAATGCTACAATATTTGTTCAAATCGAAGAGAACGGATTACCATAACATATAGCTGCCATACAAACTAACCGATCAAAATCCGGGTAAACAACTTTTTTTTACCTTTTATGCTATAGAAAAGCACGTGTGTAGGGTATTAATGATTTTTCTTGATTCAATAATAATTGCTCAACTTTAATAGCAACAACTGCAGTTTTTTCTGCACCCCTTATTGAGGTTATGCACGAATGTGAGCATCAGCATATTACTCATCTCAATAACGCAGTTGTTGCTATATGTAATAACACATATAAATTCTATTTACAACAACAAAAAATCCTAAAACAAACATATAAATTATATTTACAACAACTACACGTCACTAAAACTTCATTCATTACTATACATACTTACATATTTACAGGTCCTTGCTCTCCTCCTTCGCCGCCGCGTTTCTCTAAAATTCCTTTTTTACCATACAATAGTTTTCTTTAAAATCTCTATTTTTCCACTCTTAACGGTTTTACATGCAATAAAACTAAACGTCACTGTTTTTAATTTCTTGTTGTTGCTACTTTTGTGGTATTTTTTGTTCTGCTTGTTTTGCTGAGTTTGCACATCTCACCACACAAAGAAGTGACTGTAGCACGTCCGCATACATGCCTAGCTAGATTAAATAAATATTAATAAATATGTAGAAACACAAATGTAGTTTTGTATATATGCGAATGTATATGTATGTATATATCTACAATTGTACATATATGCTTTTGATTTGTCTTATCACTTTAACGCCTTTCACTCAGCACCACAACTTGCCTGCTTTGCACGCCGCTTACGGGCTCCTCGCTCGCTTGCTCACCTCCTTCGGCATTTCAACACTGTTTGCTAACAAGTTGTTGCTATTGTTGTTGCTTTGACTTTTTATACAAGTGATCAACATCATTTTTTATAGGTCTTGTAGTTGCTGATAATTCTGTATTTGCATATGCATTTGTGCTGTTGCTCTTCCTTCTTGATCACGTCTCTTCGGCTTAACACGCGGCTTGCGCCTCTTACCCGTTATTTATCCATCCAAAAGTCATTAACATCAAAATCTAGGCATTCAGTTTCTCAACAACGTTGGAAATAGTCACTTTGCTGTGTATATTCCAAAGAAGCTTCAGTAGAAAAACACGTGTAAATTTAATTGTGGTTCGAGAAGAAAAATTTTAGTTGTGAAATATTTGTGAAATATGTGTGTGGGTGTTGGAATTGAAGTTTGTACCTAATTTTGATAAATTTGAAAGCCAAAAGAAAATTCAAGAAATCTAGAAACTGTGAAAATATATATTCAAAAAACTCAAAAGTCATTGGGAAACTTAAAAAAAAATTCAAAAGTCATTAAAAAATTATTAAAAAAAAAAATTACTTTCAAAAAAATATAAATAAACTTGAAAGAAAATATCAAATTTCAAAAAAAAGTTTTGAAAATTTCTTTTTCATTACATTTCGTAACAAATTTGTGTGTCAAGTGCTAAGCTGAAAGTGTGTTTATTGTAACAAAATATAATTTATAAATACAGTTACAACTCTAAAGTGTATTAATACCAAGATTATTGACCTCTGCTGAATAAAAAATAAGTGTTTTAAGTGCTTTCGTTACTCCCCCAATAGAATATTAAAAGAAAATCTAATTCAAAACAAAAATTAATTAAACCAAAACCTTTATAATTATTTGCAGCTTTGAAAATTTGCGATTTTCAAATACATTTTTTTATCTAATTGCTAATAAAAACTAAAAAATAATTCGAAAAGTAACTTTTTGCTCATTTTCTAAAGAAAATTCAATAATAAGTGCTATAGCAGAATGTCGAAGAAGGAGGATACACCGTTTGTCATGTAAGTGAATGAGAAGGAGAATATATAAATAATGTATGTTAGGGTTGCCATGAAATAAAATATAAATAATTATTAATATATACTTAAAAATTCGTTTGCATATATGTATATCAACCTTACGTATACCGATTTGAAAATATTCTCCAAAAATTTGAAGTTGCTCCGGCAAATGGTTTGTAAGAATTATTCAACAATATTTTTTTTTTCGCCTTCAAAGTAATCCCCATCAGATGGAATATACTTATGTCAACGATTTTTCCAGTCCTCGAAACACTTCTCATGAGCATTTTTTGTAATAGCCTTTCGAATTTTGTTGTATCCCTTCAATAGGCTGAAAAGGGTACCACAGAGTGGCACTTTCAGTTTGAGGAACAAGAAAAAATTATACCGAGCCAAACCTGGTGAATATGGTTGTTAATCGATGCTTTTTTGGATTTAATTCGGTCACAATCGTGGCTCTATCAGATGTTGCATTATCATCATGTAAAGTTCATGACTTATTCTTTCGCAATTACGGCCGTTTTCGACGGATATTCTCACGCAAATGCTTCAATATGGCCAAATAGAACTCCTTATTGACCATCTATCCCTCCGGTACAGGTTCATGACGCACCAAACCACGAATATCGAAAAAAAAGCAATGAGCATCATCTTGATTTCCGAGCGCCTTTGCCGTCTTTTATTTTGGTTTCCAATGATTGTTTTTTTTCTCCATTCCGATGATTGTTGCCTTTTGTGAGTGTCAAACTCATAAACCCATGTCTCATCGGAAGTTATAATGTTCTCCATAAATGTGTAATCAGAATTCATACGATCAAGCATGTCTAAAGAGAACTGTTTATTGTACTCTTTGAAAAAAAAATCAGCTTCATCGGAACGAGTAGAGCAAAAACGCCTTTCACATCCAAAATATCCATCAAAATCATTCGAACGGGCTCACGAGATGTGTCGTGCTTTTTTGTTATCTCTCTGACACTCGCCTGACAAGCATCATACTTCTATACTTCACTTTTTTTAATGTTTCATCAATTGAAGAGTTCGAAGGTCGTCCAGAACGAGGCATGTCTTCAACGGTCTCTCGACTGTCAAAACAAGATTGATATAAAAAAGGCTTAATAAATTGCTAAAGGTGATCTAAAACATAAATAAATGTTTGATAAAAAGGTTAGAACGTTAAATAAAAAATGTGATTAATATATAAAAATTTTCATAAACCATGCCTCAATAAATACTTCCTTCAAAAAAATCTTGAATCTAAATATTAAAAAATTTTACGTCAATTTTTACCGTTGAAATACTCGTAATTACTGAATATATTATTGAAATTTTATATTATTAAAAAAAAACTTATTCTTGCTGAAATCAGGCCAAATAAGCTTTATGTTAAAAAAGTGAGAAATAAAATGTTGCCGCTATTTTTCAAAGAGCTTAGATTTCACAAAAATAAAGTAAATAAATAATTAATCTTATTTACTCGCTGGAAATAATTCTTAAACAGAGCACAGCGATTTGCAACTGTTGTTATTATTTTTCTTTTGCTTCATTCTACTTTTCGAAAAGCGTATATACATACATATAGCAGATTAAGAAGGTCTAGTGTAAAATCATTTATTCATCTTCTGATAATTTCTGCTTAGTATTTACCGACAAACGTTTTAAAAGTTATAGGGTGTATCATTAAAGTACCTCAACCGTATAATAAAACATTAATATGTTAGGTTTTGGTCGAAAATTTGTTAAACGTTGGGAGAAACAATAACTCAACTATTGTATTACACTCCTTGACTCTCACAAAGTATAAGAAGTTTAGAGAAAAGAACTCTAAAGACAAAGGTTAAGTTTAAAAGTTAATCTCAGTATTTCCTCTCAACTTACAACCACCCTTAGTGAGCTTTCCAGGACTGTTACAGTGTCACACCCGCTTTAATCCCACAATTCTACATTTATTATAAATTATCGCCATTTCATCATCTATCTTAATATGCGATAAGGCAATGTAATTTAAGTTGACCGTCGCAAACTTTTTATTTGATAAGAAATAATCTGATGATAGTTTGAAATAATTACTGTTTAATTAGCTTAATTCAAGGTAATAAGTTGCATTTATAAGGCGTATAAATTTGAGCTGAAAAATGCATGAGCGACTTTTTGCCACAAAAAGTAAGATTTTTAAAAAGTTTCAATAAAGGAAGCTTCGCAAAGATTTATTATAGAACATGTCTAAGCTTTATAATTTTTCTTACGAGAATTTGTTGTGTCAGAATGTTGAGCGATTTTTTAATGGATTATCTTTTTACTTCTCACTTGTACACTCAAAATCTATACTGCCTTTATCTCACAATGAAGGGTTGCTTTCTGTAAGTATTTTTGAGCTCTATGCATCAGTTGTTCTCGGAATAGTTGAAACTGAATACCAAAGGTTTTTTTTTTAGCAGTTCCTACGACAGCCGGGTCTACGTAATGTCCGTTCCAGAACGAACCCAGATGTTTATCCGGTTAAGGACTGTCAACTGGGCAGAATTCTACAACAACCGCTACAACAACAACAAATGTTTTTATTACATTTATTTATTTTATGATCCATCGAAACCCTTTGAAAATCCTTATACAGAGTTTGTCCGGAAAGAAATACGACGAATGCTCTTCCGCCGCGACTGTACTTCGGAGCGTTCGCGCGCCGACTTGATTCGGTAGAAGGTATTCCTAGCTAACGAATCAGCAGCTGTTCAGTTGGCTCAGAGCATCTGGAGAGTCAGGATAAATATTTTCGCAGCTAACGAATCAGCAACTGGTCAGTTGTCTCCAAGCATCTGGAGAGTCGGGACAAATATTTTTGCGCGATGTTTTTCCGTGAGTGATGCAAGCCGAAAGTGCAGCGTTCGTTAGAGAAGAGGTACGCGATTAAATTATGTGAGAAACTCGGTAAATATCTGCGTAAGAGACTTTTGATATTATCAAGCCGGCTTACCCAGATGTTGGTTTAGCACGAAGTGGTGTTTTTCGGTGGCACCAGGCCTTTTTGGAGGGCCGCGAAGAAGTTGCTGATGAAGATCGGAAGAATGAGCAAATCCAAAGTGAGGAGGATACTCATTGTCTTTTTTGACATCAAATGCATTGTCCACCATGATTTTGTTCCTCCTGGACAAACCGTCAACGCTCCAACGTTTTATGTGAAAGTCCTCAAGAGACTCAAACGAAGAGTCCTTCGAGTCCGACAAGACGATTGGAAGTGGCACCACACCAACGCCCCGGCTTACACCGCCTTTCATGTGAACAGCTACCTAACCAAGGTCGGCATCCCACCCCTTTCGTAGCCGACCTAGAGCCTAGATGTGGCTCTGCCGAACTTTTTTTATTTCTTTATTATTAAATAGCTTAAATTATAGTGCGCGATCATTCGGATTTTCTTCGATACTGTGGGGACTATTTCCTAAAGTAAACCTAGTGCAAAACCGATTCATGGTTGCTCGAATTACAGACGCATCGAAAACCAAAAGTCGAAAAGACACCTGTTATGCTTCGGCAGTAACTTCAGATATTATAAGTCTAGGTCGGGTAGAAGTATATCTTAAGTTACAGATATCTCATTAAAGACTTAAATATGGTGGGTTGTATAATAATATTGCGCGATGATGGATTTTATGAGCCTCTACTGAAGCAAACATCATACAAGCTATCCATGATAGAGATGTACAAAAAACCCCAGATTCTTCTAGACCAACCAGACTTTAGCAAGACTCGGATATAAGTGTTAACGCTTACGGTAGCACGGACAAGTACGGAACACTACCTTTCTTGCATTCCTTTTTGTACCCTCTTCCTACGTCTGTTGTCTATCAAAGGTTCGTGCGCAAGGTAACTCAAGACTAACACCATCCGCCCCAAGCTGTCATCATCCTATACGCAATCAAAGAGAGCAGCCCCAACCGAAGGGCTAAGAAAGCCGAAGCAAAAATAACAACAAATACTAACATAGGAAGCTAAATAGCGGTTGACTTTAAATGCAGGGAACCACTCATAACGCTGATCGGTTACAATATTAGCCATACTCAAGAGTAAGGGGCGAGCAAATAGTAGCTGTTGCAGTCATTGTTGATTGCATTAAGTGGCAGGCATGGACGTTTTGATTACATAAACGATTTGTGTGATGCATTATGTGTGTGTGTGAGTGGCACGACTGTTTAGCCAACTTGCCACACGATGACCCGCCGACATTACCGCACCGCAAAACTGTCAGCGCTGAATTACCGGCAATAATTCACTGATTATCGAGAGACAGCACACTTACATATAAGTGAAAGAAGGGTGAAGCAGAGATCAAGAGGCAAAAGCTGAGGCTGTGCTTTGCAAAGCGACTGCAGTATAAAAAACGGTGTTGAAGTTGTGGCATAATAGCGGGTAACGGGAAATGCTGAGTTGAAAAATGCTGCCACATCATGCATGCCAGCTCAATAAGGGGACGCTCAAGGGTGGTAAATGAGAGAATGGACACGTTGGTGGTGTATGATTGTTGATTATTGCCTGATGACTTTATCGCGGTGAACCAGTGACGTGGTAAAGTCGCGCTCACTGCCTCTACCGCTGCTTGTGGCCTGTCTGAACTGTGAGCTGTCGCCAACAAACTGCTTAGGACGCTGACAGCAATGTTTGCAAACATAACTGTTGTTGCTGTTGTTTGCAAATTGTTGCAACAAACTTGAGTGCGCGTAATTGCTATGGGTGACATTGATGTCGTGACGGTCTAGCTCTTTAGCGCGCTAATGCTGACGTGGTGGAAGGTGTTAATGCAGTTGTTACTGAGTTCACGTGGCTGGAGGACAAGGCTTTTCCGCCAACAGTTGCTGGACTCACTTGCCATGTGGTGGGAATAATAGGCTGTGCTGTACAAACAGCTGTGGTGGTCATCAGCTGCGGCAGTCGCGGTGTTAAAAACGTAGGGCTCCATTAGTCTTAATAAACTTATAAAGAGGACGAGCTTCAGTTGAAGTGAATTTTAGATAAGCTACGTCAAATTTGGCGGCGTTAGTGAAATGTGGTAAGGTTGATTATTTCTCAGCTATGATTCTCTGCCCTGATTATAGTCAACGATCTGTGCATTCACCGGATGAATAATATCGTAAAAGAACAGGAAGGACAGTAAAGAAGTGATCGAAGGTTGAAATAGCTCGTAGAAGAAGAGAATAGACAGTAAAGAAATAGAGGCAGAAGGGTAAGAATATATACCGATCTGATCAAACTACCGTTTCATGTAAATGTCGGGTCGGCTGGTTATATCTGGTTTCTGAGCTTGAAGTGGATATACCGTTCTCATAAAACTGCTGTTTCCTTCAAATCTCAGGTTGGCCTCCCATATCGCCCATCTTAAATGGAAATCGAAATATCGTTCTGATGAAACTAGCGTTTCCTGTAATGATCAGGTGGGCCTTCCATATGTCTTGTCTAAACTGGAAGTTGATAAACCCTCTGATTAACTAGTGTCTCCTGTAAAAGTCAGGTCCTGTCTGAACTGGAGGAGGACATACCGAATCGGATAGGGGTAGAACTCTCAAATTTTCTTTTTGAACTTGAGTAGGATCGATCTTACGATGTTTTTCGTAGTCACTTTACAATACTTAAATTTTTGAGCCATACTTCATGAAGGAGATAAAGATGCTTCAGCTTAGAGTCTGCAGTAACAGTGAGGCCAGTCTAAAGTAGTTGTATAATCTCTTTCGTTGTTACAAAAAATCGTCTAGGAGTGAGAAGTCCAACTAAACTCTGTCTCCGCATGAATTAGCTCGAGTTTATGTGTCTACTTGGAGACATTGGCTTATATACATACTTCTTGAAGATCCACTAAAGTTAGAAGAAAACTAAATCTGAGCTTCGCTGTAATATGCAATTCACTAGAGTTCTCGAGAAACAGGCATATATAATTTTTGGAGTAAAAACTGGACAAGAAACTTATAAACCGTCGAACTATGAAAGTCTTCGAGCTTTATTGCAATATAGAGGAGACTCTGGCACTGAGCTTTAGAGAACAGGAATGCTAAACTGTTAATGTAAAGACCAGACAAGACCCTGTATTTCTTCGAAGAACTGAGGTTTTTGTGGAAGCATTTATGTAAAAATTGGACAAGGACCTTGTAATCCATCGAAACACAGACATTTGAGTCCTGTCAGATGGATGAGATATAATGAAAGCTTTCGATGTAGTACCCGCCGGGGAAACAGAGGAAAAGGACTTAGCCACACTTGGAATCTCCTATCGACGCAGCGAAGCAGCGAAAAGGAAGAACGACTGGCGCGCTCTTGGAAACTCTGCTATAATCACGTAAGCGGTGTCCATGCCAATAAAGAAGATGATGAATGTAAAAACTGGAAGAGGAGCTTCTAATCCATCGAACCGCGGATGGTTTTTCAGAAGCATAGGACCTCTCAGTTCTGGAATAGGATATATATATATAGAAATTCAAATATAGAGCAGTGGAAGTACTCCAAATTGGTGAAACTGGAATTATTAAATCTGTTTAGAGTAATTACTGTGAAGAGACATCTGAGAAAATACAATTTGCGCTCCTTTTTCCAACGCAAAGTTTTTCTATTTTGCAATTAGTCTGTGAAGTCTATGTAGGGTTGTTTACACTCTTAATCGCACTCTTGTTTTCGGCTACTTCGTCGTATACCAAAACAGCTTAAACGGAAGGCATATTGCTGTTGATAATGACCACATTAGCTGCTTGTCCATTCACACACTCTTTTCACAGCTCCTTTCGACACTTTTATTGCTCGTTGCCCACAGAAGTAACCGCAGTTGCTTTACTTTCTGTAATTACCCGGATCCTAGCACTACCATACGAGTCTTTATTTACCTACACAAACCGCTACGTGTGAAAATTATAAATAAATTGCATTAAAATTAAATTAAAAACAAAAAACTCTACCGTGGACTGCTTGCGAAACCCTCAAACGCCATATGGTTCGCGCGCCACCCGCATTCGGTTGGATATTGTAATCGCTGTGGGTTGTGAACTTGCGGGACAGCAGCTGTTGCATGCACGGGGCAATTGACAGGCGTCGCCACACGCTGATTTAATCCCGTTCGGCTGCGCGTTGCAAATCCGTTTGCGGTCGGATTATGCCAATCAGTGTGGCTTAAAAAGTCGCTCGCTTGCCCTGACTGTCGGCTCATGAGCCATAAGTGAGTTCGTAGTGAAAGCGCTGGAAAAACGGCAACGAGTGCAGGAGCTTGAGTATGTCTATACAAAGCGAGACAATTGCGAAAAGCGCAAGAGATAATAGAGATTAATATGAGAAAATGTATATTTACCTAATAATATAATTTTATGTAATAGATGAGTGAACCGATAAGCAAAGAATCTTCTTATTATTTTTGTGAGGCCATTCCCATATTGTCTCCTCAATGAAGTTCGAGTGCAATTTACAGCTCCAGTAGTCTTCTGGAAAGGATTGAATTCAAGTTAATAAGGGCAGACTTGTAATTTTTTACACTGAAACCCTACGAAAATGAAATCCCTCTGATATGTCTTGAAAGATTTGACCACAGATTTACCTAACATATATTATATGGCTTGGATTGGATTGGATTTTGCTTGTACGACTGTTAAAACTTAAGCAGGAAATGCTATGCTCCGATGAGCCTTCGATCAAATCACATTACTAGTTTGGACATAACCTACTTAGTCTTGGGAAAATTCTTCTGAATGAACCATGTTCTTCTATATAGATTGCAATAATGAAACAAATATCTGCCTTACCGCATGAATGCCTATTGGACAATATCCAGTAAGACTTTTGTGTTCTACTCCAGGCAAAAGGATCTTAAAGTTGCACAGAATCAAAATCCGGGTCCGTTCCGGTTACATATATATGCGACTGTCGTACGAACGGTTATCGACCTGTTAAATGCACATTAGGGCATCGTTCCGTGCTAGATCCCAAAATGCCAATGAAGATCCAACTCGGTCCCATTTCGATTAGAGCGTAGCCCCCTCTGGTTAGTGTCGGCTTACGACGCTGGTTGTGGAAGTTCCTCCTGCTAGCTTTTTGGTCAATACAATCTCTATTTTTTTCAAGAAGTTTTTGTAAATAGTTGTTAAATGTAGTTGATAAAAAACCTTTAGGAAGGAAGGTTTTAAGAAAATGGGTATAATCGGCTTTTGCCAATTGAATTTCGTCAATAAATTTTTTCCGAAGACGCCATATATTTAGTAGTAGTCCGTCGAGATATTAGGAAAGAAAGTAGTAAAAAATACTAATAGATGATGTCTTCTAGAACTAAGAACTCGATTATAATATAAAGAGTGATACATTTCGAGGTTCTCTGCTTTTTTTTTAATGGAAAAAGCTCAGAAACTTCAAATTTTCAAATTTAATGGGAAATGTTTACGAATAACCTTCTTGGGCATTTATTTTTTGAAGATTATAGCTTTCAAATGTTAGCCGCGCTTACGTCTCAGATGATCCATCCGTTAAGTCCAGTTTTCGATGACTCGTTTGAGCATTTTCACTGGAAACTATCGAAAGACACGCGGGATGCTTTGCTTCAAGGCCTAAATAGAACCGTCATTGTCCACTTAGACTTTAGACTTTACATATCCGCTCTGCAAAAAGTCTGATGGTGTGATATCAGACGATCTTTGTGACAAGCCACCAGCCCAAACGTGAAACTATCTGCTCTCCGAACTGTTCTCTTAATAAATTCATTGATTAATGCGATGTGGGAGAAGTGGTGCCGTCATGTTGAAAACAAATGTCGCTTCAATTTCAGACATCAAGTCAGTTATAAATTCGCGATGACGGTCGCCATAGACGGTTACGTTCTTACTGGCATCAGCTTTGAAGAAATATGTACACAAACTACCCCAAAACATTGTTTTTTCCGGATGAAATGGCAGCTGTTGAATCTTTTAATTCTGCTCTTAAAGTGGGCCTCGCCGTTGAACAAAATTTGCCTCGAAAACGTTGGATCTTCTCGGAACTTTTCAAGAGCCCATATAGCAAAGCGTTGTCGCTTGGTAGCTAAGTCGTTCCACACGTCAGTCCGAGTTGCTGCGAATGGTGCCGAATCGACTCTCCTCGGTCTTCGTGTACACTCTCAGGTCACTGGTCTATTCGGTCGTATATTATCAATTGCTGGGCCTCAAGATGGGTGATAGTGTTGCGAATAGCAATATCAGTAGGCCGATTATGTTGACCATAAGTTGAGCGAAGCGCACGAAATACATTCTTATCTCATCATATTTTCGTAAAAAAGTTGAAAAAAGTTCCTTTACTGGGATCACACGTTAATAGAAGGCTTGGGGTCTAGTGGCATTCCTCAGTGGCGTTTTCTTTCGAATCCTGGGGTTCTCAAATTCCTTACTATTTTTAGGACGCCGAATTATTAAATATATGTATTTATAAAACCGCCTCGACGATTTTTAGGAAGTACAGATCAAACACATTCATAAAGCTAACCCAGACGGCACCAACCATTTTTCATGAAGACTTCTTAGGGTTTTACATAGTTTATTGTTGAATAATATACAGGTCAATTACATAAATACTAGCTGTTGTAAATTTTGATTTGTTAATCTAATCCCAGATCGGTCTTCAATTTTACAAGGGTCTTTGTTGACATAGTTTCTCATTTCTTCAGACCTCGAACAAAAAACGAATGAATTTCTGATTTTTTATTTATCTTTATAAACTGCGATAATTGTTTTGAGGTATTTTCTAGGAACGGCATTTTTATTTTACATGTTCAGCACTCAACACTCCTTTCTCTATAATTTTAATGGTCCGTATGATTACTTAAACGCTGACACAGCTTTCAGCACACAAAGTGTAACAATTACAAAAATAAACCTTTATTAAAGATTTTTCAAAATAATTTAATCCGCTTTAAACAGCAACAAAAAGCGAAATAACTTATAAAAGCGAAGTGATGAAAAATGAATAATTAAACAACAATAACAAAAGTACTTGTGAAAAGTACTGAGGGATTGCGCGAATCATTGACCGGAAAGTGGCGAAAATTCTAAAATAAAAACAACAAATAAGCTAATTTTTGGCGGAGAGAAAAAGTTGATAAGAGCGGCCGTGAGAGAGTGGGAGGCAGAGGCTGGGAGAAAAGGTTTTAGCAGCAGCTCGTTGAGCAGCTTAGCGAGCATGCGGTTTTGTTGTTGTTCTGCTGCGCTGTTTCTTCGCATTCATTGTTATAACTGTTGATATTTTTGAATTTTAAGTTTTTATTATTGTTGTTTTAAGAGCTTATCGCAAAATGCTAAAGGGAGGGTCATTGCATTTTAATTATTATTTTTAGGCGTGAATTTTTGCTATTTTTAGTTGCCGGGCAAAGTTGTATTGGTGTTGCAGTTATTGTTTCGTGTTTTTGTTGTTATTTTAGTGTGGCTTCAGTGAAGAAGTGTTGTTAGGTTTTCGTGTGTTTTTTATACCCTGAACGGGGTTGATTAAGCAGCCATGTCTATTTGGATGTTTGTATTTTGGCGAACTTGGCCCTCAGTTTTGGAGATATCTGCCTGAAATTTTGTACACCTTCTTTTCACGCCAGGAAGCTTTTTATTTGTCGAAACAAAATATATCGAGCTACTATAGCATATAGCTGCCATACAAACTGACCGCGCAAAATCAAGTTTTTGTGGGAAAAACTTTTTTAGTTGACGAGATATCTTCATGAAATTTGGTATAAATTGTGACCTAAAGCAACGGTATAATTTCTGAGAAAATTGTTTGAATCGGTTTACTATAGCATATAGCTGCCGTACAAACTGACCGCTTAAAGTCAAGTTTTTGTAGGAAAAACTTTTTTATTTGACGAGATATCTTCATGAAATTTGGTGCAAATCATGACCTAAGGCAACGGTATAATTTCTGAGAAAATTGTTTGAATCGGATTACTATAGCATATAGCTGCCATACAAATTGACCGCTTAAAGTCAAGTTTTTGTAGGAAAATCTTTTTTATTTGACGAGATATCTTCATGAAATTTAGTACAAATCATGACCTAAAGCAACGGTATAATTTCTGAGAAAATTGTTTGAATCGGTTTACTATAGCATATAGCTGCCATACAAACTGACCGCTCAATTGCAAGTTTTTGTTAGGAAAAATTTTTTATTTGACGAGATAACTTCATGAAATTTGGTACAAATCATGACCTAAATCAACGGTATAATTTCTGAGAAAATTGTTCGAATCGGTTTACTATAGCATATAGCTGCCGTACAAGCTGACCGATCAAAATCAAGCTCTTGTATGGAAAACTTTTTTAGTTGACGAGATATCTTCACGAAATTTGACATGAGCTATTGTCCAAGGCAACGGTTCTATCTCCAAAAATTTTTTTAAGATCGAACGATTTCAGCATATAGCTGCCATATAAAGTACGATGAAAATGTAGCTAAAGATATTTTTATACCCTTCTATGTTATAAGAACTAAACTTGTGAAGGGTATTATAGCTTCAGTACAGCTGTCCACATTTTTTGTTGTTCTGCTCTCATTTTTGTTGCCCACAGTCTGCGCTGTTGAACTTGTTATCGCTTCAAAATCCCGCACTGGTCCGCGCACTGCCATCTTTGCGTCGCAAACTTCAAGTTGTTGTTAGTTTTTGTTGATTAATGCAAAGTTTAAATTAGTTTTTCGCCTTTTCGAGTGCGAAAATGCAAAAAGTTTTCGCGATTTTGAGTTTTAGCTGGCATTTTTTTATCACTGCCACTTAAGCGCGCGCGCATGTGTATGTGCCGCGTTGATGTGCAACGGCGCATATTCGCACACCACTACAACAAATACTTAAATAAGAACAACAAGAGCGCTGTTGAATACGAAATTTTCACTCACCCTAATAAGCGCTATCGCCTAACCAGCAAATTGTGGCAAACTGTTGCGCTAGCAACGCTGGCAATCGCATTAAAGCGCACTGGCTGCGCGCTGAGTTGCAACAAAACTCAAGCTACCACGTTGCGCGACGTTCAGCGCGACATTGTAAGATCGCCTCGAAAAGCTGGCAGTTGACAGCAGACGACTGGCGACAGACGACAGCCGGCAGTGCGCGTTGCCACAAAGCATCAGCTGCGAACGCGCTGCTGTGTAACGATACAGCGGCGAACAAAAAGAAAAAAAAAACAACAACCACAGTAACGTAATAAATGCACTGAGTGGCAGCGCGGTATTGTACGCGACCGCGCCAGTGTCACAAACGCTGCCACTTACCACTCACATTTCCTCTGTCATGGCTTTCACGCCGTGAAGTATGCTAATTTAAAATGTAGCATGCAACTGTGGTGGCATTGCAATTTTCTTGACAGGATTAAGCGGCGTTCATGCGCTTGGCGGGTATACGAGTCTGGAGAGATATATTCTTTATGCGGAGAGTAGACTTTGCGCGATGATAAAGGAGTTGCGCTGTGTCTAAATTAATTTTGAAAGTTTCTTAATTCATTCCTAGAGGAATTCGAGGAATGAGAAGAGTATGAGCTATAATTTTAATTTAAGTAATTAGAATTTTCGACAATTTTGTAATTGCTTTTTAGATATTTAAGTATCGCTTTTCCTTGCATACCTCTTCTTTTTCTTCTTTATTGGCCTACACAATGCTTACGCGGTAATAGCCAAACCTTTTCACTTTACATTTTCAAAAAAATAATTTAAGATTTCTTAACTAATCAGCTCGAAATAGTATTATGTACTTCCAAAGCGTCCCAACTTTAATTTTCTGGCACAAAATCCGCTGGAGATTGGGAAGATTTTAGGGAAAGAACCCCAGAAGGTACTTACTGTGTGAAAATACTGTCTTTGATAGACCAGGCAGGGGGTTCTGTGGCTAGCTTCGGACCGTGGGAAACCTGGTAAAAGTTACTTATTGAAATATGCTTGGTTCTCTCTTCAAAATACACCACCTTTGATATTATAATTCGTTGTAGAGTGCCTCAATCATGGACCGGTAAAAGTGTGTTCACTTAACATACTGCCAAGTGCCTTCATGGTTACTTCGGTTTCATCAGTTTACGTATATATCTAAGAGTTTACTTATTATTTAGGGCTTTACCTTCCGAAGTCTCAATGCTGATACATATTGTACTAAGAAGATGCTGTCCCTCCGTGTTAACTAGTCCAGTCGTGGTTTGGGAAGTTATAAAACGATAGGTAGGTACGTAGGAGTGCAGCTCTATCGTATATCAGGCTCAATTAGCACTAGCTGTGCCTTTTAGACCTTTTTATTATTGCTATCACCTTCTCGTTCAAACCATTTTGTGGTTTCGATAAAGCTGCTAATGTCCGATATACTTTTTGTAGACATCCATTTAGGGTTTGCTGCTTGATGGATTCCAAGTGTTCTGTGTTGGATCTGCGAAAGAGCAGCCTCGGCAGATGTTATTTTAGGGCATACCCGTTTTGGATGCATGTTCTCCAAATTACCATTTTTCCTGGACCTATTCGTCGTTAGTTCTTGTCTTGTCATTTATTGGCCTTATAGTATCTGCTTATTATATTTTACCATCTGTTATTTACAACTTGTTCTAATTGTATATTGAGCTTTCTTCTGATCGATCCTAGTGGGCTTGGTATTTACTCTGCCTCGCATTCGGTTAGGAAAGCTCCTGCCTTTGCCAACTCGTCAGCTTTTTCGTTGCAAAAATTTTCCCTTGGTCAAGTCTAGGTAGAGTTTGCATTCTAGTGAGCTCAGTGCCTTCTTGCAGTTAAGGAATATGATGGAATTAGCCATGGGCGACGACAAGGCCAGGAGAGTCGCCTGGCTAACCGTGTATATTGCTGGTTTATGTATCCTCCCAGTAGAGCTTCGCAGACCTTCTCTATCCCAGTACTTCCGCTTGGTGGAGTTCGGTAGACGAATAGAGAGATAAATGTCCAGATAATCGGAATATATTCAAGTGCTTACTCCGCAGTCCGTTTTTGACCTGTCGATATAGACTGAAATGGTATCTTCCTCACATAAGTGGCATAACTTCTCCATTCTCGTTTAGATGTTATGCTCACCTGGAAGTATCTATTGAAATCCAGCATTGGGAGAATGTGCTACAGTCGGATTTATTAACGGTGAGTTTGTTTAGGATATTACTATGTTCATAGTTCGTCTGATTCCAGCCGCCCAATTCTTTGATTCTTATTACTTCAGGTCAGTTTTGTGCCAATCTCCACCATCAAGTATTTAGCTGCGGGGGATAGAGAGAGTGTTGTATCGTTTATCAAGGGAAGTTGAAACTGGAAAAATTTAGTTTGCTTGTGCATAGCTTAAAATGGACTTTCTAATAAGTGGAGATTGTCCCTGCATTCCCAGCCTCAGAGAACTCATTTCTTGTGTTTTTTGTATTAGTGACTCTGAGAACCTAGAAATATAGAAAGATATGTTTAAAATGTTAAGAATATACAGGAACTTAGAAGAGCTCATTGTATACACATTACCTCAATGAACGAACCTCGATGAACTTTATCACTACCAGATCTATTTTACTAGACTCAATTTCTTTTAGTTATTTATATTAAAGATAGGTTGGCTTAAAAGGTCGATTTGAAAACTGATACCACTTGGGCATCTAAGAATGTCATCCAATGTGATGCCAAAATGCTACCACGTGTTGATCGAAAAGTCTCTTAAAATCGACAAAGAGTTTTCAGCCTGCTATTAAATTGTCGAGGCGGCGGATATCAATTCCAGCTATGACTGCCGACTATTGCAAAGGCTGGAACATGGAGATGAAAGTTCCTGGATGTCGCCATCTAACCTTCTGTCTTGAAAAGTTGAGAGTTGGCGTCGGGCAAATTTCAAATTTCATTCATGCTTATTGTGCATTGACCAGTAAGAACTCCTACGATTGCGGCAAGATGAACCTTTCTGAGAGCAAGTAGTTCAATGAATCTCCAGCCTTCTGCACTATGCCAGAAAAATTTCGTTATCGCACAGGAGTTAGTTGTTGAGCAGCAATTGCCGAACTCACGCAGAGTCCAGAGCGAGAATACCAGAAGGAAACGAATACCAAACTCGTTTCCAAGCTGATGTAATAGAGGCAAAGCGTGCCGTCTTTTGCGAGCTCATCGGCCTTGCAGTTTCCATTAATTCTGCTATAACCAGGCATCCAGAAGAGTCTGATTATAAAGTAGCTTGGCGTTATGGGTAGTGATGGCAGACAGAGCTACCTCTGCTGGTAGTCTAAAACTATGCTTGAGGAACTTAAAAAACTTGCACTCCAATCTTCCTTCTGAATTTCGACCCATATATGAAAAAGCTCTCTGCGGTGGCTTCTAAAGCGGCTAAGTCCTATCTACATATCGTAGTATGTAAGTAGAGTAAAAGCTGTCAAAAGAAGACTCTGGGACTTAGTGATTGCAGTTTTCTGGGATGAAGTCGAAGATAGAGTGAAAGTTCCAATATCGACTTTTTCATGCACCCCGCTTCCCTGAGTCTTATAATTATCCTCGAAACAGTGCACTTGCCGGCCATATCGACTGGAGTTATGCGCATACATAATTTTTTCGAGCCTTTAAGATTCATGTAACTCTAAACATATGCACATATATATATTGGTTGCATTCTTTTACCTGATTTTTACTTCTTTTTTAGCCAAATTACCTTCAAAAGTATGAAATAAAACTTGTCATTGTTGTAAAAAAAGAAAAAGTAAATACAGACTTTAAAAAATAATTTGTTTTCAAACACTTAAGACTTAACTAATTTCAAAAGTCTTCTGCAAGGCGAAAAAAAACAAATATATAAAGTATTGCATACTTACAGGTGCTGCTGAGCACAGCGTTGTATTTCAAATTGCAACACATTGTAGGTATTGCATACTTTTAGGTGCTCACCGTGCATGCTGCAAGCAAACGTGTATCGCACAAGCTATAAATAACTGTACAATTGCGCCTCCAGTAAAAGGCGACCTCCGCACTTACCATTCATATTTGTTGTTGTTGCTTTTTTGTCGCACAAGGCTTATAACTGCTTGGCATTGTCTAACCGGCATTCATCATCAGACGCTTATTTGATATGCAAATCATTTATTTCTATTTGTTGTTGTTTTTTTTTTTGCACATTCCATATCTTAAAGAAGCTATGAAATTATTGCTAGCAAACACCCGGCAGCGACAATTCCCTGCCAGAGCTACACACAATAGCCCTGCAATTGGCGTCGAGCGTTCGGCGGCGTTGCGCCTCTGGTGATGCAACAATTTTATGTTTTATTGTTGTTTACTGGTATTTGCTGCTGCCGTTATTTACCGTTTCCCGACATTTCGATTGTAGCCGCTAGGGGCTGCCCGGTGCAACGTTACTCGTTTACTACCGTTCGTACCGTACAGTCCGAGCCATGCACCACTGCACTTCACTTTCCCTTACTGTACTTTGTTATTGTTGTTGTTGCTTAAGACATTTGTAGCCTTTGGTTGTTTTCCTGTTTGACTTCTTCCTTCCGCGCTTCCGTCGGCCGCTTGCTGCACGGGCTGCTTTGGCATTCATTCATGCAGATACATAATTCTTCATCTGCCACTGTTGTATTTACGTGCGCACACACATACATACATACATTTGGTGGTGGTGGTTGCAACACTGGCTTTGTTTTGTATTTTTTCGCATTACTTCTTTTCTTGTGTTGGTTTTTTTCCATCGGCATATCGCCTTGTGTAAGCCAGTTGCAACAATCACAGTAAATCACAGCATACTTCAAGGCGCTCTTTCTTGCTTTGCATTGTTTTCCTTGTTATCATGCTTTTTAACTTCGCATTTTTTTTCGTCAGTTGGTTGGCGGTGCTTTTTCTTCGAATGTTGGTGTTTCTAACTGCAGTAGAGGGTTTTTGTGGTCTCTTTACTTAGTAAGTCGAATTGGAAATTGTCCTAATTGGATCTTAGAACTCACTGTAATTACAATTTTATTCAGAAAAACTAACTTTTTGTATCAGAAATCCAATCTTGTAACCAAGATCCATCTTTCCATCGTTTAATGATTGATCTCTGTCGCCGGATCTAAAATTTTAGTACTGCATTCGGTTAATAGTATCCTGAATAAAATCTATTAAGGCATTATCATTGCTATTCATACCTTTGCTGATTTATGTATTAATTTGAAACAAATAGAATGCACTAAAATAATAATTACAATACCCTAATTACATTAGATTACTATTACCATTACTTTGCAAATATATCGCATTACTATTCATTACATAGCGATATAATTATGGTATAGTATTAAACTGCATTACATGCAACAAATTTTTAATTACTTTTTACACAATTACATTACATTACCATTACTATGCATTACATTGGTCACATTATTATAACTATTCGTAACATTGGTAATTTAATTATTTAATTGAAGTACATACTAGTAATTAAAGTACTAATTACAATTCCCTTAATTAAATGAAATTACCATTACAATTACTTTGCAAGTATATAACATTATCATGCATTACTTGGCGGTAAAAGTAAGGTATAGTATTAAACTGCATTATATTCGAAATTTTTTTAATTACTTTGTACTTAATTACATTACATTACCATTACTATGCATTAAACTGGTCACATTATTATAATTATTCGTAACATTGGTAATTTAATTATTTAATTGAAATACATACCAGTATTTAAAGTACTAATTACAATTCCCTTAATTAAATAAATTACCATTACAATTACTTTGCATAATGTTATGTACTTATCATGCATTACTTGGCGGTAAAAGTAAAGTATGGTATTATACTGCATTATATTCGAAAAATTTTGAATTACTTTGTACTTAATTACATTACAATATCATTACTATGCATTACACTGTTGATATAAATATTTAGATAGCGTATAATAATAATTAAAAAAAAATTAATTACAGTACTCTTAATAACATTACATTACCATTACTTAGCCAATACAAATATAATTACTTCCATTACATTACTTAAATACCGGTCAATAGTTACTAATTTATTGCTTATAATCTCATTCGTAATCTTTCAGCGACTTCAAACCGAAAACGTCATCACGGTATGGCGCCGCCGATACAGCTGCCAGCACACCGACTGGCAGCAGCAACACGCCCACCACAGCCAGAGCTATCAATAATAATGCAGATCGTACACCGTCCATGATGTATGTGTTGCATGGACGTGAACACATTGAATGTGAGTAGAAAACAATTTTTTTTATATTTTTTTGGTTTGAAAATGGAAAGCTTAACCTCCAAAACCTCTAAAAGCGAGTACGGGTTAAAAAATAAAATTGTTGTTGCTTTTTTAAGTCCCCACGGCACAGCTAGAATTGCTAGTCAGGCGTTTTGCAAAACAAATTTCCGTTTGTAGTCGAAAATAAATCTTTCTGAATGGCAATTGAGGCAACAGGCAACAAAAGCAAAAACAAGCAGCGGTCAAATGCGGCAGTGAGTTGTTCGAAGCGATTGCGCATTTTACTAACCTATTACTTTCTTAATCCGTTTGACTTAATATTTCTGATGGCCGTGTTTGCCATCGAGCGCAGCGTTGTTGCAAAACAACAATAACAACAATGAAAACGAATGCGTTGCCAACTGTCAGTGGACTGAACTCGTTGAAAGGATGAAATAACGTGTTAGTTGTTGTTGTTTTTCGTGATTTTTTTTTCAACGGCTGCAAAAATATGGTCCGACGCAGCAGTGACACGGCTGCCGATCCGTAAATCCTAGCAATTTCGGTTGGCGCGTGCAATATTTTCACAAGCTTTTATTTTATTTGAGAGTTTAGTCTTTTTTTTAATTTTTTTTTTATTTTCTTTTTTCAAATTTGATTTTTATTTTTTGTTTTTGGATTTTTTGTTTTGAAATTTGATTTTTTTTTTTGCAATTTTTTTATTCATTTTTTTGTTTGAAATTTGATTTGCTGCCATTGTTGTTGCTTTGAAAAAGTTTAACCGCTCTCCATTTACGGACCGGGCAGTGTCTGCGCATATGCATGTCTGTGTGTATGTATGTGTGTTTGTGCGCGTGATATATTTAAATGGAAAATATGATGGCGTTGCTCAACTAATTTACCATTCAACCGCCGCGACTCGCTCCACATTGTTGTTGTTGCTGTTGCCTCTTCTATTTGTAGTTTCGCAGCACCGTCTGCACAGTCACTGCTGTTGTTGTTGTGGATTAAAAACGTTTGCAAAAAATAGCGCGTTCTGAATGAAATAAAGCCAAATAGAGCCGTAAATCCACTAGTCGTTTTTAATTAAAATGAAAGCTTATAACATAAAACCGGCTACTTCATATTGCGCGCTAGTTTTGTTGTGTTTTCTATTTGTAGTTTTTCCATTTAGTACAAACGAGTGGTAACATTGCGCTCGTTCGCCATTTTAAGCGAAATTTTGAAATGGCTGAATCAACTACGGCGCCATAAAGGCCATTAAGCGCCTAAAAGTGCGCTAACAAAGTGTGTTCGTGGCTGTGTGTGTGTGTGAGGTTGGAGGTGAAATTCACCTCAGTTTGTGTTTCGGTAGTTAGTCACGTAAGAAATTAAATTTTTCTCTGACTTCAGGATCCTTTTTTGTTGTGGATATGTATGTGTGATGTGTGTATGCTTCTATGTTTGTAGGTGCGTCTGTCTATATCTCATTTGTATTCGTATGGGTTCTTTTAAGCTGCAGTTAGGTTACGAGTAATACAAAATAACAAATCATAACAAATATAACTTTGTGATATTACCCTTACATGGTCTCATTACAATTAAACTAGTTTGGGTAATGCAGTTGAGGTTATTTGAGAACAATATTTAGTGTATGAAATATTTATTTGCTATTGTTAGCTAGCCACATTGAAGTTTGGAGTTTTATATGAGGTGCTTTCATAAAAATCATTCCAGCAGTCACCTGCTTGGATCGAAACCGCCTCCTAGGAGTTCTTCCTCAACTACATCGACGACGTAAAACAATATGCTGATAAGACTTCGGACGCAACAAACTTCAGACATACACAGACCACCATTCCCAGTGGAGCCATTAACACCTTCACCGACTCTCTCTCAGCGAATGGCGTAGTTAATGGCATAATGGAGTTAACCCACCACCCATTGAAAACGAGAGTTCGAGTTGGCGAATGGCTAGTGACCCTTGCGCAGCTTCGTTTAAGAAACCGTAGTACCTACTTAAACACCTACCTAACCAGAATCGATCTCATATATCCAGCGTGCAACGAGTCCCCGCATGACATTAACCACATCTTCACACACCCTGCAAACCGCACACATCTGACACCTTTTTCTCTATGGTCCGACCCCGCCGAAACAGCATGTTTCCTGGGCCAACGTTGGATGACCTCGATGACAATTTATTTAATACTTACCATCCTATCGGGGATTAGGTACCTGTTATAACAACAACAATAATAATATTGTTGACTTGGTTTTAACGGACGAGATTGCCTGTACCCGTTCCCGTTGATAGTTTTTCTCTAAAATAATTTCTGCACAATTCTGTTATAAATCTCAGCTCTCAAAATACTTGAAAGCTTGCCCACATGGGCAGTGAAAGCTTTGTACGAGATCATCTTCTTCTTCTTACGCGGTTAAAGCCATAACTAGCCAAAGGTTCCATTATACCCGCACAATTCCATCTGCCGTTTTTGAGCCGTATGTAAATCATTGCATTGTGCTCCTACGGAGATACTCCTCGACGATAGAATCCCCCAATTAACTTTTACTGCCTAGTGAGACTTCGAATTTCTTTTCAAAGTAAATTCTCTTGGTAATGTCGTCTCTAAGAAAAAGTGTCAATGATAGACTCTTTCCAACGACACTTGCGTAGCCTTGACTGGGGATACCATTGGAACCTAGCAAAACCAGCGGCTCATCTATTTGTTAGGACTACCTTCCATTATATAAAGGGTGATTCATTTCGAGGTTACCTACACAGCTAGAGAATGGGAAATATTTATTATCGTCCGAAAGAACATTTTTTGGCATTTATTATCTCTTTCAAATATTGGCCGCGGGTATGTCTCAGAGGGTCCATTTGTTGAGTCCAATTTTCGATGACTGGTTCGAGCATTTCGACTGGTAAGACTGGTAAGCTAATGATATACGTGGTGTTTTCCATCAAAGCTTGACTTTAGACTTAACATATCTCACAGGAAATAGTCTAATGTTGTGATATCACAAAATCATCACCTTGGTGGCCAATCGACCTGCCCAAAAAGCTGAAGTCGGTTATCATGGGGCGATAATGGTCGCCATTGACGGTTATGTTCTCACCGGCATCATTGATATTGATTTTGATAGGTCCGTTTTCACGGCAGTTTATGCCATTGTAGACAGATCTGAGCAATTTGCTCGGATATTGTGGCGGTACCATGAGCAATAATCTTTGTCGAATTCAATTTTGTGTAGCTCGGTATATCGACTTTGAGCTTAATCTTTTCCTCTGATCTTTGTGACGCCTTTAGTGCAGTGAAGTACTATCTCAAAAAAGAAACACTGCATTTTTGAACTTTTCCCCGCTGGAGGCTTTTTCTTCGCGTTAGTGGTTTGCAATTACCTCTTGAAAGAGAAAAGTGTTTTGCAATAGGGCAACAACTTTTCTGCTCAATTACAAGACGAGTTTGGCAAAAAAAGAACTTTTCTCTTCATCCCATCCATTTGACAGTGTTGCTTAAAGATACAACGTACATTAGCAACTAGCGAAAATTTTAAAGCCAGAAAAAGTTCAAAATCTTTGCCATTCTATCATTTGCTGCTTCGAAGGCAAAGTGGTCAGTCAAAAGCGTTTTTGCTTGGACCAAATGTTTCCACTCACACGTTATCTAAAGTGTAACTGGTCATCATCATCATTATTGGCCATTAGTTGGACACCGAATTCGGTAGTGCCACGATGGTGGCAGTGAAGATTGAAAGCGTTTCCTAGAATGTGCAAGGATATGTAGGTAGTTACGTGAGTAAGAGTTTCGGTAGAAAGTGGTGGCAACTTATCAGGTAAGGGAAAGTCAGTATTATTTTAAAGTAGTTGTTCAGATGAGAACTAGTTCGACTTTGAGTGATGCAATTTTTTTTACGGACAATTATTCAAAAGTTTAAGAGCTAATTTACTGTGACTGCCGAAAACTATGCGCCCTTTTGTGTTCCGTAAAGTGTCAAAGACATATTTTGGAATACATATTTCGGAAATATATTTTGTTTTGGTTTTTGCTGAACTTTATTGAATTATAATGATAAACCTTATTTTGCTATTCAAGTTCGTCTGAAGGGATCATATTTAAGTTAGGAACGAGTATTTTAAAAGTCTGTTCCTTGTAAAATTCATTACTATTATGTAAAATAGTTGTTGTTCATAATATTTTATCATTAGTTTTATAAACATTATCGCATTTATATTCTACATACTTCATTTCTTAAATAAAAACTACTTTAGGTTTGTGTCTTGGCTAATATAAGCCAAAATGTAGGCAACATTTTCACCTTTTACTATTAGGAATGCTACAGACGTCACGTAATAAGCAAGTTTTCGGGTAGGTAAGGACATGTACAAGAGTTCAACTGGAAATTTGAGTTCTTGTTCGCGGTCAGACCGTTTTAATGTCGGAATGAAAATTTTTAATCTTTACCTAACACTTATTTTCTCTCAACGTTTCATCACCTGGTTTTTTGCCACCGTCAGAGCTCTTACCGTCAAATATTTTTTAGTAAGCATAACGGCGACCACATGTGCATCGTGTACTTTATTCACTAACCGAAAATATATCCTTATCTTCAACTTTTTTCTGATTTTTTCCCGATGCTGTCGTCTTGCCTTCAGCTTTACCTTTGCATTTGAGCTTTGTAGAGATACTGGAATAGAATTCATGTTTGTACGAACACTTGCCATCAGCAACGTCAACATTATCATCGTCTTCGTATTCACTTTCGCTAATATCATAATCGATTCCTGATCCAACTTCAATGAACGTTTGAGCTGCTACATCTGCAATGGTTCTTACTTTTTGACGGATGCCAGGCGAATGTGCTTGTCGTATCAGCGCTATCAACGTCTTCGATATTTTCAAAAGCCTCTGAGGTCATCACCGACTCAGAATAGTCTCCATTGTCACTTTTTTCTTTGTCAACTTCGAGCGATCTTCCTCCTCTTCCTCACTGTCTTTCACAATGAAGCGACGATTTTTGCACCGCTAAGGAATCCCACGTCGAGCGGCCTTACGTTGTTTTTTATTTTCTTGCTTTGTCGTCGAAATACCTCCAATCTGGAATCTCAAAAGAAACGAAAATGGACGTTCTCTTACTTCTTCTGCATCATCGTCGAATGAAGAGGTGTTAGAATCATCGTTGGACGCTTTTTACGCTTTGGAGATAATATCGGATCCATTTGTTGCTCAGACTCAGAGATTCTGGGTTCTTAAAAGAACTCATATCTGAACACTAAGATACCCTCACAAACTTTTACTACATACGGGATCACTTGGCTCATGGAACTGAATTGTGACGGCTCCTTCTCTGCCTATACAACGGCTAGGTAGTTATGGGTGGGAAGAAACCATTGGAGGAGAACGGCAGTGATCTTCTTTACGAATGGGTAAAAGCTTGTGGGGAAGGTTGACGGAGGTGTTTACTGTCAGGAGCTCTCTATCAGCTATAGTTTTAGACTACCTGACTATTGCAGTGTATTCAGCGCCGAGGTTGTAGCCACTCAGATAGCAGAGTGGCGATACTAGCCTTGAACTCATTAGCAGTGCGTCCAAAGTTGGTTGGACACCCTAGAACCGCTATCGGTAGAATGGAGTGAGTTGGTGCTCCGGTATCCTTTTGTGTTCTACTACAATATAGCTGGGCTTCGCGGAAACTGGCTTCGCGATATCTTAAAAGCCTTTTCGCTTAAGATCGATTGTAAGAGATCTAGTGATCTCTTTGCCTTCAGAAAGCCTCCCCCTAGTTGTGGGGTTTTTAACAGGCCGTTGCCTTATTGGCGTCCAAGCTGTAAGGTTAGGTATCTTACCAGATGGCATCTGCAGACGCTGTATGAAAGAAGATGAGGTGGAAACAACTCTACACTCTACATTACATTAAAAAATTTGCCTTCTGGATTTGAAATCACCAAACTGGACTTCAAAAATGTGGCCGTATTGAGTTTCAAGCTCCCCAAACGTTCTCAGCGAACATTTCTGTTCACTTTGTCGACTTTCCATTGCTTTGCTATGACTTGGAATCCAACTAGTCCATGAGTTTAAGACTTTTCATGCGGGGTTGCCACTTTTATAGACCCTTCCCACTTACATTGGCACCACAAGCACACTTGCAAATAATCCACACTTTAGAAGCGACATTCACCGACACCGAGTATCAGACAGTGATATAAATTTCAATTTTGAATGCCATCAATCTGTGATTTTTGCACTTTGCAGCAATTTGTGGCCATCCATTTATCTTTTCGGACTTGCTTGCTTGCAAGTAGCCACATTGGTTGTTGGGGAGCAATGCGTACGAGAGCGTTTAATAGCAAGAACACACACATTTTCTCACATACAGCTTACGCTCAAACATATTTTCTCTCAAATGCACATTTTCTGTCAAACACATTTTCTCTCACACACACATTTCTTTACACACACATTTCTTTACACACACATTACGCCGGTGAATTGGCTGCCTGGCTAGCTGTCACATGTTGTTGGCCTGACCACTGGTCCATTGGCAGAATTCTCCATTACATATAGTCATTTAATTTGGTGTGTACGATGATTATGCTTTTGTCGTTGTTATTGTTGTTGTTGTTGCTGGTATTGTTGCAGCATGTGTCTTCTACTCGCATGGCAACTAATCTGAATTTATGCGACAGCATAAATATGAAGTATCAGACGATGCGTTGCAATTTCTCATATTTAAAAATTGATGTGACGGCCTGCTGGTGGTGCAGGGCACTCCCTCATTTCCGACGTTTGGGGAACTGGTCAACTGCTCTGCATAAAAAAAAAAAAAAACAAAAAAAAAAAAATTGTGTTTTTGTAGCAAAAACTTCACAGACAGACCAACTGACGACGTTGGAAGCCCGAACAGCCGGCTCCGTAGCTTCTAAAATACACACACACACATCTACCGTTACACATACAAACACACAGCCTTCAACATATACGTGCGTCTGGCGTTTTAGCCTAACTTATGGCAAATACTTGTAGATATTGAACGATTTCGTTGCGCTTTAGACAAGTTTTTATGCTGTTCCTGCTTGCTATTGTTGTTGTTGGTTTATGCTGCTTCTTTGGTTATAAATCGCAATGGAATGCTCATAATTTATGGTTAAATGGAATTTCGGGCGGAGTTGTTTGCGTGCGAAATTGCGAAATGCGGTAGTTGTGCGCCAGAAATGGGTGTGGCAAGCACAAAATGTACCTTTGTACGTTTGTACATATGTCCATTGATGCTGTGGCATGCAACGTCTGATAAGATATTATAGCAGGCTGGAAATGCGGATTTTTTACTTTTACTTGGCTAAAATTGCCACAAATATTTTTTATGTGCGTTTCTTTGGTTCAATGTCTTCATGTACAAATATACAAACATATATACATACACACTTATATACATACACACACACATACATATCTAATATATATATATATTCAGAAATCTCCAACCAACAAATTCAGCTGTCTGCACTTGTGGCCAGAGTCAATGCTGCTTTGGCTATAAATAATATGGCACAAATGATTTTTATCGCTTTCTACAATTTAATAATACTTTGGAGGTTAGCATGAAATGGCCAAATTTGCGGAAGTGTTTTAAGGCGCTTAATGGCTATATAATATTGTGAGGGATTTTCGTGGCGGATTTCAGACATTTTGTGGCAAAGTTCGAAGAGGAAATATTTATAAGCTTTAAGAGAGTATTCTAGTCTAGAAATTAAAAAAAAAAAATAAAATTTTCTATTTTTCTAGATTTTTCAAAAATTTCTTTCTAAAATGTTTTTTGAAAATTCCAAATATTTTAAAATTTTTAACTGAGATTTTCTGCAAAGTAGCATGGTGCGGTCCTCCTGATACTTTGATGAAATGTTTATTATCTTTCGAAAGAATGTTCCTTGGCAGTTATTTTTTGAAACTTATATATTTAAAATTTTGGTCGCGGCCACGTCTCAGTTAGTCTTTCCATTGAGTCCAATTTTCGATAACTCGTTCGAGCGTTTCGACTGGTAACTGTCCAATGACATGCGTCAGGCCTGAATCGAAGCGGGATTGTCCACATAGACTTTTGACTTTACATATTCTCACAGAAAAAAGTCGAATGATCTTGGTGGCCAATCAACCGGCCCAAATTTTGCTGAAACCAAATGTTGCCGAGATCACGAGCTTCAATTTCAGGCACCGAATAGTTGGTTATCATGGCGCAAAAATGGTGACCATTGACGCTTACCTACTCACCGGCATTATTTTGAACAATCAACTCTCCTCGGTATTCGTGTAGATTTTCAGCCACGGCTGCTATATCTTCTTCACTGCATGCTGGACGTGGTCTATTCGGTGATGGGTATGGGTGATGGTTTTGTGAATAATACGCTCAGTAGACTATTTATGTTGACCACAAGTTGAGAGAAGCGCGTGAAATGTATTCTTTACAGAGTTTGAATTATCGTAATAAAGTTGAAAGATGTGTGAAAAAGCTATTGAAAAAAGTACCTATTCTCGGATCACCCGTTATTTTTCTGTACACGGAAGCTTTTTATAACGGCGATATAGTTAGTTATAGTTAGTATAGTGACTCGATCTGAACAATTCTTTTGGAGATTATATCATAGCCTTGTAAAATAACCCATGCCCAATTTGATGAAAATATCTCAAAAGAAAAAGTTTACCATACTATCACTTTGTACCGCTCATTCAGTTTGTATGGCGCCTATATGATATAGTGTCCGGAATCGCACCTGAGGACTTCACTCATTGAAATAATCGGACGCCTCTTGATTCCTCCGATTGAAAATGTAGTGAGACCCGCAACCGGAGCAAAGGAGCCTACTAAGAACATCAAGAAAATATCCTTAGCATACATGACGACTCTAAACACCTTATCGACCAGACTGGGTACATAACAAACTTCAGACAAGCACATCATTTACAGTGGAGCAACTCTTATGCAACATCGTTTTGCACTAATTTTGTAGATTAAACTGCTACTTGACAAGAATGGACCACGACATACCAAATTTATGTCATGCATGCGATGAGTTCCCACATGACTTTAGAAAGCTCTTTGCATGCCCCATGACACCAACTCACGTAACAACCCTGCTCCCATAATCCATCCCATCGAAATAAGATGTTTTCTGGACCTTCCGTAAATAAAATAATATAAAAAGTAAAATAACCAAGTAAATTTGACCAAGATTTGAAAAAGCAAGGATCTGTAAGTTAGTTTCAGAAGTGTTTACAGTGAAATCGGAGTGTTGGACTTTGGAAAGTTGTAGAGGTTCTAAGAGAACTTGAAACAACAATTAACTATTTTTTTAGGGTTATATAACCTTTTCGGGAGGAAGCTTTGAGTTCGACTATTATCAATTTTTGACACTTACTCATTCAAGAATAAAGAAATCTGAAATTTTTTCAACATAGTAGGTACTATGGTCTGAGATTTCTCTGAGAGTTGTGTACTTCCATTTGCAGAAGGAAAGGAAAAAATGGAAATACTTGTATGAAATTGTTATGATGTATGAATTCTATAGGAAATTTTCTTGTCTTGGCTATGTTCTTATTTCTTGAAGGCTGATCAAGTTTAATCTTCAAAGACGGAAATTCGAAATATTTTGTGGATTAATATTTAGTACCTGATTTCGTAGAAGATATATGTATATTGTATGTATTAAGGTTTCTTAGATATGAGTGAAGATTTCCGAGCACGTTGGTGTAGAGCAAATTCCGTTCTTACGTCAGGCGGATCTACATAACCGGTAAGGTCTGAGTTTATATTCACCTTAGGACGTTCAACTCGGTAGCCAACCTAAAGTTAATTTGGGGAAAATTTTTTGACGCTACGACAAAAACATAGTGGTATAGTAAAGATCCGAAGCCTCGGTCTTAAGCAAAATTGTTGAAATAATGGTTTAGTTAGGAGAAAATATCTTATTTCAATATATTATATTTAGCATTGATCGGATATAAGATCTACAAATAGCTTTCTCAATGATTTGTGTTAAAACTTTTTTTGATTGTCACAAATTTGTCGCTTATCTGTCTTAGAGGTGTCTAGGAACCTATTTTTCCGAGTACCAAACGAAAAAAAAAAATGTTTTTTTGAATCACCCTGATATATATACAAGTATTCTGTCAGCTACCACTACAATTTAAAGTGCCTTAGCGTGACCGAACTCGATTGCTCACGTCTTGAAGCTTGTCTACGGTACGTACTATACATCTCTTGGCATTTCATACCACCCAAAAAACCGAGTTGCCTACAAGCGTGCTACACTAAATTGTATAATGACATAATTTGTTCAAATGAAACACATTAACCCCGTCTAGACGTGAGTAAATACGAATTTCGAAATCAAATCAATTTTACAAAATTCATATTAGAAATTAAATCGTGTGAAAAATACAATTGCACCTACAATTTCTTACCCCACAACACCAAGAGGCGAGACAACAACAAAACACACTTCGTCCTTCGAATATTTCATGTAATACAAGCCGCTCATCAGTGTGCGCTCAGAGCGCGCCTGCATAAGAGGGCGGTTGGAGGAGGCATTTTAAATTGCCAATTAGGCGCTGGGTTCAATATTGGCAGCGGCAATGATAAAATAACAACAACAACGACAACAAGTAGAGCGAAAATGTCCTTTCGGTTGAGGTTGAGGCATAAAGTTGTTTGAAGCGGCAGGAAATACAGAAAATGCCGAAAAAGCCGAAAAAGGAAAAATGTTAAAAATTTCAATTAAATCTGACAGTGAAGAGTGAGAGAGGCGGGCATGCGCGCCGAGCGCGCTGAGGAATTGAAATTGGCGCAGTGCTGGCGGTAGTAGTAGAGGTGGACAAGATAAGTTTGTTGGATGGAAAAGGTTGAGATTATCCGTCACTTGAGCACTGCTTTTATTCGATTAAAGCACGCTTGCTTTTGTTGTTGTTCTTTTCAGCGACGGCAAAGTGATAATCAGGTTTTTCTTAGCAATTTAGTATTTACCGGCGCTGTTGTTGTTATTATTGGCGTTTTCAATTAGGCAGACGGAGCTTTTATTGATTGCCTGAAATGTTGTCGCGTCGCCACGTCGTCGGTGTCTTTGAAGCTTTCGGCGTGTTGTTTGTGTTTTGCGATTGAATAATTGAGAATTTTAGATTGAGTGATAAAGCATTAAAATATTATTGAACTCAAACCTTGCTTGTTTTGGCCAGGTTTGTTTGTTTTAAGTTAGATTAGTTTACTTTTAGTGCGGTTGGATTTTCGTAACAATAACAGGGGCGACGTTAGTTCTTTGCTGGAAGATTGACTCCTCTCGCGCTTAGATTAACAGCATCCAGGTTTCTTCTTTACGCACGGTGGAAATTCTAAGCGAAGCCAGCCTTCTCCACAAAAGTGATGAAGTCTTCCTCTTCTTCTCTTACTGCGTATAGACACCGCTTACGCGATTATGTCCGATTCGGACGACATACAGCGCTAGCCAGTAGCCGCTGTCTTTTTTCGCACGGTGTGCTCGTATATCTCATATAGTCCATCGTTCCATCGATATTCGCCGTCTCCGATTAAGTTCTGCACTCGAATCCTTCCAACGAAGAAATCGAGTAGAGGACTCGCCTTACCTGAAACTTTGGCTATCGAACTCTTAACGGTCACTAAGGGGTTCTCCAGGTTGGAATACTTTAACTGAATTTGGCTAATCTTTTTTCGTCGGCATTGCGGACGACATGATGCTCGCATGAAAGAAAACAGCTCTAGCTTTCAAAATGTATCTGTTTCGGTGTAAACTGGCGGCCGACGAAGAAAGAGATGACCCAAATTGAATTGGAAGGATTTCAACCTGGCGAACCCCTTAAAGTACTAAGCCGTGCTCGAACTGTGTATTTATGTGCTGTACTCTGTTCTTATCGCTGAAGAGCTCTTCATTCCAACGGCTCCGGTACTCGTTTTCGCAGACGCGGAATTGGCCAAAACTTCTTCGGAGTCCTTTTTCTCAAACGCTCGTAAAGAATGATCATCGCTTATGAGGGATCTATAATGCATTGGTTTGGTTTTTAGAGGGATCTATGGTACTTTTAAGTTACTTACTGAGCCCATGATATCACCTGTTGGCTAAAGTATATCTTTGATTGATTTCGTGTCCTTTAGTACTAGTTATTTATGCTGAACCCTAGATCGATTATGTCTTTCACTACCAGTATCAAGCTATTCTGAAACCCAAGCGAATGGAGATTTTACACCGTACTCCTTCAACGTAATATCTGAAAACTCAGAGTCTATTCCTCATGGGTTTTCGTTTGATTCATACCGGAAAAAGGATAAGTGGGCGGAACGAAGTCTCTGAAGAAGAGGCGCAGTGAGCTTTTTCCAAGATGGGTCGAAGGTCGGTGAAAAAATTGGAAGAGGGTGGCCTGCCATTATGGTAACAGTAAACGTATTGCTCCAAAAGGCTGATGGGTTTGAAAAAGTCGGCACCATCACCATGCTTATATCAGAGTGCGAACGAGTTTAATCTCCATTGTTTTCTTATGTTCTTACTCCCGACCTACGGATTTCGCTTGAGTTTAGCGAGATTTTTTTCATAATTAGCTCCTGTGTGACTGCGAGATGCGAGGTGCTTACTCTGTCATCTTATCGTAGCTTTTGCAATTGTTGAATAGGCATGGATGTAGTATGTGGTTGCAAGACTAAGTTTCAAACTTCTCAGTAGTTATATTTCCGGAAAACCAGGAGATATATCCGAATCGTCTTAGGCAAAGAATTTATGTAGGTGCAAAGCAATTTGTTGAATCAATGAGCGATCTTTATTATCATTATATAAGGGTTTTAGCTATCGCAACGGTCCGATATTCAAATCTGTTCAAGTGAGAGCCATGATATCAGCAACCTAACCTAAATTTAACTTAACTTCATAAATCTGCTGTAAACTATCTAGACGGCCCGGGTATAAGCTACGCAAAAATAGTGATGCGGTTTGTATAGATGCTTTATATTGAAACCCAGAAGGGTTGCAGACATCCTAAAACTTCATGGCATTTTATGGTAGATGTCGACTTGAGAGACCCTCATACTATTATAACTCGAATAGTCCATCGCAACTCGCAAAAAGTTGGAATGACTTTATTCTTTTTCGGGGTTTCGGAATAAAACTATATGCATATATAGTCGGCTTCGGTTTTAAAACCTTTCATCCCTTAATAAGACCGAACATAAAGCTTCCTTCCTATTTCTCTTTATGTTCAAATACCTTTCCTTATTCGTCTTGTATGTTCTACTCTTCAAATGTGACACTTTATGGCTGAGTGACAATTCAATGTCTCTTAAAACTAACTGTCTCTCACTTTGAAACCCAACTAAAAATATGTACAGTAGTAACTAATAAAAAAATACATACATGCAAAAGTAAAAGCAATTAAGTGTTTGATGACAGTTCAGGGAAATTCGATTAAGGCAGCCATTGCCAATCTACAGCTCGCTGCACAAAACTTTTCAAAGGCGAATGGCTTATCAACTGCTTGCATTTGCCTTTACTTGCCACCATTCTTCATTCACTTCTCTTGGTCTATAAACAGCATGTGATTGTCATTTAAATAAGTATCACTGTCACTGAATGAAGTAATTGAATGACAAAAAAATAAACGAAAAATCGAAACTTAATAAATAATAACAAAGGAAATTATCAAATGAAAAGCGACAGCCAAGCAAGAAATCCCACCAAAACGGAGATGGCGAAAGAGTTTGGAAGAAAAAAGTTGTTGTGCGGGAGTGTAAGAGAAAGCGGAAGAGAGTGCGATATGGAGGAGTTAAGCGAAATATTAAATTTTTCAATTTTACAGGGGTCCACTTGTTGCTATGACTAAATGAAACACACTGAATTTATCTCTAGATATTATTTTCTTAAAAATATAAAAGGGCTTGTTATTTTTGGGAGATTTCAGGGCCGAAATTTTGTACAGAAGTCCTTTAAAAATTCATTTTGTACAAAATATTCCAATAAACCCGCTCTGAGGGTTTGAAATATCAATATTTCGTTCGAGTGGTACAAACATCGCTTGGAATTCTCAACTGATTTATGAAATAATTTCATATTATGATGATAAATAAAAAAATCTCTACTTCGGAAATAAAAAAGGTTTTTATAAAAGAATTTAAACTTGATCGTTAAGTTTATATGGAAGCTATATGCTATTGTCGTCTGATCTGAATTTATTTTAAGAAATTGTAAGTTTCCTTTGAACAATTATCAATGCCTAATGTTGAAAGGTTATTTTGGCAAATAAAAAAGGTTTACATTCAAACCCTTGGTTTTGACCGATCAGTTTGTATGACAGCTATACCTAGATCTTTTTAAAAATATATACTCTCCCCTCTGGACTCATTATATTTTATACAATTTCCAAAAATTTTCTTCATTTTTACCCACTGACACACACAGAAACATACACTACAATCCTCAGCATACTTCTTCGTCTGAGAATAACCGCTAAGACCGTTTTAACAACACTACAATTTCTTGGAAAACCGCAAAAAATTCATTTCCATTGAAATGTTGCTAAATAAGTTGTCAACAGCAGTGGCATTTTGTAAATAACAATAACCACTCAACAGGCAACAGTAGCCGGTGTAGTGTCAGCACTTTATTATGGCAATCAAATTCAATTCAGTTGGCTTGTCAAATAGTCATCAATGACTATTGATGATGTTTGTCTACGAAAAAAAAATTCAATTTTCCATACAATTGAATAATCCATTATCCATTTGATCAGAAACAGCAACCGCAAGCATTAAATGTCGCTCAGAAACTTATGCAGACGCGCACACGGAGAAATATTAGCAAATAAATGAGGAGGGAATACTTTTGTGTCACACGAAAGAAGAGCAGGCAGGAAGCTGGCTAACCGAAAAGTATGCAAAGCGAAGCAGGAAAGGCAAGTAGTGAAGTAAGTGTGGTAAAGAAACAGGGTTATAAAGCTTGGACATAGCCATAAAAGTGGCATTTAAAAGTGTTACTATCCGCTTGCTTTTTAAAACGTAATCTTAACAAGAAAATTAATCTTAGAATATCATCTATCTGATCTTATATGTTTTTAAGTTTATTGGTTAGGGAGAGGTAAATCGTTGTTGTTATAAACTACATATTCAAATTGTCCATCAATATTTCTGAGCTTTACAGTATATTGCCTAAGTTATTACGGTTGTTTTATGGGTCTAAATACTACTCAGAGATTACAGATACTTGAGTGTATTAATAAAATTGTTTAGGAGTGTCTAATATGACAAGTTCTTGGAGAAAAGTATATACATATGTACATAGTTGGAATATGTTAATTTTACAATCTCCAGAGAGGAAAGTTAAGCCAGCAACATAGTAGGGCCTGAACGTTTCATTTCGGTTGGTCCCCATACCATAAAGGAGCTACTCCGCAGGATGAAGGAGTGGGAAGGGGGAAGTATTGGCATCAACTCCAAGGCATGCACCATGTCAAGTTGCTAATGGGTGGTTACAACCTTTAAAAGGTTTAAATATGTAATCAACCTTCTAAGGGACACACTCAGGCTACTTGTCGTTGTCTGCACTGGCCATTGGAAGCTCAGTAGCACTGAAACTCAGGAACATTTTTCAATTGACTGCACAGCAGTCTGTAGGCGCAAGATAAAGGCCTTTGGATTCATGTTTCCATATAAGAATCACATCGGCTTAATAGCACCTAACAGTATATTGGAATTTTTCAATATGCTGGGGTTAGGTGAGTCGTTCTGAGGGCACAATATACCTTATGTAGCGGTGCAATCCTCATTTATTCATCTAATCAAGACCTAAGCTGCTCCTATTGCATCACTAAATTAAAAAAAAAAAAACAGTTCCCTGTCTCAAATTGAACAAAATCTGTTCTGGTTGCTAAGCACAAACTTGTTTCAAAGCTGAACTGGTTTCATCTAAAGATTGCCCTAAATTCAACGATAGTCTGAAAACTTTAGAGTTTGAAAGACCTGTTTAGAGATTTGTTTTTGGTTCAAGTATTTCGATTTATCTTAAAGGTAATATGATGAGCAGAACTTCAGTACCTAGATTTCCACATCATTTGGTTCCAAATACTTGACCAGGTTCTTTATTTTCTAAATATAAGCTGCTGTGCTTTGATAATCCATATTATTTCAGACATATATTATTAACTGGGATTCCAGTAACTGACTTTCCAGTTTATCTAGGTTCTAATATTTACTACTTTTTGTTGCTATAATGGCAAATACCGGAGAGTCGTTGACTAAAAACGCCTGAAGTATCTGATCATGTTATAGCACTTGGAACAGACGTTCCAGAAACTCACCTTTCACAACAGAACATTGCTTGGCGTTGGCTTGCAGTTTGCCTAAGTTCCTGGGAAATTATATTGTTTCTAGAATCAAGTTGATCATCATAGGACCTACGCATTACTTAATTACTGCCGTTTCTTCCAAAGGTTCTAAGACACTGATTAATTCGAGTTAGTGCTTCTGGAAAAATATGGATTGTTCGAATGGGTTAACCAGTCATATAATATATCGCAAAACTTAGACCAAAAATATGGTTCTAGAGATCCATGAAAATATATCGCTTATATAGTCAATAGAGTAATGAAGTTGATTTTTGTGATCCAATATGAATATGAGTTATACTGAAGATTGATATTAAATATAATCTGTCAAATAAGTACACGGAAATTTGAAATAAAAGCCAAACAACTTATCCATCATCTAAATTTATTATATCCTCTTATGAGGCAATACACTTCTTCCAACGAACAATCCAATCTTCGAGACACTTTTCAAAGCTATATTTCGGGATGATCTTCAGTTCTCGTTGCGAAATAGTTCTGATGTCTTCAATGCTTTCAATATATAGCATATTATCTAGATTCAAACTGGTTCTTAATTAACCATAAATTGGTTTCAAATAAGTTTTAGACTAGTTCCGAATTAGTTATATAATCAAACTTGCTCCTAGGTGGGCTTAAACTAATTCTTAATTATTCGTAGACTAGTTCCAAGCCAGTTTTAAAGTCAAACTAGCTACTTACTAGCACGCAATATAGTTCCAAACTGGTTCCAAAATAACCATAAACTAGTTTCAAATAAGTCTTAGGCTATTTCCAAACTAGTTATACCGTCGAACTTGTTTCAAAGTGGGCTCAAACTAGTTCTGGATTACTCGTAGACTAGTTTCAAACTGGTGTTAAAGTCAAACTAGGCACATACTAGTCCTAAACTAGATCTTAATTTATTCTAAACTAGTTTCAAACCAGTTCTAAAATCATAATAGCTCCAAATCAGTCTTAAAATTGTTCCAAATCAGTTCTGGACGGGTTTCAAACTAGTTCTAAAGACTAATACTGCCAAATTTGCCCTAAACTAGTTCTAAATAAGTTTTAGGCAAGATTCAAACTAATTCCAAAGCCAAACTAGCTTCAAATTAGTCTTAAACTTGTCCTAAACTAGTTGTAGACTAGTTACAATTCATTTATGAAGTCGAACTAGTTTCAAGTTAGTTTTAAACCACTTCTGAACTAGTTCCAAACACGTTCTAAATTCAAACTTATACTGAGGTCTGCTCCAGCATGGTATGGAAAATATATATCTAGCGCTAAACAAACCTCAAACTAGTTTTCGGAATAGACCCAAACTAGTTTCAGACTAGTTAAAAAAAGTCTAGTTAAAAACTAAGTACTTCAATGAGTTCTAAGAAAAGCGCGCTTACCTACCAAGAACGTCCATATTTCATGTTAATCTCCATACTGAGCGGCTCAAGTGCACATATACATTCATTACGAATACCGCTATTTGGAAAAACCTACGGTTTATCAGCATTAGTGCGTCAGGGGTGAAGGCAAACGACGTAAATAACGGTGTAGAGTGCGATAGCAGAAAACAAACAATAATTGCCGCGCGAACACGCATACCTACGCATGAGCACGCGACTCAAACGCACATACGTACATGGAAACACATGTGACGCATAGACAATCGGACTACAACAATACTAACAACAACAATGCGAGATAAAAACAGAAAAAGCAGAACAAATGAGCAGCAATTTCACGCGCTGAATTAACCAAGCAAAGCAAAGCTAATGCTAAGCAAGCAGCGGGGACGTGTGGGGCCAAAGCATGACAGTTCAAATGCCATCAAGGAGGTGGATGTGGCGCGGGTGCAGGGGCGCATTTCGATTGAACGCATTTGCGCTTTTTGCTGCCGCCACTAATACCTCCCCAACAATACTACGAATTTACATTATTGCGCCGTGCTGTTGCTATTGTTGTTGCTGTAGCACTTTTTTGCTTTTGTTGGTAGCAATTTATTGCCATTGAAGGATAGCGGAGCGCTTGTGGCATGCATGACGGTCGTGGACGCTTGCAGGCGACGGAAGTGTTAGCAGCAAGACCATGTCAGCATTTGCTATTGTTGCCTTTTTGTCGTCGTTGCTGGTGTTGTTGTTGTTGTTGTGGCTTTTGCTGTTGTTTACATTCACGTCGTTTAGTGTGCGCGATTTAGCATTCGCATTTGCCGTGGCTGCACTTCAAATCGCTGCATTTAACCGCACGCGATGCGACCCACAATAATGTTGATATTACCGTTGTTCTTTGTTGCTGTTGTTGCCATTTATTATTTGCCAAAGGCTGCAGCGATTAACATTGCTGCACTGTTGATATGGCGGTTGTAGGTTTTGCAAAGCGGAACGTGCGCAAAAGCCAATGCTTGCAATGGAATGCAAGGTGGCTGACAAAGGCACATACTGCGGAACCGTTGCCAGTGATGGCAGTCCCGTGAAATGCAATATTGTTATAACATTAAATAATTTGGCAATATTTTACTATTATTGAGCTCCTTCGTGCTGGCAATTTGCCTGCAAATAGTATGAATATTTAAAGAAGGAATATCTACTTTCGGGATTGTTCCGGGATTTTCGGAATTAGCGAGTTTTTTGAGTTCTTTTGTACTAGCAGTAAGTCTGAAAATATTATGAATGTTTAAAAGCTGGATATTTAATTTCGGGACTGTTATGGGATTTTCGGGATTATCGACTTTCCGCGATTTTTATAATTTTCTGCTTTGCCATTGATTAATATAACTTTTTTTGCCGAATTTTCGGAGTAACTGCCGTAATTTCCAAAAGTAGTAATTCCGAAAGCTTGATTTTTAAAATTTGCGGAATTCCCGAAGTTTTTAAGAGTGTATGAAATACTTTCTGAATATTTGTAATTACACTAATCTACAGCCATTTTGTGATTGTGATGTTAGAGGTTCTTGACGCATCAGTAAAAAATTTTTCTTAAGTTTTGTTAAACATATTCGGAATTATTTGTATACTTAGACTATAGTTCTGTAAAAAAAAATTACCTATCATGAACACGGTAGTTTAAGCGCGATAAAATTACCTCTTTCGAAATTTCGGAGTTCCTTTCGTAGTTTTTAAAAGTATATTAAAAATATTGCTACTGTATACGTACTTATATCATACTTTTGTAAAAACAATTATTTAAAGAGTAATAAGAGTAATTTCGAAAAGTCGGTAGAGTTTCGGAATGAAATTAATCAAACAATTTATTTATCAAAATGAGCAAACGCCTAACTATAACTATAAATTAGGTTACCCTGAAGTGCAAAGTTTTTAAATTTAATGATTCCGAAATTTCGGTATAAGTTTCGGAATGATTTTTACTATTTAATTTTGCCAAATTATTATGGGTATCCTAAAAATAATTTTTGTGTCGCAATTTTTGCGATTATATATGTTTCGGGATTTCCGAATTTCGGGATTCAGCCTATATAATGTGTTTATATTTAAGGCAAATCCGCAGCAAAAAATATTATTATAATATCAAGTTTTTCAACCGGAAATCGCAAATGGTTGATAATACATATATAATTTGACATGGGTCAAATTACAAATTGTATTAAAAAATGCTTACAGAATTTATTTTTATTTAATTTAGTAAGGAGTTTTAACAATTAAATAATAATTCAATTTCGGGAACCCGTATCAACATTTTTTATTTAAGCACGTATCTACATATGTACATATGTATATGGTTTTAATTTGAGTGAGTATTACTTTATCGAGCTGAATTTTCTGAAATTAAGCGGAACTAGGTTTCGGGATCCCGAAATTAAACTGATGTAATATCGAAAATTTTTTAAAGTGATGAAAAAAATGTTTTTTTTTCGAGGTAAATTTGCTGAAATGAAGCGCAACTAAATTTCGGGATCCCGAAGTAAAGTTTTAGTTTAAAGTTCGATATTTCGGGATCCCGAAATGATAATCACGCAATATCGCCACTTTGTTAAAGCGAAAAGGAGCGAAGGTTACTCTGCAATAAGAAAATATTTTCTGACACACTAATACGCACACTTTACTTACCAGATATGTTATAATATATAGTACATACATACATACATACATACACATAGCTAATGTGTTTATTTACACGCATACCATAGTTGCGTGTGCGTGTGTGTGTGTGGGTGGAAGTGCCACTGTTGTTAACTGCACTCAATTGCCACAACGATTTTAATTAATTATTTATTTGTGTTATTACAGAGTGTTACAATTGTGCGGCGCATTGAATTATTGATGAGCTGCAAAAGTGTGCAAAGTGATTGATGAAATGACACACACACGCACACAAACAGACACATACAAGCCACTGACATGCCGATAAACCAACAGTGTAACACTTAAGCAGCCCCACATTCGGTTAAATCGGTAGACAGGGTGATTGAGTGCTAGATAGGCATGACGAGCGATAGATAGGCAAACGGACGGACGGACAGACAAGCAGCTAGACCTCACAGTGCGCTATTTGGTGCAAAAATGCCGATGGCTGGGGTGTGGAACATAAATCCGTAATTTTGACACACATACATATAGTAAATGTGTATGTACATATGTACGTAGCACAAACGGGTGCCGCCATCTACACTTATCCCTAACGGGTTGTGCAGTCAATCAGCGTTGCATCAACAAGTGCATATATCTTCATATGTTTGTATGTACGTGGTTGTGTGTTTGTTTGATGATACAATCTGTGCATGTTTATTGTGACAACAAAAGGTAGCTGACGACATCAGCCGCTTTGATTGCTTTTTAATATTTTAATAAGATAATTTTTTCCACGGCATTCCATATTGGTTTTCAGCAAATTTTTTCTCGTCACTTTTTTTCGTTTTGAGCGCTGAAATGTATTGAAAAGTAAATTAACTGACAATTGAGGCAGTTTTTCACAAATGAAAATGGGTGTGTATGGCGAGGGAGTGAATACAAATGTAAAGAAATTATCGAAGAGCTGAGCAAAAAATTTAAAAAATTGTATCAAAATAAAATAAAAGTAACGAATAAATAAAAAAAAAAATAAAAAATGCTAATATCGGCTGCACTGAAGCTTCAATACCCTTCACAAATAAAAAGTTTTCGTATAAAAACTTGATTTTTATCGATCAGTTTGTATGGCAGCTATATCATATAGTCAACCGATCCGAATATTTTCTTGGCAAATTGTACCATTGTCTTAGGTAATGATGTCTGGAAAATTTCGTGATGAAATCTTTTGAAATAAAAAAGTTTTTCATACAAGCACTTGACTATTATCGGTCAGTTTGTATGGCAGCTATATGCTATAGTAGTGCGATCTGAAAAATTTCTTCAGAAATTATGGCATTGTGTTAAAAAATAACACATGCCAAATTTCATGAAGATATCTCGTCAAATAAAAAAGTTTTCCTTACAAGCACTTGACTATTATCGGCCAGTTTCTATGGCAGATATAGCATGTAGTAGTCTGATCTGAACAATATTTTAAAATATTGTATAACTATTTGATGTAATAATTTATGCCAAATTTCGTGAAGATATCTCATCAAATGAAAAAGTTTTCTATACAAGCACTTCATTCCGATCGTACAGTTTGTACGGCAGCTATATGCTATAGTAGTTCAATTTCGTTGCTTCACACAAGCGATCATCTTCATGACGAGAAAAGGAGGTGTGCCCAATTTCTGAACGATATCTTAAAAACTGCAAGACTAATTTGCGTATATAAAGCCGCTGGCAAGAATATTAGGTTGTCTAGGGTATAAAAATATGCAAGAAGTAAAATATGCAAAAATCAACAATAAATGTAAAACATTTAAAAAAAGCTATAAAATAAAATACATTTCTGTCAACACATTGCCGCTGATGGGTTGATGGATAACATTGTTACTGATTTATCTCTTTGATTTGCATGCGATTTGCATGAAAGTGGGTTCATTGAAAAAATCAGAAATGTCAGCAAGTCAAACAATAAATTTTTATGGAAGATGGATGCGAATTGCAATTAATGTTTTATACGTGGCATTAAACTTGGCATTATTTCATAATTAAGAATTAAATGTAATTAAAATGGCACTGTGTAGAGCTTGCACCAGTTCGTGAGATGATTTTAAAGTTCACTTAGCTAAGACTCGAACATGTAGACAGGGTAAGCAGCTTGTTTACAAAGCTTGTAGTTGATCTCTAATAATGGAAAACTAGAGGGGATTTAGTATTTCACTTAGTAAAGACCAAAACCTAATGGAATTATATGAAAAGTATTTGACCACTTATTACTGGTTTTATGATTTTGCTAAAGAGATTTATGTAGATAAAAGGCTTCAACACAGAAATTTCATTAATATTAAGAGTTTTCTAACTTCAGAGAACAATAGACATAAGATCGTGGTGCACTCCTCGTGTTATAATCTAAAAAGCACGTAATTTAGGCTTAAACCTTATGAGCATGAGCAAAATCGCTTCTCAAATCAACCATTTCATATCAAGTTTAATATATTTAGAAGGTTTAAGTTTGAAAATAGTTTTTACACAAATTCTTTTCCTTTGCAGTTCTGTTAGTTAGCGAAGACAAGCACCAGATGAAATCATAGAGAGAGAAACGCATTTTTTTAAAACAAAGGCATTAAAACAAGATCATATAGTTGGATAGATGGAAAGATAGAAAATAATTGAGGTTTTGCACTGCGACCAATGGTCTATTTTGCCTTCTCATATGTATATTACATGTGGTCCCAAAGGCCCAGTACTCTAAAAAACTCCAGAAGTTTGCTAGACACGGTAGAGGTGGTCTCATCCCTGTCCTCGTTGTTGGATCCAAGGGCCTGGAGCCTGCTTCTACAAACTGCTGTGGCATCTAGATTCAGTTGTTCTGGAGTTTCCGGTTCCATGTCGCAAAACCGGCAGCTTGGGCAAGATATTATGCCCATGATGGAGTGTTTTTTGATCCTGTAGTGCCCAGTATAGAGTGGACAAGACGATGAAATTTGTCTTGGATGAGTTTGATCTTGTTTCTAACCATGCCAGGTTGTAAACTCCCAATACTAATTTGGTACGGCGCATTCCTGTTGTCTGCTCCCAGTGCTGTTTGTGCGGAGCAACTCTTTTATGGTGTGGGACCCCATCGCAAGGTATTGTTCTGGTCACATAATTCTGGAAGTCGCCGCAGAGAGGGCGAGTTCGTCGGCCAGCTCATTGCCGGCTAAGCGGTTCAGCCTTCCTATACACTTCTCCAATAACAGCGAATTGATTTTATAAGCTGAGATCGCTTTTAGAGCCACTTGACTATCGTTGAGTACGGTACGCTGGTTGCGATAGTTGGGTTGGAGATTGATTTCTACACATTGGTTTATAGCAAGAACTTCTGCTTGAAAGATGCTCAAACAAAAAAAACCATTGGATTGGATGGTTTGCTACGTGGTCCCGCAATGCCTACTCCAATGTCTTCCGGTGATTTCGAGCCGTCAGTATGGATCACCCGTTAAATTGAGCTTTATCGCTTTACCAGAAGAAACATATGTATATAGTTCAAAGCACCTTTTGTTTTCCACTCAGTCACTCGCAGCCAAAAAAGTTGACGTTGACTTGCTAAGGTTACGAAAAGTCCATCGATCTAATACTAGAACAAACGAGGATAAACGAACGAGGAATATCGACTCGATCGCAATCTGATACTAGAGCGAACAACAAAAGCGGAATACCGCTTACATTGGATTGCAATATGATAAAATTGGGTGAACTTATCTAGTAAAGTTATAAGCTTTGAAGTTTCTAGCGATTCAGCTGTGACTAGGCATAAAAACAAAAAAAAAAAAAGAATAACGAAAGCTTGATGCTAATGAAAGCAGGTCAAAGGGTTTTTGGCTATTATTGAGCGCATTCAGACTGAAGGCCAGTATTTCACTCCATATTGGAGTGAATGCAGACCTTTTTGAAGGAAATAGTACTTTGTAACGGCTACCTCGCTAGACTGATAGCTTGAAGCTGGAGTTAATCCAACGTTTCTGACAAAAAACCCCCTTCCTAATTTTCCCCAAAGCTTTGATCCATCAGTGGAAAAGCTCACTGCTCCTGTTGTTGTTGTTCTAGAGACGAATTCTGCCAAGTTGACAATCCTTGACCGGATAAAAAATCCGGTCCGTCTGGTTACTTAGGCCCGACTGTCGTGTGAAACGGTTTACTGCTCCTCTTCACCAGCGGCTTCACTCAGTCCACATATTACTCCCTCGAAAAAGTGCAAAGAAGGCATCAAAAGGTGTGGGCGCAGCGATGCATTGGTCCAGAGGGTTAAGGATATAATTGAATTGATCTCAGAATATCCCTCAAGTACTCAGTTTGTCTACAGGTGCTACAGAATGTATATATTCCGGAAAAACTTTTGACGTCTGCTCTGGCTTTGCTCCGTACCATGAGTACATACATACATTAACCAAGCAAATTGAATTCTAAAAAGTATCGACAAAACTTTACTAATTTGTAAATGCCTTTTAGGTATTCAGATTCCGATATATAGCTTTGATTAAAACAAGGACTAGGGTCTGAAGTATTATCAATTGACATAACTATTGAAGAGAGTGCTTAGCAAAACTGAGTCAAGAAAGTAGAGAAAAAAAAAAACAATGACATGAAGAGAGAGAGAGAAAGAAAAGAAAGGGAGAGAGAAAGAAAAGAAGGAATAGGTAAAGAGTTGAAACGAGAGGCAGATACGAATCATAATTGCTTAACGTAGATTCGTATAAAATTTAGTACAAATCCTATTATTAAAAGAGAGAGAAATAGAGAGAGACTTCAAGTTTGTTGGCCCTCGTGAAGTCAAAGTTATATAGCTGGGAATTGTAGAAGGTTTGTTATGCCATCTTTTAGTTAAAACATCAACGGACCCAGCGCTAAACATGGTTATGAATTTTGTCCATTTTAGTATTTGCTAGCGATTAGTTTAAGCTAATACTTAATGCTCTCAATCTATAAAGCTTTAACTGGATAAGCTGTCATATATTAATTAGCCTTCAACCTTGAGTCAACTTGAGGATTGAAATGAATTAACCATTGATCAGGTAATGAAATACCACTCGAAAAGGTTCACTCAATTTGCTCGAATAAAAAAAGATGATTTTAGGCAACAAGATCTTACACATTTATACTCATATGAACACTGAGAAAGTAATTCAGTGAATGAACTGGAATCATTCGCTGAGCTTTTGTAAGCGTAAATACTATAAGGAGAGACAAAAAATGCTCACAACCCTTGTCCACTCGATCAAATACACGCGTAGAAGTTAGCAATGACTTCGAACGTCAACAGATCACAATCAGTCGTTGCTGCCTACAACAGCAACAACACAAACAATTCGATCGCGATCAACACAATACAAGCAACAATGACAACAAACAACTTAAAAGCGTATTATTTGCACTCACTAATACGTTTTATTGCCACTTGTGTCGCGTTCGATGGGCTATTGACCGGCGACAGCGCTTGGCCCATCCTCAGTTTCAGCTCGCGCTTCGTTGTTGGCGCATTCTAAGGAAAATATTCGGCAGTGTTAACAGTATCTACCTTTTTTACGCTAAACGTTCTGTGTGTTATTGTTGTTGTACATACAGTTTCGGTTGTTGGAGCGCTTTGTGCGGGCGCGCACGCGCGTTCGTCAAACAAATTAAATTAATTATAGATTTGTGTTTCACTGACAATTACTGATTTATTTACACCAACAAACACGTGTTGAAGATTAAAAAATGAAAACTTGCAGTGTGTCTCAAAGTGCTCACAAAATAAAAAAGTATATAGCTTGTATAAAAAATGTCAGTGGGCAAATGTTCCGCGTCAGCGCGTTGTTTAGTTGTGACGGTAGTGCGTGTTGTTGCTGTTGTTACAGCAGTTAAGTTTATAAATAATTTAGTTAATAACAAAATTGTCTAACTAATTGCTTGGGGAATATTTTTATCGTTTTTTTTTGTAGTGTGCTACAACAAGAGTAATTGTCTTTGTGTAAAAGTATAGGCAAAAATTAAAAAAAAAATATTTAAAATACTTTCTTTCATAGAAAATTGTGTGTTGTCAATTTTTATTGTTTGAAGTTATTTTTTTGTTAATTTACTGCTGCTTAACATATATTTAATTATATTTCTGAAAATAAACTATGGAAATTCGCATTGATTTGAACGGCCACGTGGCGAAAGCAGGTAAATAGAGGAATAAATTTGTAATTAATTTTTTTAAATTAAAATTTCCTTAAACATTTTCAATATGAATAAAAAAAACAAATTGTGTTGTACAAAAAAAATTTAAAAAATCTGGCAACTCTATTAAAAGTGCTCTAAGGATAAGAATAGGTAATAATTTTAAGTTGGCAACTCTATGTAAAAAATATTTTAACGATATTTATTTTTTGTTATTTGCGCCCCTTGGAAGTTGTAAAAAAAAAAATTCTTACAGGTAGCAATCTTATATGGTCAATTGAGTCCAGTATAGTGTTAATCGGCAACTCTATTGAAAAATATTCCAGCGGTAATTATTTAATTATTTTCTTCTTGTAAATTATAAAAAAGGGCATTCTAATAGGTGGCAACTTTAATAAAAAATAGTCAATTGAAAAGTTCACTAATCCACTATAGTTTCACTCGGCAACCCTATGTAAAAAATATATCAGCGGCATTTGTTTTTGGTTATTTTTCTTTTGTAAATTTGAAAAATTAATTATCTTGCTGTTGGCAACCTTAACAAAAAATAGTCAGTTGAAAGGTTCAAGAATCCACTATAATTTTACTTGGCAACCCTATACAAATTTATTATAACACTGTAGATTCGAGCAATATATGTTTTTCGAAGCTACTGGTTTACAAATTGTAAAATATAAAATACTGAATTTATAGGTGGCAACCCTATGTAAGAGATTTATAACATAATAGATACTTTCTGCGCTTTATTCGTCACTTTCTATTTGTAAATTGTAAAATTGCAAAAAACCTAAATCCTTAAAGATGGCAACTTTATTAATAAAACTCGGCAACCCTATTAAAAAATTAGTTATTAAGTTCTAATGGTAACGATTTGAGCAATCTGTCTTTTTCGAAAATTCTGCTTTGCAAATTGAAAAAAAATCAAAAATCCAATTTAAAGGTGGCAACCCCATTTAAGACATATGCTTACTAATTAGTAAAAATGTGAAAAATTCTAACAGTATTGATCGTTTAATTTGCTATTTTCGGAGCTTTCACTTTGTAAATTAATACTGATGAAGAATCCAGCATATTTATGAAGGTGGCGACCCTATGAAAAATATCCTAACAATAGAAATAGAAGTGTTTTGGAGCTTTTGCTTTGAGCACTAATAAATTTTTAAGAATTCGCCATAGTTTTAAAGGTGGCAACCCTCTACATCTACAAATTCATGATGCATCAAAGTATGAATATCGAAAAAAACAGTCAGCTTTACCTTGATATTTGAACGGCATTGGCGTATTTTTTTTTTAGGTCGTCTCGTTTTTTCCTTCCATTCAAATGATTGTTGACTTGTTCATAAACCTATGCTTCAGCGAATCGGAATTCGCAACCATTTCCACCAAATTATTTGAGCGGACTCGCGAGAACTGTCGAGCTTTCTTGTCATATCTCTAACACTCGCCTGACGATTTTCAAGCACGGTAACCTTAACTTTTTTAATATTTTCAACAGTTGAAAGGATCGAAGGTCTTCCAGAATCAGGCATGTCTTCAATGATTTCTCGACCGCTTGCGTTTTTGATATAACTGAATCACCCCTTTGCCTACATCGCCTATTTCTAACTTGGTTCGAGGCGAGTTTTAAATCTCACTATGATTAGTTTTGGATAATTGAAAGATAATGGAGTAAAAACAGATAGAAAGTGAGGAAGAGATATAGTAAAGTAAAAAAGGTAGACATACAGTGAAAGCAAAAGAAAGAAAGGGAGAGACATACTATAGTGAGAGAGAGAAAGATAGATTAGTGGAGAGAGAGAGAGAAATTTAAATTAGTAGAGAAAGAGAGAAAGGAGAGAAAAAAGAATCGGGGTGTGGATTGGGGAGGATGGTAGTTGAAAGGTCATGGAGAAAAAGCAAGTAAAATCAAAGGAATAAAGAGTAAAAGATAGAACAGTAGACTCAGAGAGAGATAAATTGAGAATTAGAGTTATAGATTAGTAGAGAGAAAGAAAGGGAAAGATAAAGTAAGACTTAAAGCTATAGGGTGACAGAGAGTGAAAGAAAGATGTTGGAAAAATATAGAAGATTTATTGAGTCAAATTATGAATAATAAAAGGTGGGGATCACAGATAGAAATGATGAGCAGACAGAGAACGAGATAGTGGTAGAGTGAAAATCATAAATGAAAAGAGGAAAAGACAGATTGAAAGAGAGAGAATGGGAAGGGACATAAAGGATAATCTTAAAGGCTGTAAAGGTTAAAGATTGTCAGGACTAACAAAAAAAAAAACAAGAGAAATAGAAGATAAAAAGTTGTAGAGAGAATGAGATAGAGAAATAAAGAGAGACGGAAATAGGTAAGTAGTATTGGAACTGAAAGTGAATGGCGAATAGAGCTATACAGAAGAAGAAGCTAGAGAGTAAAAGTTTCGATCCGTACCATTCATCATCATGTGCTACTTAAAAGCTTGCGAACAAAGCATGAGATTATCATAGGTGCAAAACCGTCTTCTCTAATTAGCAAAAAGAGGAGTTAAGCAATTAAAATAATAAGAATGTGATAATATTTAAATTGCTCAAAACAAAGCTGCGCCTATGGGCCACTTTATTAACACTGTTGCATTTATGCAACACATTTTATTTTTTTTTTTTGGTTTCGGTTGCCACCACTCGTGGCATGCATACTTGCAGCTGTGGAACCTGGTTGTACGCGTCCTACATGAAATTTTACTTTGAACATGCCAAAAAACAAGCGACATTTTCCCTGCCACTGCCGATGTCGCCTCGGCGGAACGCTTCCGGTGCTGTCATATATGGCTCCTACATATGTATGTGTGCGAGTGTGATGTGGCCTCGCTTGTGGCCGCGTGTTGCATTGTCAAGTGTTAAGCCGTGTTGCTTTTGTTGTTGTTGTTTGTGGATTTTAGTGTTGTTTCTACTGGTGGCTCGTGGCTGCTGCCTGTCGGCTGTCGGTTGGCGGCTACTGAGTGTCGTTGTTCTTGTTAATGCTGTTGATTCATCTCACCGTTGCATTTTTTTCCACATGACCACAGTACATAATTTTTTCTGAGGTGGCCCTTAATGGCGGCTACTCCGTTTCTGGGCTTGTTGTGCCACAATTTCGCTTTGTTTGGCGATTTTTCTTTGCTACTGTTGGGACGAACAGAGCCTTTGTTGTTGTTGTTAAATGTATACAAACATGCCACACGGCGTCTAAGTACAGTGGTGAGAAGAAAATGGGCAATGGTTCTCTTGAGCTTTAAAATACATTGGGTTGAACGACAAAACTTTGATAGCTTTGACTCTAGATTGACATCAAACTATCATTGTAATATCCATTATTACTCATAATTCAGAACTGGAATCTGTTTCTGTTTTAAAAATTCATTACACTTCTACATAAAGTAGGAAACCCCTTCTAGTAGGAAGTCCTTAAACTCGATCTGACTTCGAATTTAATTGCAACTCTGAGGTCGGAACGTTTCGGGATCTGTACTACAGGATGTTTCGACGAGCTCCATCGTCCGCGCTGTAGAAGCGCTGCAGGACTTCTGTCGATACGATTGATGAGTGACTCGATGGCTTCGGCTCTACATGAAAAGTTACATTTGAAGGTTTTGTTCGCTAAAATTTTAAGAATTTGGAGTGAAAGTCTCTCAGTCAGAACATATACTTCTCGGAAATAAGGGCTTATTTTTCAAAAGAGGTAGTACAACCGAGCTTATATACCAGCAAGTATTGTAGTCTGAAGTGAGTAAGACCAAGAGGTCTTCTTGAAAACCTGGCTGTAAATATTTAAGGAAACATTTTCGCGCAAACTATCCTATAGTCTTGGCTTACTTGAGATATGATGCTGGGAATTGGGAGTAATAAGAACACAAATAAGCCAGTTCATAAGCTGAAACAATCGCTTCTGGCTTGTGCTATCTGAGAACTCAGATATAATACAGATAAAGAAGATCCGAGTTTGTTTCGCGATTTTAGACGGTTAACCACCACAAAACCATTTTCTTGTGGTCAAGTTTTCAGAAACTTTAGATAGAAAGGGACGATCAATCGAAAATATGTAAATTACTAAAAGATTAAACTCTAATTATGATCTAGTTTTATAATAGATATCCCTTAATATCAAGTGGTAGTCTTCATTCTTATCTTGGTACTTGTTTTGAACTGTCTTCACTCCACCCTTTAAAGTGGCGAAAATGTTTTCGATAACGATGCTTTTGTTTCGTCCCTGTTCCAAAAGTTCATTAACCATGCTTCTATGGACTCCTCTCTGTATTTATGAATCGTGTCGGCCAAACTTAGCTTGTTTTCACAGGTTAATATTAAGAGTTAGGGTAGATTAAAAGGTCGATCGTAACTGGAACATTGGAGCCAATGATCCGGCTGAGACTATCACAAATTTGTTGAGGAGGATAATATCAATTTCGGCCAGAAGGCTTGATTGGCGAGAAGTTTTCAACCTTAGTCATGCAAAACTGCATGATGGAGGAAAAAGAGCTTGGATGCTTCCGCTTCACCTTCTTTCATACAACTTTGACAGTTTGCATTCGACTGAATTTCAAGCCTTACAAGAAGGTGTACGATGTCCAGTAAGAATGGTTCGATGGCGGCAAGATGAACTTTGCTAAGGACTAACTCAGTAGATCTCTTACGTTCTAATCTATGCCAGAGGGATCCCACAGTCACACCGGGGCTGGTCGTCCAAATCAACGCCTGCTAAGTGCATGGGAGGTCCATAGGTCTAGTACTAGAATGCAAGATGATAACGGCGATCCAACTCGTTCCTATTTTGTTGTGTCCGGGTGGTGCCTCTAGGTACCTCATCCGGGTGCAATTCTGCTTTGACCAGACACCTAAACAAGTCTGATGATAAAGTAGTTTGATGCTATATCTAAGTGGCTAGACACTCCCTGACAAGCTTTGAGTGCACAGTTTGCGAGCTCAACGCTAGTATTGCCACTCTAATGTCGGAGTGAATGCTGGCCTTCCTGAAAGAAATTGCAATAGGTCTACTGCTATTCTAATAGCAGCGACTTCTGCCTGAAAGATACCACAGGAATCCGATATCCTTAAACCAAGCTTGACGAAGAACTCCTTCAAGAGACGTCACCTCCAACGTTCCTTCCAAACTGAGACCTATTCGTGAAAAAACTCATTGCTCCTCTTGTCCAGAGTCTTCTCCCCATACACATCTCTCAAGTTGGTCTCTGAATGAAGAAGCAACCACCAGCAGTAATTTCTGGAAGCAGTGGTCCAAGTTTTTACGAATACTATTGAAGGTGGAAAAATTTCAGGGTGACACTATATGGACTTCTACACAGGGTTCTCATTTACTACTCCGTAGCAGCAAAATTTCTAGAATTATTGCTATGCTATCGCTACCGCTATCACTTTTCCGGGAGCCACAGCATAGTCGTAGCATAACAATGTAAAAGAAGTGCTCTACTCTGCTCCGAGTTTTGTTAGGTAAAAAACTATAGCTGGAGCGGGAGCAAAAAATTAAATTCTGCGCTATGCTCTGGCGTAGCGGTAGCAAAAAATTGGGAGCGGTAGCACAGCAGAGCTAATGAAAATTTTCATGTGCTACAACTCCCGCATGTGTTTGTTTTTTTTTTTCTTTTTTTTGCTATTTTCTGTCATAATATTTGAATTAATTGAATAATTCAAACAAAAAAATGTTATGCAAATCATTTTGGCACTTGTTGCGTCAAGTGACTTTATAAATCTAAAATCAAATATTTTAAGAAATATATTAATAAAGTCAATTAGATAATAATTGAATAAATTATACATATATATTTTTTTATTATGTAAAATATTTACCATTTATTTACCTTGGAAATACCATACAAAAACTTCCTTGAAATATTTAGCCCTAAATATTAACATTAAAAACTGGACCAAGGAATGTAAAAATTGTCCATAGAAAATACACGACAATCCTGATTTTTTATCTTTAAAGGTATTTTAAGGCATCGCTTGACTTTAGACGCATGTTTCTCAGAATTGATCACTCTTCTTCTTCACATTTCGTGCAAATGCGAATTTCTTGGAAAAATCAAGTTTAGAGCCCCGTAATACCTCGCCGGTGTGAGTTTCGACTTTGTTGCTGTGGGCACTTTTGTAGAGTGAACAATTCTGAGAAACATGTGTCTAAAGTCAAGCGATGCCTTAAAATACCTCTGATCTGTAGGAATTTAAAGATAAGAAATCAGGATTGTCGTGTATTTTCTATGGACAATTTTTACCAGTTTTTAATGTTAATATTTAGGGCTAAACATTTCAAGGAAACTGAAAAAAAATAATAGTTAAAAAAAAAACACCCTAATGTATATAAAAAAGGGGAAAGTAATGTAGTTAAAATTAATTTCGAAAATTCATAGAATTGAGTATTGTAATACATTAGGAATAGATGATGTTTTTGGTAATATAAAAATGGTAAATATTTTACATAATAAAAAAATATATATGTATAATTTATTCAATTATTATCTAATTGACTTTATTAATATATTTCTTAAAATATTTGATTTTAGATTTATAAAGTCACTTGACGCAACAAGTGCCAAAATGATTTGCATAACATTTTTTTGTTTGAATTATTCAATTAATTCAAATATTATGACAGAAAATAGCAAAAAAAGAAAAAAAAACAACAAACACATGCGGGAGTTGTAGCACATGAAAATTTTCATTAGCTCTGCTGTGCTACCGCTCCCAATTTTTTGCTACCGCTACGCCAGAGCATAGCGCAGAATTTAATTTTTTGCTCCCGCTCCAGCTATAGTTTTTACCTAACAAAACTCGGAGCAGAGTAGAGCACTTCTTTTACATTGTTCTGCTAAGGCTATGCTGTGGCTCCCGACAAAGTGAGAGCGGTAGCAAGAGTAAAATGAAATGCTATGGGAGTAGCGTAGTTTTTCAAACGCTGCTTCTACATATTCCCAGCTTCTCTGAGCCTCAGCGAGACTTTCGCAGCAATGCACCTGCATCAATTAGAGTACAGTTGCTATTTCCTTACACACGACTGTATGCATGTTATTATAAATATTTTCGGTTGCCGCTGATTCGCTGCACAGTGTCTATTCGCTTTTTTTTTGCCTTGCGTTTTGTGTTTTCTTTTTTGCATTTCGCTGTTTGTATTCATAAATTTTACTTGCAGCATTGAAATTGTTTTCATGTTGCACTGACTCTGCTGCACTATAAATTAATTTCGTTGTAACATTGCTGTTTGTTGTTGGTGCTACTTTTTTGGTGCAACATGGTTTTTTGCATACGCATATTTTTTGCGAGGTTTTCTCTTAAGCAATAACGGTAAAAAATTAACAACTCGTGTTTAAATGCGCTCGCCACAGAGTGACGCTTGTTAAGCGTGTTAAATGTGACCCCGAAGGCTGGCAACGGGTTAACAGCACAGCTGTGCCCCGCTTAATTAGTTCGGCTCAGCAGTGTGATGATATGAAAAAAGTTGTAAAACAGCAACAACAGCGCATTTAATTGTTACTTTGAGCAATTGTTATGATTTTTTTTGTCATTAATTGTCTACACATGTGAAAATTATATTGACAAATAAAGATTTACTTTGAATTCATTTATTTGATTATACAGTAGTTCGATTTTTAATTAGAGGTTTTTAATGTGTTGGAAGACCATTAGTTGCTGATTGATTTTTAATCTGATATCCCGTCTCAGTTGACTGAAATCTTCGCATTGACAGAGGAAATATTCTAGCGTCTCATGATCCTTCCCACATGCTCTGCATTCCGACGACCCTACTTTACCAGTTCTTTAAAGATGAAACTGTAGAGATAGATGCCCTGCTTTGATTATGGCAGTCATTGCTGAATTCCATCTTATCTAAAGCAGAAGCTTTTTGGTTCACCGTGAAAAACTAGCCCAAAATACTTGTGGGTATACCCTGTGTTGATAGTTTTTCAAGACACGAGGTCTTCCTCTAGAGTCAACTATTAGAAGAAGTATATCAATGATGGCGGGATGTCTCTCGAGAAAAAACATTCCAAGGCCTACACACTCTGCCTGTATCACTAGAATTATGTTGAGGAATAATTTTATTTATCTTACCAGAAGTTCTATTTTTTATATCTTTCTTCTGATCATTTTTCCACAGAAGTCTATCTTCAGCTACTGACTAGGAGAATTGTAGCCATTTTGCTTTCTGCTACATAGAAGACTGCTCCTATTCCTGTTTCACTCTTTGAGAGATCGGTAGAAGTAAAGAGAAGAAAGTATCAACTGTGATCGATAGTGGAGTAAGAAATATATTGTGTTTAACTTTCCGTGAATCTCTTTTTTCGGTTAATGTAACCAATCTAGCCCGAGTACTGTAACAAGAGCAAGATATTAGAGCACATAGTGCCGCTGAGCTTAGCTCCAATAACCTGGCACATTGAGCCTACTCTTCATAAACACTGCATCATATCCGACTGAACATGTATTGGCCGGATATCGAGAATAACCTCTAGAACCCATAAAATTACTTTAAGGGGTTACATGTGTTTCTTCGGGTAAAAAACAGTTTTTGTTCAACAATTTTTTTCTCATATAAAAAATGAAATATTCTATTAAAATTTTCGCTAGCTAGCCGCTAGCCTCGAGCGCAAAAGTTCTCCAGGCTGTATCTCCGAAGCTTTTACTCGGAATAAAATTGAAAATTTGGGACAAAATTCTAGAGGTGTTGAAGAATTTAATAAGAAAATATAAAAACATCGATTTTTGAAACCCGTTAACCCATGTAACCCTTTAAACTATAATATTTTTTTATTCAAAATTGGCATATAGAGTTGCCACATATTTGAAAGCGTAGTATGAAATTCCGAATCTGAATAATTAACATCTACAAATTAATTCATTAAAATTTAATTAATAAATCGAAGCGTTGTTGACAGTAGTTTGATTTAGTCACTTTACGACTAGCGTTGCCACATTTACATAACTGGTTTTGAAAAGTAATTGAACATTAACTTTAACATGTCGTTTTCGAAGTAAAAGTAAAATAACAAAATTTTGCCTAAATATTTATATGAAAAATATTGCGACCTTAGACCAGGGTTGCCACATTTTTTTTTGGATAATTTAAATTACAGACTTTACTTAATTACCAACTGAAAAGGCATAAAAATTGTTGAATGTAGAAAAAATTTTAGAGCAGTGTTGCCATCTTCAAAAAAATTTAGTTTGGTAAAATTAATATATTTTAGATATCAAGTGAAATACAAATTTTTGAACGATATTAAAAATTAATGCAGAAGTTTATAGAGCAGTGCTGCCACCTTAAAAAAAAAATTAACATTTTTATTTGAAAAAATTTAAATACTTTAAATAAGAGATTTTTTGACAATACAAAAAAATAATGCAGTAAAATTTTTGAGAAATGTTGCCACCTTAAAAAATTAATTTTGTGTAAAGTTGTAGAAATTTGTATATACATATTTATATAAATTAAAAAAATGTTTTGTTTAAAGTTGTGGAAATTTTTATATTTAAATAGCAAGTGAAATATAAATCTGTTAACAGTACTAAACATTAATGTAGAATAATTTTTGAGAAGTGTTGCCATCTTAAACAACTTTAGTTTAGTTTTAAGTTGTAGAAATTTGTATATTCTAAATAAAAAGTAAATTATAAATTTTTGAACAATATTAAAAATTTATGTAGAAGTTCTTTGAACAGTGTTGCCATCTTTAAAAATTTTGTTTTATTGTATGTTGATATTTTTATATTTTATATAGAAAATGGATTGTACATTTTTTGACAATACTAAAATCTAATGAAGAAACAATTTTGAACAGTGTTGCTATCTTAAAAAAGAGTTTTCTTTATTGTATAGTGTTGCCACCTCCAAAAATTTTGTTTTATTTTATGTTGTAGAAATTTGTATATTTTTAATAACAAAAAATATATACATTTTTTAATAATACCAAAATTAAATGAAGAAAAATTTTTTGAGCAGTGTTGCCATCTATAAAAAATTTAATTTCTTTTATAAAAATTTAAAAAAGGTAACAGAAGAATTACTAGAAATTTTTGTATAATACTACAAATAAATTTAGGTAGGTTTACTCAAAACTTTTGTCGAACAGTTCTCGTTACTCCAACATTAAATGTTGACTAGTTAACATGCTTGTAATATATATGTATGTATGTATGTATGTCTAAGAAACATACGTCACATATTTAAGTAGCTGATTATACCCGTAGAGGCTCATTTTGTTTTTGTTGTACTGCGTAGGCGTAAAAAATTACAGGCGTGTAGTTATCGCGCAGTAATTTAAACCAATTTAATTATTATAATTAAATACATATGTAGATGTCGCCTATAAATACTTAACATATGTACATACATATGTATGTATGTGTAACGTAACTCAGCACGTGTATTGGCTTATGAACATTTTTGCCGCCATAATTTGTTGTGATCTGCTTTATCACACTTATTTACGTGCTTGAGATACATTTCCGGGTTTTTTCTGGAATTTGTAATTTATTTTAAGTAGGGCAATCACACATCATTTACATAAATTAATTATAATGATAAGGGATTATTAATTTTGCCGATAAAATTAACATTATTAATCAAGATAATTGGTTCGATATGCAAAATTAATTAGATCTATGTAAATAAAAAATAATGAAATTGGGGGATGCTCAAAGGACTAACGATAACACATGTGTAGGCTTTCGCATTGCTGTGTATTAACCTGATTTTAGGTTACGTTAGGTTAGGAAAAATTATATGAAAGTATTTAAGATATATAATTCGCGCTTACACCTTGATTAGCTGCCTGATTGAGTTTCTCCTCCCATTTGAGGTGTGTGCTTTGGAATGGAATTAAATTGACGTTTGCACAGCGGTTTAAGGTCTATTATACCCTGGTGTGTGCCTTAATATTATCTAAATATTGAAAGGACCTACTGGCATATGGCCGATTGTGAAAGCCTGATTCAATTTTTTTATAAGCTTTGATCAACAAAATACGTTTATAAGTTTACCATCTCGACTGTTGAAGTAGTCTCGATATGTCCCAAGCATTTTTGGATAGGACACCTACTTAAAATTTCTCTTCAGAAATCCAGAAAGAGGCCTTTTCTGCCTTAAGGCAAGTTAAAAATATACTGGCTTTTCAGTTACCATCTGATTGGATATTTCAACAATGTCCGAAAAGTTTGATCTATATATTTAGACATTTCTTTGTTCATAGTTCTCCTAGGGTTCTTTCGGCTTAAGTGACGTGAGAGCCAAGTCGCGAGTGCGAAGATTGGTTTTTTGATGACAGTTTTGTGCTTCCTTATCTAGTTCTGGATTTCGTATTATTTTCTCCAGCAATAGATTGAAGAAGTCACACGTTAGGGAATCTCCTTGTCTGAAACTTCGCTTGATATCGAACGGCTTGGAGAGGTCTTTCCCGTTCCTGACGGAACTTTTGGTGTTTCTCAACGTCAGCTTACACAGACGAACCATCTTTGCGAGGATATCAAGTTCAGACATAGCGACATAGAGCCGGTTTTTTTGATGCTGTCGAAAGCGGCTTTAAAATCGATGAAGAGGTGGTGTGTGCAGATCTTCCTTTGAAGGGTATTTTTCAAGATTTGGCGCATGGTGAACATCTGGTCGATTGTAGATTTTCCAGATATGAAGCCACATTGTTAAGGTGCAATCAGTTTGTTGACTCTGGGCTTAAATATTTCACACAATATGCTCGATGGAAACTTATATGCGATGTTGAGGAGGGAGATCTCACGGTTGTTGGAGCAGATTGTGGGGTCTTCCTTTTTATGGATTGGACAGAGCACTCATAAGTTTCAATCGTCGAATATGCATTCGTCCGACCAACTTCTACAAAGAAGCTGATGTATGCTCCTTATCAGTTCGTCACCGCAAGCGGTTAATTGCTATTCGAATTTCTTTTTGGTTGGACAATGGATCGTCTGGTCTATCGTCATCGATTAGGGAATCGGGTTTACCATCTCCTGGTCTTATGCTTTTGCTACCATTTAGAAAGCTGGAGAAGTGTTTCCTCTATAATTTCAGTATTGTCTGGGAATTAGTCATTAGATCAACTCTGGGGATTCTAAAAGAGTATGCTCCGGTCTTGAAACCACTCTATTAGAGCCTTATGCATCTATTTGATTATGAGTATCTACTTATATAATAAGACCCTGCCAATTGAGTGATTTCATATGTGGATTGATTCTTGAAGAGAGTTGAATTCCTAAAGGCTCATCCATCCAAAAGGCTCATTTACTTATAATTTTTCCATTTACATCGTTAAATTCTTACCTTTACGGAAAAATTTCTTTGAACTCAACCTCAGGTAACATTTCATCAACAACACATACACACAAGCCACATTCAAAAACGAGTATACGACTCATGCCACATTGCAGCCACAACAATGAAGCGAGCAGTCTTCGGTGGCGCAGCACATTACTGATTGCCAAAAAATTTAATAATGAAAAAAAAAATAAGAGAGTTGGAAATGAAATTTAATAAAAGGGATCGAGGAGTTAAACTGATAGCTTCAATTGTTACAACCCGGTCGCTTACACATGACTGCTCGCTCGCGTGGCCCTCGTGCGATGCCGTTTGCTGCCAAAAAAATACAAAAACGAAAGACTTCAACAACTGCAAACGAAATTGATTTAATTTTACCTTTTCAGGCGCCACCTCTTTCCGCGCACTCACGAACGTTCCGCCGCGTTGTAGAGCGCGAGTGTGAGACTGTCCTTAAAAGTCAGCTTTTGGTTGTTGTTCGTACGTGGGGCACCTGTAATCGAGCTAGCAACAGTTTTTAACCGTTAATTTTTTATTCATTTTGTTTGTTGAATATATTTTTGCTATTGCTGTTGTTGTGTAGATATATCTTTTCAAGTGTAGCAAAGTGGAAGCGAACTAGTTAAAAGGGAGAATCAATTAAAATTTGCGCAGTAACCCAAAAATTGACTGAATGGGAATTCTGGGGTGCAACGAACAGGCCAATCAAGCTATGTGTAGAAATATATGTATGTGTGTTGGCGTGTGCTAGGACAGAATGCTTGAGTGTTTGCGGATTTAACTGTGCAGGAGTAGGTAGGCAGTGGTTGAGGTAGAATTTAAGCGAATAACGGGCACTTTGGCGACCGCGAGTGCAGAGCAAACAGTGTTGAAGGCGACTAGAAGAGCGCTTATTAAAGAAAGTTTGGGTAAAGTAAGAAAAAATGTTCGAAATAAACAATGCCGAGAATCTTAAAGTTTAAGTACTCCAGCTCGAGACAAAAAACTTTTTGTACATTTTTGTTAGGGTGAGCTTATTTATATGAGATGGTAAACTGAGTTGACAGCACCAAATTTTTTTTCAATAATATTTATTTTTATTTACCAGACGACCAAATAAATAGTTATATGGTACCTGTTTGTAATTTCCACCCGGTCACAACCAATTCTTGGCATGTTCATTTGTAGACGAAATTACTCGACAATACTAAGTTTCAGCTTCGTAGCCTAATATTTACACTTGTCAGAGGTTTGAATATTGAAATGTTATATGACAGCTTAGCTTGGGTTTCATTTAATCACAACCATTATTCAGCAGAACAATGCTCTTACAAAAATAGTCGACAATAAAAGATTTCAGCTCCATAAATGATTATTTGCACCTATCAAAAGTCTAAAGGTATTTATAGGAGCAAGGTGTAATTTTGATCTGAGTGCACTGATTTTTATGGACAACCAAATCATGACCAAATTAGTCGACAGTTATAAATTTCAACTCCACCCCAACGAATTTGCTCCTTCCAGATCACAAAGAAATAAATTTATCCATGGTAGCTGGGTCTAATTTTTATCCGAATGTCTTTGTTTTTGAACACGTGAATGTGATAGAAAAATGAGTCGACTGTTATTAATTTCAACTCCATACTTACGAATTAGTTGGTAGTAGCTCATAAAAAATTGAATTGATCTATGACAGCTAGATCTAATTTTCACCCGAATGCGTTCGTTTTTGGACACGTGCATGTGATTGAAAAATGAGTCGACAGTTATGAATTTCAACCCAATACTTACGAATTTGTTTCTACAAGCTGAAAAAAAATTAATTTGATCTATGTCAGCTAAGTCTAATTTTCATCCGAATGTGTTCGTTTTTGGACACGTGAATGTGAAAGAAAAATGAGTCGACAGTTATGAATTTCAACTCCATCCTTATTTATAAACTCCTAAAAGATCACAAACAAATAAATTTTTCTATGATAGCAGGGTGTAATTTTCAACCGAATGCGTTCATTTTTGTACTCAATCAAGCCAAGATAAAATTAGTCGACGAAAATTAATTTCAACTTCCTAACGGTTTATTTGCTCCATTTTTACGAAGGTGTTTGTAGGTCGGTAAAAATAAGGGTTTTCAGCAATTCCCCCGCTAAAAAAGCCATGATGGTTATTATTGACTTATATGACTCCTTTTCTCAAATAAAATAATTATACACCATCTTCATGTTGCGTAGGGTATAAAAAACGCGAAGAAAGACTTATGTTGCCAACAAAAAGTCATCGAATATTTGAAAGAAAGCAACTTGAGAAAGAAAGTAGCGAAATGAAGTTGAAAGGAATTTAATTTTGTTGCCACTTGTGTTGTATGAGCGTTGGTCGCCGCCGAAAGCGCACGGTTTCTCGGCTTCTTGGCTGAGTTACGCGCGACGCACACATACACTAACACACATTTAGCATGCAAATGTCGCACAAAAATACGAGGACGCGAAAAAACTGTTTGCATTGCGTGGCGAAATTGAAAAAGTATGCGAAAGACGCACGCACACACATACATATAAGTGTATACATATATTTATATAGTTACTGCAAATGTATGTATGTATTTGGTGAAAAATTTAACAAAAAAGTGCAATAAGCCAAATGAAGGAAAGAATATAATTTCAAAAGTAAAATTCGAAAAGACAAATAAAAGTTGGCGAATTTAATTTTTTCATTTATTTTTTTCTGCTTTTTGTTTTTTTTTGAAATTTCTTTAAACTATTTTTTGAAAAAAAAATTTTCTCTACTCAAAAAGCAGTTGGCACATTGTCAGCACTGGAAAATGGGTGTCGCGTGGCAGTCGTGCTGTTGGATCAGTTTGCACCGGCTCACGGCAGTGCACTTCAGAGGTGCAGAAAGCTGGCTGAGAGTGACTGTGTGTGAGGGGAAGCAACTGCAGCAAATGCAATAAAGAATTTAATCGACTTTCAGGCGGCAACAAAGTGGCAATCAGTCGGCTGGTACTGGCAGTTCGATCCATATATCTCTCTATTTATATATATACACACATATATGTATATATATCTATATGTATGTGTATGTATTTATGTATACATTTATATACTCTCCAAAGCACCGCTGTGCACCGTTAACGTTCGATTGCGCTTTCCGCTACTTTGTCGGGTTATTATTTGCATATGGTGTACGCGCTGCCGCCATCGCTGCGTTTGCCATTCTAGCCGAGAGTGTAGCTCGCTTCAGGTTTGCTTGGCTATAATTCATTTTGAATTGAAAAGTCGTTATGGGGTTTTAAGCGCTGTGCGTTGTTTGAAACTTTTTGCAAAATTTATGCGCGTCAGAAAGAAAATGGTTCAATGAATTTGTAGTCTTGAGCTATACGAGTATTTGCTACATTAAAATTCGATTTTTTCGGTTATGGAATTAGAATGTATGCGGAGAAGCACTTTGGAGAACGAACACAGACCAAGTAAATTATAGATACATTCCACAATTCATGGGGGTTAATGGCTCCTTTATTTTTTTAAAGATTACCACATAGCTATAGACAACAAAAACATTTTAGCGAAACGAACTTTAATTTTAGTAGTTCGCTCAATAAAACCGTGTGATTATTTCCAAGTATTTATTTTTCTTTACTTAATCGCCGAGTTAACAATAGTGCGTCAGTCGTTTCTTCTTTTCGTTATTTGGCGCCAATTCGAGATACCAGGTGCAGCCATGTCCTTTCCCATCTCAGCTCACCAATAGAATGGATGTCCTCCTGCTTCCACCGGCGGGTACTGAATCGAAAACCTTTATAGCTTTGAGCGTACTTTTCCATCAGGATAACATGACATAGTCAGCGCTGCCGCTGTCTCTTGATTCTCTGAAATATGTGAATGTCGCTATCTCACACAGCTCATTGTTCCATCAACTGCCACATTCGCCGTTGTCAATGGGCAATGGACCACAAATCTTCCGAAAAACCTTTCTCTCGAACACTCCTAATGCCGACTCATCAGTTGATGTTATTGTCCATGCCGCTGCACAATATAGTAGGACGGTAATAATGAGGGACTTGTAGAGTTTAGTCTTTGTTCGTCAAGAGATGATTCTCTTCTTCTCCTTCTATTGCCAAGAGTGATTCTGTGTTGGATTTCCAGACTGCTATTGTTGTTTGTGTTGACGTTTGTTCCAAGATAGACGAGATTATCTATAACTTCATAGTTATTACTCTCAACAATGACGTGCTAGCAAAGGTGCGAATGCGATGATTGTTTGTTTAATGACAGGACATATTTCCTCTTGCCCTGGTTCCCAACCGGCTCCATACGCTTCGCTTCCTTAACCAGTCTGGGGAAAGCAGAACTAACGGCGTGGTTGTTGAGGCCAATGATAACAAGATTAGTAGACCGCAGCGGTACACTCTTATAGAAGATGTTACCTACTCTATTTTGTTCTTCAGCTCGAATTATTATCTGCAGCAATAGGTTGATGAAGTCACACGATAAGGAGCTCCTTTGTCTGAAACTTCGCTTGGTAACGAAAGGTTCGAAGAGGTTCTTCTCGATCCTGACAGAGCTTTTGTTGTAGCTTAACATCGGTTTACACAGCCGTATTAACTTTGCAGGGATACATTATTCAGACAAAGGCTTCAAAGGTCAAAGGCGGCTTTAACACTGACGAACAGATAGTGTGCATGAAAAAAATCTGGTCGATAGTAGATTTTCCAGATCTGGAGCCACACTGAGTAGGTTCATTCAATTTGTTGACGGTGGCCTTCAGTATTTCACGTACTAAGCTCGATAAGACCTTATATGCGATATTAAGGAGGCTTATCACACGGTATCTGGCGCCGATTGAGCACAGTATACTTAGGTTCAAATCGTCGAACATGCTTGCATCTTGTCAGTTGTTTTCCGCCGTATTGGAATAGCTCATCCGGTAATCCATGGGCCCCTGCCGCTTTGTTGTTCTTTAGCTGTTTTTTCGATCTTTATGAAAACTAATGGTTTCGCTTGCAGCTGTACGTAAGGAGCTTGAAATGTCGTCACACAGATCTCTTATACCGAGTTGCTTGTGAGTGCTCTCAGAGAGCAGGAGTGCAAGTCGAAAACTGTTTCGCTGTATTTGTTGACGGGTGTGCTTTGCTCTGCAGCTTACCTTCTTTTAACTTACCTCTTATCATATACGTATTTAAATATTATTTATTTTTACTTACGCTTCATTTCAACATTCCTTTTTCTCTTTTTTTCTTTTTTAGTACGCGACCATTGTCATCGTCAACGAACCGAAGGCGTGGATTTGAAGGCTCGTAAAAAACTGATCATCGCTAGTATCTTGTGTTTGGTCTTTATGGTCTGTGAGATTATTGGTGAGTAAAACAGATTTAAATATCTCTTTCGTAGTTTTTAATAACCTGATTAGTTACTATTAAGTTTGTCAAGCAAGTACGTATGTATATATTTTTGTGTACTCTGAAAATTTGCTCCGAACAGGACATCAGAGTTTAGGTTTTAATTGTTTTTTATAAAAAATCGAAGCAAGTGGTATGATTTTTGTAATGAAACTTGTAGATAAATGAATTGTTCGTACTCCAAAAGGTGGTACCGAGAGATTTAATTTCTAAGTGTAAGTCCTGATCTCCACATATGCTCTCTTTTATCTCGATTTCAATGTTGTTACAGTGCTTTTACTGTTGTAAAACATCTCGAAATTGTTTCGGGTTTACTAATATGTCAGCCCTTGATCCTAAAACCGTTTATATCTAGAATAAACTCGCTTTTCTCTTAATCTACATAGTTCCATATTTTTACTTTCGTTTCTCTTATTCTTTAATTCTAAATGCCACGAATTTTGCTGTTTACCATAGCAAGGTTACATGCATTTATTTCTAAATAAGTTATCAACAACTTCTTCAGTTTGATTTTTAAAGCAAATTGTTTAATTGAAAATTGCTCCTTAATGAAGTTTCAAGATCTTTCGTCTAAAAGAATTATGTTTGTATTTACTTCAGCACTTTCATAAACGAAATATTAATATTTCCATATGAATTTTTAACTTTCCCTTCATTGGCATTTAGAAGGTGTATTTGTTCGCTGTATGTACGAGTATTTAGCAACTGAGACTTTTCCAATTATTTGTTCTACATATAAACTAGTAGATTTGTTCTACATGAAATAAAGGAGTAAAAACTTTAATAAATTTTGCAAAATGCCAATTAGTGCCGACTGTGTACATAGATGTCTTTACATAAATAGTTTCATGGTTGTATATGTAAGAATATTAGAAAAGTTGCAAAATATGATTGTGTGGTAGCTGCCATCTCGGAAAATGAGACAGTATCTAAAAGTATATTACTTAAAATTTTATCGTATAAGGAAATTGGTATGTAGGGGCCATATTGTACACCTAGTATTAGGTATAAGCACTAGAATGTTCCGATATTTAATTCCTGGACTTGTTAGTGATATTTAATATCAATTGTCCGTTTTCAGTTTTAAGATTTTCATGTATGAATGATTAGTCTTATCCCACAGACGTCTATAGCCAGCGTATTTTTATAAAACTACAGAAAAGAAGATTGAGATTAACGAAGACCAGTGAAGTAGGGTTTGAACGACATGTATATTGTATATATTTGGTGAATTTAGACATACCTAATCTATTTAATTGCAGAATAAGGTACATTTTGGTGCCTTATTACTTCTGCTAAACACTAGTGTAGCTATTTAGTCTGACAATAAAGGCTCTTTTCATAGTTTCGTGATTTCCTTCGATGCCAGAACCTTTCTTCGAGAGAACTTTTCCTGATTCTTTAGTATTGCCAATGCGCCTATCTTCTTCAAAAAATATTTTCAAACCTTAGCCAATATCTGTGTTTCTTTTTGTAGATACGTAAATCTATTAATATCTTTTCCGGGTTCCATTCCAATGATTGTTGCCTTGTTTGCATGTCAAACCCGTAAGTCGCTCTCATTGGCAGTTATAATGCTCTCCATGAATGTGGGATCGGAATTCACACAATGTCCAAAGAGACCTATTTGCGGTACTCTCTTTGAAAAAAATTCAGCTTTGTCGGGACAAGTCGAGCAAGAACGTGTTTCATACCCAGGGCATCTACCAAAATCATTCGAATGGACTCGTGAGCGATGTCGAACACTCTTGCCATCTCTTTCACACCTGCCTGAAGAGTTTCAAGCATCATATCTTTCGCTTTTTTAATATTTTCATGACTTGAAGAGGTCGAAAGTCGTCCAGAACAAGGAATCTATTTAACGATCTCTTTACCATCTTTGAAGGCTTTGTTCCATTCCTAGGCTTATGTGTTTGATAACACTGAAAGGATAGCAAGTTTGTAGAAAACTAGTTGCTTTTCGAATCTCTTTGGTGACTTCGTTTACGTGAGCTGCTGCAGTCTGAAATATTGGAAATTTGAGCTCTGCGAAGTAGTGCTCTATAAATATTTTTTAATCTCCGTATATTTCGCTTACATAATAATCTTCGAATACTTTTTGTTTCTTCATTGAAGTGAGCTGCGGTAGGTTGAGATCTTGGCAACTTGGGCTCTATATAGTAAGGCGCCAGCAATACTTCCTAATGTTTCTATATGTCTCTTGTAACAGTCTAGTAAGTCTTTTGCATTTTTTTTCTTACCGTAATGAAGTGAGCTGCAGTTGGTTAAGATCTTGGAAACTTAGTCATTATAAAGCAATGATTTATAAGTGCTTGCTAGTATTCATATATGTCGCTTGTAAAAGAGCACTAAGTTTTCGAACTATCTTTGCGATTCCATTGGAGTGAATAGCGCTAAGTTTAGATCTAGAAACTTTGGGTTGTATGGGGTAAAGCTTCATAAATCCTTTCTTGTCGTGGTATATGTCGCTAGTAGAAGATAATTAGATCTTGAGATCCTCTCTGGTGTCACAACCATTGAAGTGAGCTCTGATTGCTCGAGATTTTGAAAACTTGGGCTCTATGAAGGCTCTTGATGTACTGATATACATCTTAGTCTTGGTATACGAGTATGTCGCTAGTATAAGCCAATACTATAGAGTCATCGAATCTTCTCTGCTATCTCATTGAAGTGAATGCGGTTGCTGAGATCTTGCACTCTTGGACCCTTTGGATTAAAGCACTCCAACTACTTAGCTTCATGTCTCCAAGTAAATCCACCACTTTTTGTGAACTTACTATTCCTACGGGCCACCTTCACCACAAATACTATTAAAAAGGGGGACCAAACTTTCAATTTCAACTAAGACTCTACTTTTTCGTAATGAAAAACTTTTACTGCAACAACAGCAATACTACGAACATTTGAATAGTTGAAGAAACTTGCACAACTCAAAACATCACAGCACAGAACTGGACACATACCGGCATACAGCTTGGGTCTTGGGTATTGAGACATGCAACCGTGTGGCAATTAAATAAAATTTTTAAAGTTATACAAAATTCCATTAAAAATGCAGCGAAGCATAAATGAAAATAGAAAACAGTTTGGACAAAGTGCACAAGAAGTGACGAGTGGCGAGTTGGCAAGTAACGAGCAACAGGCAGAAGCTGCGCAGCAAGAGAGGGAATTTGTAAAATTTGAAATTTAAATGTCAATAGAAAGAGGAGAAAAAAAATGGCTTGAAAAGCTAACAGAGAAGAGCGTAAGCATGCAGTGCAGGCTGGCGGAGCGCAAGCGGAGTGATGCCTGCTGATTGACAAACTGACTGATGGGCCGCACTGCTGCTGGACATTTGTGTTTTAGAAAACCAAATAAAAATCTGGCAAAACTTTTCAATAAAATGCAAAGTGGACACATGCCACACGTAGCGGCAGGAAAAAGGTTGCTTGCATAGTGAGTGTATTTGTCACAGCATTTTGTGTGTTCCATGTGAAGCACTTGTGTTGCACACTTGCTTTGGCCATGCAACATGCCGGCTTAGAATTGTCAATTGTTGCTTGGACGGCTTTGGGTTTACGGGCGTCGACGTTGTTGCAGCTTATAGCTGAGGCAGTGCCTGTCAGTCGGTCGAATTGGACTAACGGTTAGTCGGTGGTACGCTGAATTGATAGTTTGTTCGAATGGTTGTTGGTGGTACACTGCGGCGTTTAGTGTATAGATCCTCATTGATATGTGACAAGTATGTTGCAACATACAGACAGAGGCATACAAATATATACTCGTATGTATACATACATACACCCTCCAACTGACACTTGCAACAAAGCAACCAACAATTGTTTGCACTTGCTGTGCTTTTGTGCCTCCACATCCTAGGCAACTACCTGCGTGTGTCTGTATTTGTGGCATGTGGCAACAAAAGATTTGCCAACAATGTGACAGCAATGCCACAACAACCGAAAAAATGCAAATACACATAAATATCGATAGGCGGCACATGGTCTATAAACCCCTCTAGCCTCACTCCTTCACATGCAAAGCTTTGTCACTCACATCCACAGCACTCCTTTCTACACTCTTCCTCAGTTCCCCTCTCTGTAATAAATTCCCACTATTAAATACATGACGCTTGCAACTATAAATATTTCTGGGTGGGTGCGTGTGTGTGTGGCAACAGCACAACAATCAATATGACTTGCAACCGGTGGAGAGTTAAACCAATAAACGAGACGTGCAGGCTGGAAAAGACACTGTGTTGCAGCAGTTGCATCAATATTTGACTTGCAACTAAAAATGTTCGGATTTTTGGATTTTTTGGTTAGTACTGCTGTTAGTGTTTGTAGTTGTTGTTGTAGCCTCAGAAGTTCTTGTTGTTGCCACTGCAGTTGTTGCTGTTGTTTACCGTCATTTTATACAGTAGTCTAAAATCTAAATTTTATAGTGGTCTCATGGCTTTCTGCAACTTCGAACTGCCTGTCAAGCGTGCCACAGCAGCAGTTGCATATTTGATATGGCTCTTTAGACAGTCGAAAGTTGGACCAATAAAGGTAACGGCAGTGCAACAAAAAGTAGCTGGCTTGCAGTGTAAATGCTGCAGTTGGCTTAAATGATCGGCGTGTATGTATGAGAAAATATGTTTGTGTGTGTGAGTAAATATGTGCATGTGTTGGAAATTACTTGAATATTTGGCAATATTTGAATATATTTATATGGAAATGTATTTCTATTTGGAATTTATTGATTGGCTTAACTTGAGCTGCGACTTGAGCTTACAATAAAATAAATAAGGCTTAAAGTTAAAATTGTAGATTCTTAAATCTAGCTTAACTGTTGCTACAGCAGACAAATCTTCGCTCAGTTGAAAGGCTTACTATAACGTTTAGAAAGAATCCTTTATCTTTGCATTAAATTGAAGGCTCTTGTCAATGGAAAGGGTTCAAAGGCTCGCTGCGCTGTGCATAACGAGAGCTTTAAGAACTACTTCAACGGTACCTCTTGAACTGGTACTAAACCGGTCACCTACAGACCATTTCGCTACTGTTTGCCGGAGAATTTACATATTGAAACTTCGGGCTTAGCTCGGTGGATAATGGCGGTTTGCCAGATACCGACTACATGATCCCAATTTTCAACTGAGAAAGAAAGTTCAAAGTATACATTCTAAAAATTTATACAAAAGGCTCGAAAATGGACCATGTAGTTGTTACAGGGATATACTGACCAGAGTTAGGTATAAGGTAGCCTTTTACTTAAGTTGCCGGAACACTGCAGTATATTTTAATTTAAGGTCTTTGCTATTGCGAAAGGGCGAAGCTGGCCTCTAATACACCTGCAGTCCATTCCAGAGTCAACATCTACGTAGAAAGCCAATCTGCAATCAAGACAGTAACCTCCTAGTGTATATCGGCCACAATTGTCTTGGAAGCAGGACAGCAGTGGAAAGGATTGCTAGAACAAAGCAACTTAACTTCCACTGGGTGCCAAACCACAAACGCACCGAGGGCAATGCTACAGGACGAGAATAGTGTACGGTTAACACCGAAAAACGTGATCAACATTGGGTAACTCATGCATTGTCTATACTATGATCTTGACAGAAGCATGCTAAAGAAAGCCAAACCCGTTGGAACGAGCTACCTGAGTGCAAAACTGCAAAAGTCGTGTGCAAAACGGTATATCGGAAATACACGAAATTGCTATTGGCATTCGTTAGAAGGGACTATAGGAAAATGATCGAAACACTAACCGGTCACTGTCTGGTGGAGACACACGCCCGCTGGACAGGGCTGATAGGTCGAGAAGAGTGCAAGAAATGTCTAGAGCAAGGCAACAGAGAAATAATGGAGCATCGCTTGTGCATTTGTCCCGCATTGGAAAGAATACGCTGTGAGCATCTGGGGTTCTCACCATGTGATATGCTGGAGGAGGTTTCGATAGTGAGGTCGCAGAGTTTGTTAAAATGTGCGTTAAGCGCAGGCATCCTAAAGGATGACTACCCTCCATGGATCTAGTAATGAGACTCCATCTTGTATTGCAAAGGACCAAAACTGGTCTATGCGCAGCTCATTGGCCTACCAGATTAAACCATCCTAAGTGTAGCCAGGGCCTTCTCCACTTGGATTTTCCAACAGAGCAGAACTTTTCTACTTCCTCTGCTTTTTGGAAATCGGGTCCGTCATGAGATCACCTCTGGGGGTCCACAAGAGTATGCTCCGGTCTTGAAACTTTCTGTTAGTTGAGCATTACCTCTGTCGGCCAGTTTTACAAGCTCTTCATACTCACGCATTTTGGCCTCCTTCTTTTTTTGTTTGCAAATGCGTCTGGCTTCCCTCTTCAACTCTCGGTATCTATCCCATCCCACACGTGTTTTAGTCGATCGCAATGTTGCGAGGTAGACAGTCTGTTTACTCTCCGCTGCGACACGGTACTCCTCGCCGAACCTGCTGTTCTTTTGAATTTTCCGAAAACCAATGGTTCCGGTTGCAGCTGTACGTAAGGAGCTCGAAATGCCGTACCATAGTTCCCTTATAGCGAGTTGGTGATGAATGCTCTCAGAGAGCAGGAGTGTAAGTCGAGTAGAAAATCGTTCGTATGTCTATTGTGATTGCAGCTTCTTGACATCGAACTTTTCTTGTGTTTTGTTCACAATGTTTTTTGCTGCACATAAGCCTGTGCGTATCTTCGCTGCAACGAGACAGTGGTCCGAATCAATGCTAAGACCTCGGGGCCTAAAACTCTGGAAACGTGTCTCCAATCAGCTTGATGGATGCTGGAATCTAGTACTACAGATAATCATATTTCGAGGCCCGGCGAATTTGATCACTCTTAACCCATTTGGGGTGTTTCATCATGGATGCTGAATTTGAGGCAAATGGCAGCTCTCATAGGTATACTTATGTATACTATAAAGAGATTCCACAGAAATCATTGTGTTATTTTTGCTAAGTCCATAACCAAGTCTCCACATGAAGAAATGATTTGAAATTTTGATACTTAGATAGTTCCTTCTTCTAACACTTCTGCAATATATATAAGGGCACATTCCAAAAGAATATTATCTAACAATCTGACTACCAGCGACTGTTGGGTGAACTTTTAGAAATATCCTACGGATTTATTAACTTAACAGGACATATCTTTCGAACTGCGTAACGCTATTGCTGTACATTTCTCTCTGAGAATGTATGACTATATTAGTTTAATTGGAGTTAAGAGTCAACCGATGTTGCTTAACCAATGAAGGTTAATTCGTAGGTTTTTCAAGGGGATCCCGAATATAATAGCGATTCTAAGAGGTTTTCTCCCTTCCTGTCTCAAGCTTGGGCGTACTTTTTATAGTTTGGTTGCGATGGAGAGTCTCAGCTATCAATACAACAGCTTTCTTCTTCTCCTCTTGCTTAATATTTTTCTGAATATCAATTAGCATCCTACCACTTATCCTTACTTACTTCCAGTTCACTACTCTCCATTAGCTTCTTACCAATTTAATTTACTCAAACTCAGCCCTGCTTAATGGTGATGAGCTCAGCTCGTTTCGCTACTTGTCAACGCTCGAAAAAAGGGCGAAGTTATCAATATATTGTACGTACGAGTATTTCCTTAAACCGACGACCACAACCCTTTGCATGTAGCTTGTCGAATGAAACGTCAAATATCCCTACACAGCGACTGCTTTTGGCTGCAAGCAATGTGGCATACTTTCGGCAAGCAAGCGAAGCGACATGTGGTGACGTGGACTGTTCGAGAATGTCCGAATAGTAGCAATTTCGGCTGGCGTCATTATCAACAATTTTGCCAACTCCACCTTTTCGTTGTAGCACTAAAAACCGACTAGTATGTACGACGTGAAATGGTGAAATTCAATAACTTTGAAGAAAATAGAAAACAACAAAAACTATATAATATATGAAAAAAGGAATCCAAGTAACTGCAGTAACTAAAGATGCAACTAACCAAGCAGGAAAGTGACTTGTTAACTAAAAATTGTGGTAAAAAAAAGAAAAGATACTTTGCTCGGTTGGGCTGTGTGCTAAGTCTATAGTCAACAAAATGGCTGATCAACGTAATGACCGCCTGCCAATTGACAGGGCAGCTTGCAGGTACCTTTACGGTTATCGATAGCAGTAGAGCGAGGTAGCCTCGTCAACCTGGCAGCTGTGCCATCAAACTGCCGCAATGTTCGTTCGTTTGTTCTCGGTTAAAAGCTTTGATGTTTTGGTAAATACTTGCAGGGTGTGTCAGAAGGGATAGATTGATAGTTGATGTGAAGATTTTGACGAAATATGTTATTAATATAAGGTTATTGAGGAAAAATAATTGGTTTGCGGAATCTTTGAAAATAATATAATAGAATTTCATAGGTGTTAGGATCAACAGCTTGACCAACTTGAGGATCGTGGCTGCCGGGTGATTACCTATGCGGATGATGTACTTATGATCAGTGGAAAGATTATCGAGTACGAGTTCACGCAGGGGTATTTCAGCGTCGTAACGAATTGGGCAGTCGGAAGTGGTCTCGCGATCAAGCCAAATAAAACCTAGCTGGTTTCATTTACTAGAAGATTAAAGATCCCGGTGGCCTCACCGCCGTAATTATCTGGGGTTCATTGTGGATAGGAAGCTTTCATGGAAGCCGAATAGAGAACAAAAAACGGCATAAATTACCTTATACTGCTGTAGAGGAGACATTGGCCAAAGGTGGTCCTCTGGCTCTACGACACCATAGTCAAGTTCATTAAGTTCGATGGTCTTTATGTGGTGGATCGCTCTAGAAAAGACCACGCTTGCAAAGAAACTCGAGAGTGTTCCCACACATTTTGACTTCATACCAGATTACTTGGATCATGGAGTTGCCAAACTGAACTCTGGTGGCTCCTTCTCTGCCCATACACCGGGGAGAGAGTTGTTGGTGGGTAAAATCTGTAGGTGGAGAGAGCCAGTGAGCTTCTTTACGGATGAGTCAAAGCTTGCTGGGAAGATTGGTGGAGCGGTTTACTGTCAGCAGCTCTCTATCAATTCCAGCTTCAGACTTTCTTACTGTTGCAGTGCCTTCCAAATCGTGGTTGCCGGTATTAAGGTAGCAATAGACTTACTGCTTCGAAGTGCAGCTTTCTTCAGAGAAGTAACCATCCACTTGAATAGCAGAGCGGCGAAACGAGCAATATTAACAGTACGTTTAGGGTTGGTCAAGGAGTGCCTAAACTCGATATTAAAGTAACGAGTGGCTTAAACTGGTTTGGGTGCCAGGCCACAGTCAAATCGCAGGAAATTGTAAAGCTCTAAGCTTGTTAGGAAAGGCATCCTGCAACCGATCTCGGTAAAATAGGAGCATTTCGGTGCTACTGTATCCTCTTGTGCTGAGGCTGCAGTTCGCGGAGGCTTGACCACCACTGGACTACCATCGGTACATGCGCCAAAGACTTTTGGCCAGAGATCGATTTACAGTCCACGTGCGATCTCTCTCAATCAGCCATCTAACCTGGGTCCAACAACTACCTAAAAAGTAATCAAAATTCGTATTTCATTAAAATATAAGGGAGTCATTCTCGATATCGTCCAAGTTAATCTGAGTAAATTGACTAGCACAATAACTCATATCCTCGAAATCTCACACCTTAATCTCTGCGTGAACTCTTCATGGGAACCCATTGCTACAATAACTTCAATGAGTCCTGATATAGTCCACAGAGACTGGTGGCCCCGATTAAATTTGGAAATGAATGGAACGCAACTTCAACATAAGTCTCATTAGAAATGAGAAACTCATTTTTGACGCAGCTGTCCCTGACGCCCTTTTTTTAAATAAAGTGGTTCTTGAGGTCTTGAGTCTGAGAAAGAGCCAAATCCGGACTGCATATGGATTTTTAACACAAGACTAGAATTTAATTGACTTTTAGATGGCCTTTGATGTACATAAAAATGATCTCATTGAGAATCTCTAATAGGTTGTAGTGAGATTGGGAGCTGAGAGGTCCTCAGTTCGAGTTGTGCTGGAATTAATTTAGTACAATGGTACGCCTCGCAACCAGTAAATTATGAGAAGCAGTTTGACTGGCTGAGATTATCATAAAAGTATTTTGAGGAGACCGTGAGGATTTGATTTGTCGAATCTAGTAAGTATTCATAAGTAATGAGGAATAAATGATATACATATATTAAAAAGACGCCACTTAGGCTTATTCGATGGAGTTCTTAAGACGATTGACTATTAGTCTCGTCGGACTTTGAACGTGAAACCCCCAAGAAGTCGCGTTGGATTTCTGAAACTGGTTGTATTTGTATTTTTTTCATAATATCATGTGAATACTTGGTCCAAAGCGAGTTAATTTTGATCCTTTGATTCAAAATAGTATCTCGTGAAACTCACACTGAGTCGTTTTACTGAATCGTTCATTCATTTTACACCACCCTTTAAATTTTCTATATATTTTCTTATTTTTATTTTGTCTTTTCTCTCTTTCATGTCTCCCATCGATTGATTTGTCCAACGATGCGTCGCCTTTACGCTGCGGCTGTGTCTTCAACTTTGCTGCTGATGTGGCGTGACGCCCAAAATTTTATGTTGTTGTTGCTGTTGTCGTTTCCTGGTTTCACACTGGATTGCCACACAAAAACAAACAGGTGGCATTTTATCGAACAGTTTGGCGATTGCAACAGATGCCGCTCACTTACTAACAGATTTTGCCAGCTTTATGATATCATTGTTTGCCATCTGGATAGCTGGGCGACCATCAACACAGCGGTAAGTTGTAACAAGTACACATAGTATATACTAGGTATTACATTGCTTCTATACACATATACATGCGTAAATTTGTTTGTGTTTGTAGTGCAACGGGATTGTTTTTTTTTTTGACTATTAATCGTCGGGATTTTAGCTTACTCCATTTTGGAATCTTTTCGAACAATTTATTTTAGCAGTCGTCGGTGTTGTTGTTTTTTTTGGAGGTGGCAAACTAATTTATGGAGAACTGTATATTGCACGTTGATACCCAGTGAGTTATTGTGGTAGATTAGATCTTATTCTTGATCGAAATTTTCTAAGGATCTAAAGTATTGAGTAATTCATGTTTCGAAAAATTCATATATAATGTTTAGTATTCATTTTCTAAGTGGAAATCCAATCAATGATGCTGTAGAATTTACGGTTCTAATTGTTCATTAGAAAATATCGGAAGTCTATTTTCAATCGATTTTTGATAGTAAGTTGGAAAAAAGCTTTTCAAAAGCTGGGTTAAAGCTCTATCATGGAAGCAAAGTTATATCGCTTGAATTGAGCTCTCCGAGACCAAAAGATTCATTTCCATATTTACCAAGCTGTATTGACCAAAAAGTACCGTACTAGGTCCCTGGAACCTGCTTACTTGGTTCTTTGCGAGTTCCAAAACTCATTGGTTCACTAGATCCTCACAGACCGACGAATCGTTTTCATCTTACCACATATTTGTTAAAGCGGTTAATGTCAGTTCCTGCAACTTTGCTAGGTTCGCCAAAAGTGCTAAAACCGGACAGTAGAGGAAAAAATGCATAAATTATTTCGTCTCGTCATCATCCACAGCTTAGGTAAACTTCGCCCCACAAGATATTTAGCCGTCCTGCGAGTGAGCTTATGTTATGGCACAATATCCTTTCGGATGCTCTATAGTAGTGGTGAAATGGCTTTGGTATGAACTAGTATGGTAAATCAGTGGACTTCTGCATTTCACCTTATGCATTCACAGCCACTTTATGACCTTCCTCTCTTAATGTGCTCCTAGACTACTGGTAACGGTTGGTTAGTTGTTTGAAAAGGAAGCATAGAAGCGCCAAACAGCACAGAACAATAGGCCCACTGCGTTTCTATGAGGTAATCACTTGAGCCTTATCCAGCAGCTCAGTGGATTGCATAAGATACCTAATTGTTTTTCACCGCAGCTATCTAATGTCTTTAAAGCTGGAAATTTGGGTGTCGTAAAAGATATCTCATATCAATCTGCTGATGGCTGAGAATTCCCAAAAGTTGGGTTCCATCATCTCATCATCCTACGCACTTACTCTCCATTCTGCCGACTTCTCTTAATCAGGTTTGCGAAGGTGATAGCTTAGAGGTATATAGATGTCCTTTTATTCCCTCTACGATATTACTTAGCTCTTTCTTACCCGAAAGCAGCAGCTTTCTGGTATGTCTTTCATCAACTCTTACACAATGTAACTTTGTGGTATGCCCTGTGTTTGTAGTGTTCCAAAAATGTAATGTTTCTCTAGCATCCATTGTTTCAAGAAAATCCTGCCGGAGTTGAATGGCTTAGGTGGATTGGTATGGGATTTGGAAATATCTGAGACTTACTTTGCAAACTTTGTTCTGAGCGGTACTGAAGTTCTTGAAAAGAATATCAGATGTAGGCCGAGCGCATTTATGTGCAGCACTGTGACATAGCTAAACCAGTTTGTTGTCTTTAAAAGCAGTGTCCTCTGAATCTTTCAGCTCTTTGTGGGCCCTATAGGTGGTTGCGGTGTTCTTTGCTTAGAATTTCATTTCAGAAGTTCTCTGGCCATGATATTTCGTAACAGTTCGATGAACATTTTTCCATTTACAACGTAGAAGAGTCTTGTTCTTTAATTTTCGTTATTGACTCGCCTTTGTGAGTTTAAAATACCTCTTAATTTAAACTTTCAGACACCCCAATGGGATGGTGGAAGTAGAAATAAATGCCTAAGCAGTTTCGTGTCAGCTCTAAGGCGCTTTATCGACCTACTATTTAGGTTTACATAAGTTATATTTGCTGACTTCAAAAATGACTGAACATAGTAGTCCAAGTGCGATTCCTTTCTTGTGGATCAGTCATGGAACCTTAAAGTTCTTGCTTCTCATTTTCGGTTCAACACACAAAGGTTAGAATTTGACTCAATGGAGAAAATAGAATTCTAGAATTTTTTACCAAGATCAGCTCTAAACCCATGTCTCATCCAAGCCTCAATGTCATTTGTTCCACTCACACGCTCGTAGCGATTGTTTGGTGAAGCAACCATTAAGATCACGAGTTGGAAGCCGACGTCTTCTAGAGACTGTGCATAAATTTGGCGAGATATTTTCATTACGCTGACAAAGTGACAGAGATTGCGTTAAATGGGCGGTAAGCTTTAACGTTAACTTTGGTAAAATCCATCAGTCAACTAACGCGCTCGACTGCGATTTTCATCCCTTCGTCGTTTCATTCAAAATTTTCTACTTTGGAGTTACATATTTCTTTCCAACATTCATTTGACTTCTTGTTTTTTCGGAAACAAATTTTTATCACCCAAAAACTGCTGTTAGTTTTGGTTTTTGATGAAAACACATTCGCTGGACGCTTTACAAAACGGCAGCTAAGTGTAAGTATTGCGCTAGTTTCGGCTCGTTGGAAAAATCGTTTTCAATTATTTTCATTTTTGTATTTTCTATTTGCTGTTTTCCATTTGCAGTTTTCATTTTGGTTTTTAGACGGCAACTAAACAAATGTTCACTTTAATTGCCATTTAGTTTTCCGAAATTGCTGCACATTTAGCAACTTGCAACTCGTGTGCACACAAGTGGGTGGACGACAAAACGGCAATTGGGAGAGAATTTATATATACGTATATATGTATATATATATATATTTGTGTGTATACATATATATATATATATGTATATGAGTGTGTGCATAATTTTGTGCAAATCTAATTGTGTGTGTTTGGTAGTCAAAAACGACGGCAAGTTGAAGAGTAATAATAATAAAATACTGTTATATATGTGTGTAGGCAGCTATGAGATTTTAAATGTACTTGTATGTTATGCTAGGGTGCCAATTATTTGCCAAGTTGATTTTTTTTGGCATGTGACTCCTTAAGTATCAGTTTTTGCTCTCAAAAAATTAGGCAACGTAAATAATTTTCAACCATTTTCTCGTTAAATCGTGCCTAAATCACTTTTCTCCTCATGCATATAGCTTGGAATTTTGTAATATTTTGTATAAAATAAGTTTAGCTATGACTTTAGAAGTATATTCTAATACAAAATTTAACTTTCTACAAAAAAGGTCTTAATAATTTTTTCCATAAAGCTACTTGTTTAAAAGTTATACGCAGTTAAAGTTATACATCAAATGTCTTATGCCTTCATACAATTGCTTCATACATTTTGTGTTGCTCATACGGCATGGTGTACATAATATATGGAAATAGTACATTTGGTCATTCTTCTGAATTTTTTGAACTTTTAAAGAAATGTTGTTATGAAAAACATTATAAAGACTCGAAACTTCAGTGGGCGTTTGCAAAAATAATCAGCCGCAGAAAAAAAGTACACCCTAACGTACCCTAACCTACCTTAATATATATAGTACACATACATATAAACACTCATTTGCAGCGCTAAACTATTGAATTCGTCGACGTATGTATCAATAAACTAGTCACCACTTGAGCGCATTCATGCATGCTCACATAAACGAGCCTGTGTGTGTTGTGTGCGGTGGGTTGTACATGACGTATGAGCAATATTCAATTCAATGCTTGCAATTTGCCGTATTTAATGGCTTTTTTACAGTTAATTAGTGGGTCACTGTGTGCATTTGTATGTCTGCAAATGATTTGAGTGGGCAAAAATAAAATTTCCTTTAATTTGAATTGCCGTTATTCAGTTCAAGTACTGTTCGATGTGATATAAATAAGAAAGTTACATGGTGCATAGTTAAAGGTACAAGTTTTGTAATGAATAGTAACGGTAAATATGCAAACATAAAAAGATATATATGTATGTAAATAGATGAAAGTAAATTTATTGAGCTAGTAAAATTATTGAGTTTGTATAGCAAGTACCTTTATACTGTCACATTAGTTGAAATGGAGGTAATTAACATTAAGTGAGGTTAGTTTATATCGGTTGCATTTCGGCAACAGTAAAGTATATGTGGAACATAAAAAACGCTGGTTGAGAAAGTAGTCAAATATTTTTTTGGGAAATATTTATTTTTTGTGAGATAAAATTCACAGGTTAACTTTGAGTAACCTATATGAGTTGCTGGGTAAGAGGTTTTCATGGATGGTTGGTTGGGGATGTACGGATATCTAGAACAACAATAACAGCTTTCTAAAACTCAAAAATTGAGTATAAGCTATTCTCAAGCAAACTAAGTAAGGTTAACTTAGGTTAGATGGCTGATCAAAGATCGCACGTGGACTAATACAGTAGTACTTTGAGAAACCATAGGAAAGAAAAACTCCTCCTACAGATTCCCTGAGTCTGTTAGCAACTTTCGCAGCCATACACCTTGCGACGATACCTACGGATAAAGAGTGAAAGGAAGCGTTAAGTGCCATAGATGGAGTAGACCTTAGTGTACCACACATGATGATGAGCGCCTCCCGTCGAATGCTGTCGAGTTTCTGTGAGAGTGTGGTTTTTTCTAAAGCCTTCACCACATACTCAGAATAAAACGGGATGGAGAAAATTTATATTACTTCTTATCTAGGGAAGGATTATAGTAAGAAGAGTTCATACATATCTTTTTTCAAAGATTTCTTTACGGATTTAAGTTTTAGACTAGATGATCTTTTTTGTCCGAAGTAGCCTTAACTTCCTTTCCTATATAAAGAGGGACCCTCAAATCTTACTAATTTTGACCTAGCCGAGTGATTTAGAGTCATATTGTAGTAATAAGTTCCATTTTTCTAACTGAGAAAAGTAGATGACAATGATGTGACAGCTCATATAGGTTTAGACTTCTTCATAATGAAACTAGAGATAAAGCTAGATTTTGAGAACTGATATGTCTATTATGTATTTCCATAAACTTACTATTAGAAACGATCTTTGGACAATACTTTAGAGACAGTTAGATGGGTGCCAGCTAAACGCTTTTATAGTGCGAATCAAAGTTTATAAATTTTAATAGTATCTTCGATATTTATAAAACATATTACTTATGCTCAACCAAGCATACCTTTAGGGTTTATCAAACAGAGTTATTAAACTATAAATATTATGCTAATATAAGTCTAATTAGTCTGACAAGCTCGGAAAAAGCAAATTTTGAATGGAGCAGTCAAAATAATTTGTGAGTCATCCCTTTTAACTTTTTTTTTAACTTCGAAAAAGAAACACGTTTGCATTATATTAACTCCAAAAGTATGCAATAAAAAAGTGTAAAATGAGAACACTACATTTGCCGACAAAGTATGAAATAAACATAAGCTGGCGCAATAACAATAAAAATCATAATAATAAATGCAAGCATAAACAAAAACAAAAAAGCAACGATATGAAAAACAACAATAACAGTGTCAACATAACTGGCTACAAAGTGAGCTCAACTAGCGACAAAACGTTTGAGACTACCGGAAAAGGTAATTGCGTTGAAAATGGCAATGTTGCTGCCTACATATAGGCGGGGCGGGTTAATGCAGCATACTTTTAGGGTGGGTATGTGTGTGGTATATTACACAAATTCTGTTGTTGTTTTTATGTGCGGGGAAGGCTGTATTATTTTTTGTTCGCTGTGTGTGCTGTGCTCGGCCTTTTGCACTTATTACTTCCATATGGCGTGAATAACAAAGCAAATGCGAAGGAAGTGAAAAACAGTGTAATAAAATCATAATAATGAGAAAAAAAACAAAAACTAAATAAAAACTGTTGAGTGTAAAGAAAATGTAATAGAAATGCTGGCGGAGTAAGCATGCATGAATTAATAGACGCCTTTGTGCGGGCGAGTTTGCATATGCGAGGGCGAAAATGTGGTTGGGTGGGGTTGTATATAAGGTGTGTGTATGTGTAATTATGCAATTTAAATTTTACTTGAGTGCTTAATTTTTTTTTGCGACTGTATGAGGAGCAGAAGAATAAATAAGATATAAAAAATTAATAATTGAAATTAAAAAAAAAAATTAAAGCAAAGTAAAAAAGTTAAAAAGATTAAAAAATTTTAAAATAAAACATAAAAAATTAAAAAAAAATTAAGAAAAATTAAACCTAAATTTTAGAAAAAATTAAATGAAATTAAAACTTGGAAAAACTAAAAAATAAAAATTAAAAAATTGTAAAATTATTTAATCCAAAAATTATAAAAAAATAATAATAAATAGAGAATTAAAAAAATTAAATCCAAAAATTAAAAAAAAAATTAAATTAAATTAAAACCAAAAACTTGGAAAAATTAAAAATATTTAATAAAAAATTCTAAAAAAAGTAATAAAAAATTAAACCAAATTAAACAAAAATAAAAAAAATTAAATAAAAACAATATTTTAAATATTAAAAAAAAATAGTAAAAAACCGAAAGTTAAAAAAAATCTAAGAAATAAAAAAAATAAAATTCAATTAAAACCAAAATTTGGAAAAATTAAAAACATTTAATAAAAAATTCTAACAAAAAGTAATAAAAAATTAAAACAAATTAAATAAAAATTAAAAAAATAAAATATAATAATAATAATAATAATAAATGAAATTTAAAATATTATATTTTAAATATTAAAAAAAAAATAAAAAAAATAAAAAAAAGTATTAAAATTGTAAAAAAGTTGAAAAAAAACAAATCGTAAAATATTATAACGGAATCTAAATATTAGAAAAAAAGTAAATACATAATCAAGAGAAATCAAATCCAAAAATCAAAACAAATAAAATTAAAACCGAAAACTTTACAAAATTAAAAAAAATTTAAAGAATTAATAAAAAAATTAAAAAAATTAAATACGAAATTAAGAAAAAATAAATTTTTAAACATATTAAAAATTTGAAAAAGTACCAGAAAATAAAAAATGGTTATATTAAAATGACAAAAAAATTAAAAATATGTGGAAATTGTAAAATTATTAAATCTAAAAATTATTAAAAAAAATTTAAATAAAATTAAAATCATTAAAACATTAAAAAATAATAAAAATAAAAAAATATTATGAAAATTAAAAAAAAATCAAAATTAAAAAAAAAATAAAAAAAAATTAAATTCGGAAAATTCTTTAAACAGCAAAAATGGCACTCTCCTACGCATGCTTTCATTTATTCACCCACCACACTTCATCACATCACAGCCATGCAAATTGCCCACTCTCTAACTTCACAAACGTTGCATACTATGCGGCGCATTGCCTGCATTTCGGCGCAAATTTGTTTGCAAAGAAAAAGCGCAATAAAAGAAAGTAGCAAATTGACGCGCGAGTTAAGTTGCAAACAAATGTTGATGGTGTGAATAGTTTTCCTTTATATATGTGTAAGTGTGTGTATGCCTACGCTTGCTTAAAATTCTGCGGAAATTGTGCCATTTCAATTTTCGTCTCATTTCAAGTCGCGCAATTCCGCGTTTTTTTTTGAACAAAAATATGTTTTGCAGTCATTTGGCGGCGCCAAGGACTGTATGCCACCCGCGACGGAGGACTGGCGTTTGAAAGGGGCGCCTAAGTGAGCGCGCGCCTAAATGTATGCAAAGCTACATATGCAAATTTCACTTATTTTCTTTCAAAATTATCAACTTTTGCAAGCAGTCATTCCTTTACCCACACACCCCCACTCACTTATACGCGGCACATCAGCGTTGATTACTTTCGCAAATACTTATTATTTGTGACGGCTGCTGAATGGCCATAAAGCGCTGCGACTGCCGTTTTTTGTAATTTTTTTTGGTGTTTAGAAAATTTCGCTTCACAAGTAATGTTAGTAAGTGTGTTTGAACGCCTGTGTATGTGTGTGTGTGCAGATTAAAAGTTTTTGCCCGTTAATGCGCTGTGAGTTGATGATACAATGCTGACAGCGTCAATGTGGTTTTTGTAAGTGTTGTTGCCTAATTCAACTGTCTAACTGTATTTTTATGTGTGCATGTATGTGTTTGCATGTCAAATTACGCAATTTGCGGTAAATAAAATGGTTCTCTTTATTTGCTTTTAGAATGTTATGAAATCTTTTGTATTGTCTGACAGAGACAATTACGTAATTATAATGAAGATGAACAGTAAAAAATGGTGGACGGGTAGAGTAGTAAATAAGGGCATTGAACTGTTGAAAATTTAACGTTACACACACATACATACATATATCGAAATAAAACATCCATACACGAGTACACATACTTACATACATATGTACATATATTTGAACAGTTGCAAAATTTGCCTCCGACTTTTTTAATTCTTTGGTATTAAAATCTAAAAAAAAGTTAAGAAAGGTTGCCACCTTTTTTGTTGATAAATTTTTCCATCTATTAGATTAAAAAAATATATTCTATTGACTTAGTTCATATGGAAAGTTTTAAGGTAGAGTTATTATATAACAGCGCTGCCACTTATTTAAAAAAAAAGGTTGCCACTTGCTTTAATGATCAATTTAACTATAACTATAAATTGGGTTTACAAAATCCATTCTTCCACCTAGTTTTTTTAGAAAGTCTTACTGCAGATTTATTATTAAACAGCGTTGCCACCTATTTCTTAAATATTTACGTTTTAAAATTTTGATTATAAATTTTTTGTATAAAATATGTTTAAAAATGCATTATATCAATGTAATTATATCAGCTCGTTTGGTAAGTTTTATTTTTTCGATCATGTAATGGTGCTACCACCTATTTAAAAACCTATTTAACTATCAAGTAATTTTACTTATAATATTTTCTATCAAATAATTAAAAAAATAATTGTATTGGTAAAAGAGAAAGTATATTGATACAATTGATAAAAGACATGCCAATATGTTATGGCGTTGCCACTCATTTAAAAAATATTTACTTAGTTAAGACTTTTGACTAAAAATGTTACAAAAATTTATGAAAGCTCTTTTGGAACGTTTTATAACAGGACAATTCTTTTATGGCGCTGCCACTTTTTTAAAAAACATTTACTTATTAAGCATTTCTGATTAATTATTTTCCATATAATGATTACAAAAATTTATTAAATTTCTTTTAGAACGTTTTATAACAAAACAATTAATTTATGGCGCTGCCACCCATTTAAAAAAAAATTTAGCTATTGAAAATATTTGAGTATATCTGTTTTATAAGCAGATTAAAAAAATTCTATTGATGAAAGCGCATTTACAAACATTTTATGGTGTTGCCACCTTTTAAAAAAATATTTTCCTACTAAAAACTTTTGATTCATGTTTTTATAAAAAGATTATAAAAGTTTATAAAAGCTTTTTTGGTTGTATAACATTAAAATTACATTATGACGTTGCCACCTATTTAAAAATATTTTTCTATTAAAAGCTTTTGATTAAAAATGTTCTATAAAAAGATTACAAACAACTCTCTTGATGAAAGCTCGTTTATAATGTTTTAAAACAGGACAATATTTTTATGGCGCTGCCAACTATTAAAAAAAATTATTTAACCATTTAAAATTTTCGATTTCATATTTTCTATAAAATAGATTAAAAAATTCAATTTTATTGTTGAGAACATTTTTGTAAACAGGATTTTTTTTGGTGTAGCCACTTATTTTAAAAATATTTTTTCTGTTCAGAAGTTTTATAATTTTTTATTACCGTATTACAGTTTTACCACTATGCGATACGGTTTTCAAAAATTTAAATGTTTTACTTAAACTTAAAATGTTTAAATTTTGCACATTTGGAGTTGCCACAGTTATTAATGCTGTAAAAAATATTTTGGTATTTAAATTTAAAATTCCAAATATATTACAAATTTCAATACAATTTAGCGATTTTATTACTACTGTCCTGAAATCCAACAAACAAACACAGTTGAAAGAGGTTGCCACATTGTTTGGTTACATATTTTTCTATAAAATATATTTAAAAAAGTGCACTTCTTTGATCAAAGCTCTTTTGGAAAGTTTTCTTAGTGGTTGTCATAGGAAGTTTGTTTGGTGTTGCCAATTATTTGAAAAATATTTTTTCCATTTAAAAATATTATAATTTTTTTTAACATTCGATATGTTTGAATAGTGGTTTTCAAAAATTGTTTTCTTTGAACTTAAAATAATTAAATTTAACACGTTTACGAGTTGCCACATTTACTCATTTGAAAAACATTTTTAAGTATTTAAATTTTTAATTTTAAATATATTACAAATATCAATAGCATTTAGTCATTTTTTACTAATGTTCTTAGCTCCAACAAGCAAAAAAAATTTAAAGAGGTTGCCATTTATTTTAAATAGTCCGTTTTATTGAACAAAACTCTTTTTGAAAGTTTTCTTATATTTATATTATATTATTTTATTACCGTAAATAAAATAAAGGAATTGTAGCTTGAGAATCGACGGTTAATAGTCAGACGTTTAACTGACATCTTTGGAATGTCGACAGGATCAATGATAACCATTTTGCAAGGTCATTTGAGCCTAAGAAAAGTGAAGGCACGTTTGGTTCCAAAATCATTCAATTTTTTCGGAAAATAACGCCGCATTAACGTCTGTAAAATAATAATGAAACGACTACCAGAATGTCAAGCAACGTATTATTTTCGACGATAAGTCCGATCTGGAAACAGACAATCAATCGGCCGAATATCATGGCAAAGGTGAACCGAAGCCGCAAAAACCTTGTCACAGCAGGTCAGATATAAAGGCTTTGTTGACAGTTTTTCGATTATTAGTCGATTGAGGGTACATTAATGTTGAAATGAATGAATATAATAGAAAAGTTCATGCTAAATCCTGTTATCATATATGATAGTTCATAAAAATTTATAAAAATTTGTTTTTGATTTTGTCTGAAGTACTTACTTCAACAGTGTTACAGTTTACCTAATTTATTTACCTAATCTATTAATAACAAGCCGCAGACGCAATTAAGAATAAGCCAATTTTCCAACTATCCACATTTATTAATACAGGAACATACGTACGACACATGATACCTCATAATATACAATTTCCTTCCATTCAGCTGTTGGCTCTGTGGGTAAATCTGCGCTTACTTCAACTCATTCTCGGTCTCCACAGCTTCATTCATGTCTTAAATTGCTAATTTTAATGCAAGCATGCCTGCTCATATGTTCTCAGTTTAGAAAAAATTACCTCGCGCCATTGTGCCAGCAAAAGCAACTTATTTGCGCCGAAAAGTATGCACAAGTTTGTAAACTACATGTTTACGAAAAATTACTACAACTCCGTGCAATGTGGCAGCGCGAATTCCTCGCAACTCATTGCAATGTGGTTGCGAAATTGTAAAGAAAACACAAAACAACAAAAAAATAAAAATATGCGAGACGTCCAAAAGAATTTTGCATTTGCAAGCTAGCACGCCGCAAAATATGCCATGCAGGTACTTAAATGTACGAAAAAATTGTGGGAATAACATGCCGAATGGGCGAACATTTCAATGGCATTATTCAAAACGTCAACGGTCGACAAAGCCGTGGGTTTTGGCTGTTCGGAGAACGGGCAGCTGACACCTGAAAGTTGTACAGACAGGCGTGGCAGACAGGTATAAGGATTGCTTGGTGGCTTGGATATCAACTTTGAATATTTGACTGGCTGTCAGTTGGTATTTTTGTACGTTTAAAAACATTTTTTTTTTTTAATTTTGTTGTAATTTTTTTCCATGCTCTGCATTTATTTATTTTTATACCGTGAAGAGGGTTTACTTTTGAGATTGAGTCGACTATAAGATATATATGCGAAATAGTCCTGCAATTTTCGTGATATCATTATGAAATTTCTCAAACGTTATTTGTACCTCAAAAGACAGCTCACTTGTTGGAACCGCCGATATAGGACAACTATAGCATATAGCTGCCATACAAACTGTTCGATCAAAATCGAGTTCTTGTGTGAAAAACTTTTTTATTTATCAAGATATCTTCGTAAAATTTTGCATGGATTATTGCCCAAGACAGCATTACATTATACGTAGAAATTTGCAAGATCGGACTACTATAGCATATAGCTGCCATAGAAATTAATCGATCAAAATCGAGTTCTTGTATGAAAAACTTTTTTATTTGACGAGATATCTTCACAAAATTTAGCATGGATAATTGCACAAGAGAGCACCACATTTTATGAAGAAATTTTCTAGATCGGATTACTATAGCATATAGCTGCCATACAAACTGATCGATCAAAATCGCGTTTTTGTATCAAAAATTGTTTATTTGTTAAAGTATTTTCATAAAATTTGGCATGAATTGTTATTGCAGTATCGTCGAGTAAATTGTCTATAACATATTACTCCCATACAAACTGATCGATCCAAATCCAGGTTAGGATCTCTTCATACCATTTTATGAAGAGGGTTTACTTTTAAGAAATTCATCAGTAACGGTATTTTAGCTCTATGCAGTTAAACTTACTGTTTTTCTTGTTTTTATATTACTTTGCACTTAAAAAAATTAGTGTTGCCTACTTTTAGGCGCTTTGGCAATGAATTATATTATTGAATGGTAAACAATTGCATGCCTGTGGGCGTCAAGCATTTTTCATCAAGTTTTTCGCCTGCTTTATGCAAATAAAATTTTTAACTGCATACTTTTAGGCGTTTACGTAAAAAACTATTTTGCAGCCAAGGCAGCCAAAACTCAAATATAAAATTGTAGCAATTTAAATAAAATATGCTCAACAGAGCCAATATTTCAAGCGTCCGAGCACCTCAGTGGCATTATCTTCGCCCCTCCCTCCACCAAACGACGCTCCTTACCTGCAACATCACTTCATTATTCGGTTTCTCTCTGTTTACTGTGTATTTGCTTATTTGATTGCGTGAAATCACCAGAGAAATTACAGTTGCGAAATGTACAACCGTTTTATGACGATTCGGCTGTTCACTGTGGAGGGAGAGAGAGTGAGATAAGAGTGTGTGGCGGGTAAGGGAAAAGTGGCGTATGCTGGTCTGGGGCTTGACTGGCAGACACAGTGAAAGCGTGTAATAAAACAAAGCGCGACCAAAATTACTCAACTCAACTGCAGGCCGTCTGCTGCTCTGACTACTCGGCGGCTGGAAAACCACAAAAAAACAACAAAAAAACAAAACCAAAACAGTGAAAAAAATGCTAACTTCAGCAAAATGTTACAACAAACATGCACATTACAACAACAAAGTACAAAACAGTGTAAGCTGCAAAATCAGCATTGCTACAACATTAATTTGTCTGTGTATTTGTGTGCGCGTGTAAGTGTGAGTCGTATTGGTTCATGTTGTTGCTGTTGTTGTGCGCCTGCAATGCCGGCTGTAGCCTAAAAACCAATCTCATTTTCATAAAATATTCAAAGGCACTTTGCGCTGAATTTCAGCCCGACTGCTGACTTTCCCTCTCACTCTCCAACCACTGGACCAACCCAAACCCAAACCAAAAAAAAGTATGAAAATCAACTTGAGTAGCTGCAGCTGTGTGTGAGTTAAAGAGAATAAGCCAAAAAAGAAATTAAGCCAATATTATGTTTTCTTTAATAGTTTGTTTGTGTAGAGTTTTTGTTGTTACTGTCTCACTTGATGTAAACTTTTGGTACACATATATACATGTACATATGTATATTTCCGTGCTTGGCTCTAATTAATCGCTTAAAGTGGTGGAGTTGCCTTAAAATTTTCGTTTTTCAAGTTAAAAATAATTTTTATGTGCAAAGGATTTTTAACGTTCACTTTTTGTTGGTATTGAAAGATTTATAAACTAAAATGAGTTCATTGTCCATGCCTCTGCACCATATAACAGGGCGGGAATAATGAGGGACTTATAGAGTTTAGACTTTATTCGTTGACGTACGAGCCAAGTGACGAATGCGATGACTGTTTGTTTGCTAACACGAGATATTTCGTATTATTCTCATTTACAACCGGAGCCATAAGCTTCGATTCCTTATCCAGTCTAGAAAAAGCAGTACTAAGCGCGCGGTTGTTGAGGTCCATGATATCAATATCATCGGCGAAGGCCAGCAGCTGTACACTCTTATAGAAGATTGTACCTTTTCTACTTAGTTCTGCAGCTCGAATTATTTTCTCCAGCAGCGGATTGAAGAAGTCACACGAAAGACAAGGCGACTCGTCTGAAACTTCATTTAGTATCGAACGGCTCGGAGAGGTACTACCCGATGCTTCACGATCCTGACGGAGCTTTTGATATAGCTTTGGTGATATTACCCTATGTAGGTACCCAGCCTTGGTAAATTATGTATATGATTAATGGGTACAGTAGTTTTAAAATCACCACTGAAAAGCTTAAGTTGTTAAACTAAAAATTTATTTATTATGCTTTGGCAACCTTCATCAGAACAAAGTAACCCTAAGAAAGCCATTTTCAACTTTTATCCTTCCCAAAGCTTTCTCTAATAATTTTTTATTTGTTGACTACTTGTTTTAAAAACTTGATTGCATTATTACGTATGTTTCAATAGATGGTGAGGTTAGGTTATAAAATTGTATCCAAGATTGTATCGCACTTAAACTGAATCTGATAAGTACTTTGAGAAAAGAGAGATAACGACTATAGTCATTACATTTAACGTGTCGGAAAAGTATTTTGCACCCTTTAAAAATCTACTTAGGCGTTCAATTTCTATCCCCCTTAGCGCTGACGGATGTCGCCATTAGCATAATTTCTGTTATATCCCAAACACTTAGGGAAAGATCAACCTTGCTTAGCGTGAGGAACTCACTGATTATTTTTGTTTGTCTTTGGTATTTATATCTCAGCAAAACCGATTGTTTCTCAGTGTTCTCTAAGCTACCGCCAGAGCCAGCAGTCCAATAGGAATTCGCATGAGGATGCGTTTCAACCCCAATCAACATGTGGCTGAGGTGCCTTGCTTGCCAACTCACATCACATTTGCATTTACCTACGATTCCGCAATGGCCGGTTAACTAAACTAGTCTTGTACAGAAGTAATACGGCGCAATTAATTCACTCTTTCACGTTGAGGCTGGTTAAGGAGTGTATACCTCGCACATGTATTGACTTTGAGACTGGTATTGCCTCTCCACTATCGTTGTAAGGAGTCACTTCGCTGAAGGCGGCTGCGCTTTTGAGCTGTAGATCCCGTGATGGTAACAACATTGGCTTGAAAAACACTATAATAGACAGAATGTCTGCAAAGGGTGTGGATTATCAATCATCTAATCCCGTCAATAGATACATCCAACATTCCTTCCAAGCCTTTACGAAGCCGCTGTGAGCCCGAGCACCACTTTAGTGAAGACTGAAACTGATGTGCTTGAAGTTTGACGCAACTCATAATTTAGCTATTACTCCTGCCTTTGGCAAATTATTTTTGAACGCTCCTTCGATATCGAAGATATCTAGAAAGGTAACCAAGTTTGCCTTAACCCTTATGGCTTCCTTTAGCCAGATCTTAAAACTGTTCAGGTCAGTAGGCTACCCACCCTTACGATGAGTGCGTTGTACATCTGATAACGATCTCTCGGAATGTGAATTCTTATTTGCTATGGTATAATTTGTGGTATAAAGTTTTAGTCAGGTGGCAACACTACTCACAAAGTTTCTTATAACTTAAAACGTTTTTGAGCCTCATTAGATTAGATCCGTCTTTAGTGTGTAATTTATTTATGTTCAAAAATTTAAACAGGTGGCAACTCTCTTTATAATTTTTGTGGCAGCTCTAAGCTTTCCTCAACCTATTCAGTTTGGGTGTGTTATTAACGTAAATAAATAAATATATATTTTAAACAGAAAGTTTTCAAACAAGTGGCAACCTTCTTAGTTTATTGTATTGAGCACTCACATATTACTCCGTAATATACAGAGATATGTAACTTCCCTTAAACTATAGTTTTTTGACACAAAATTAATTTTATAACTGAAAGTTTTCAAACAGGTGGCAACCTTAGAATTTCTCTGTTTTGAAGAATTCGCATATTACTCCATATAATACAAAAATATGTAACTTCCTTGGAGCTTCAGTTTTTTATAAAATTTTTTTTTGAAAATCTTCAAACAGCTGGCAACCCTTTAATTTCTCTGTTTAGAAGAATTCGCATATTACTCCATATAATACAAAAATATGTAACTTCCTTCGAAGTTCACATTAAATTTTAACTGAACGTTTTCAAACAGGTGGCAACCCTCTAATTTCTCTGTTTTTAATAAATCATGTATTACTCGAAACAATATAGTAGGTATGCAACTCCTTTCAACATTTATTTTTATAAAATTCTACATACTGCGATTGTGACGGAATTTCGTTACGTAACGCATTTTCGTTGCAGTCGCCCGATTTAACGACCGCATTATCAAAAGTATCACTTGAACACGTTTTCAAAATATCTAAAAAAAAAAATAAATAATATACTTCCACATTATATGCCATTTGGAACCACGATCTCAATGTGTGTTAACCACAGCGCCATTACCTTAACGAATCTAATTTCCTCTGCTAATATACTTTTTCGCATTACTCCATCCGCAACACGTTTCACCAACCTTTTCATATTTATTTGCACTTAACATATATTTTTTCTTCTTCTCTCTCTTACAGCATGTCCTTCGGCTGGTATCGCGCCGAGGTTATCGGCGCCATGGCCTCGGTCGTGATGATTTGGGTCATTACCGCTATACTCGTTTGGTTGGCCGTGCAGCGTTTGATTAATCGCGATTTTGAAGTGAACGCCAAGATTATGCTGATTACATCTGGTTTAGCGATTTTGGTTAATTTGATGTAAGTACCCCATGCCACTCATGCACAACAACAACAACAACAATATGAATAAATTAATAAGCGCGCGCATAACTAACTAATATGATTATGTGTGCTTGAGTGGTTGTTGTTGTTGTTATGGTGGTTACTGTTGTTATGTTTGTTACTGTTATTGTACGCATATTATTGCGGCGGCATTGGCCATGAATTATTTAATTGTATGTTAAGTAGTTAAGTAGTTAAGCATCGTGTATTAAGTGTTAAGTGTAGCCGGAAATTAATTGTACATTTACGCAAGCACTTAATTATGTCGGGGATAAGTCTAATTACAATTCAATTGGCGAGACGAAGCAACAATTCTTCCTACCGCCTTTTGTTAAATAATTTATTGCGTTTGTGCGCCTAAAAGTAGCTAGCACATTAGAGTTATGGCCGCTACGCGCCTAAAACTGCGTTGTAACATTTTTCTTTGGCAACTCTGGCATGCCAATCGCCTCAATGACGGCCGTTAAATCGCTTGATTTGTGTTTCTGCTCTTTGCTGACTTCTGTTTCGTCACTTTCCAACTTTTCCTTTCCTTCAATTGCTGACATATCCTGCTTCTTGACGGCTTAGTTTCTAGCCGCTATGTGTTTGATCTCGCTTGGTCGTTGGTCTTTGTCAACCGCGTCAGTTTCGCGCATATATTTCCTTCACTTTTAAGCCGCGTTGATTCTCAGCTGTGACATTAAAGGAAATTGTTGCCTACATTTCGTCGTGTCTAATCTCAAGGCTGAAAATTTGAATGCACATTGTTGCCGTTTTGTTCAAATAGGAACATTATTCTAGTATGTAATGGCAGATTGAAGAAACTTTATTGCATTTTTCTTCAAACAACAGTTTCTTGAAAGTTGGTTTCTTGATGCGGGTCATATAACTTCAAACCTTCTGAAATATTGGACTGAATTTTCCACTCTAAGAACTAGGTTTCTCAGAGCACTACTTCGATTCTCTTACTCTAGCAGTGCTTAACTTTAACTGGTCACTTCGCATACGAAGTGCATAGAAAGTTTAATATTAAAGACTATTGCATACCTCTTTCTTTCAGAGTATTTTTTTTTGTCTTCTACCTTCGTATTAAACATAAATGTATTCGAAAGACTCTGAGACACATGCCTAAAATCATCTTTCAATTGATTAAAAATAGGTTTGGAGTTTAAGCTGAAGTTGAGTTTTCATATCTTGGAAGTAAACCAATACGTTTAAATATTGAATACCTAAAATAATAAGTCTAAAAAAATAAATAAATATTTTTTGAAAGCATATTCTCTTTTATGGAAACACTGTTATTCTAGCCGCAGAAAACATTCCTTTAGTAAGTTCGAGGAATGGTGTCGAGTTGATAGTCCTTGGCCGGCTAAAAATCCCAGTCCGTTCCGGTAACCTACATCCGACTGTGGGAGGAACGGCACGTAGAAGCTTTCGTCCCTGTTGAAAGAAACTGTGACAGTCGATTTTAAAGCTTCTCTTAAGGTTTTCATCGGTAACGAGCTGAAGTCATATGGTGCCAAATCTGCTTTATAAGGTAGATGCATACGAATTTCCCAACTAAGTTCTTGGAGCTTTTGGTAGGTGACTATAGATTTGTATGGACTGGCTTTGCCCTGATGGAACACAGTTCCTTCATTATTGGCCAATGCTGACCTCTTCTGGCTGATAGCATAATTCAGAAGGTATAATTGTTGACAGTTCAGGTCCGTATTAAAAACTTGGCTGTAAGTGAGCCCATAAAATGTTTAAGATTATAGACTGTTTGATATCGGTTTCTTTGCATAAGAGTATCCCAACCAAGTTTCCAGAGCTATCGATGGGAATGGCCTGGCATTGTCCAGACGAAAATAATTTCTCCATTATTGGCCATAGCTGGCTGCTTCTGTGTGATAACTTTTTCAGAAGGTGCAATTGCTGATAGCTCAGATCTGTAATAAGTGCTTGTTCGAAGGGCAGCAGTCCTTAGTGGATGAATCCTTGCCAACCCTATCGAATATATTGACAAACTTTCCTGACTGTTGGTCCTGGCTTAGTCACTATTCGTAGTCGCTCGCTGCGATTGTACTACAACCTTTTTTGCTTGACGCTGTCGTAAGCCATCCACTTTGCATCACCAGTACTCGTTTCAGAAATGCTTTGATTTGTGATTCAGCAAAGATTTGAGGAAGAAAACTCGTCCATGAGGATTTCGCGAGAACTCGTGAGGCATCCATACAGCGAGCTTTCTTTTATATTCACACATATTTGAGCGATACCAACCGGCTTTTTGCAACATACTTACTTCCTGGAGAATCAAGACGGTGATTACATGTCTGTTGGAGTCCACCATTTCTTTTCGCAGACGAATTTCACAAAACGTTTATGATTATGGACTCTTGGTTTATATTAGCGATATCTCCTTTTCCTAAGCGTGGTTCATCTCTGACACCAAAACTCTCCGAACCAAACTACTCACGACTGACTTCTATAGTCTGACTGGCAGTCATATTTTAGCCACTTGGTTTGCATTTTCGCCTTTTTGGAAGAAAAACTGTAAACTATTGCATATATTCTCTGATGTCCATCTTTGAAGCTCGCTCAAACTATACCGAGTCAAGGAATCACCAAACTGTCGGAGAGCTGTTTTTGAGTACAAAGCTTTTTCTCTCTAACGATACGCTCGCTCTTACACAGCTCGACGCGCAGACTACTAAAAATCCCTATTGGAAAAATTCGTATTACTAAATCTTACATTTGCATATTTTCCTAAAGGTGTGCTTAAATAGTTCTAGATTCTGATATTGTCGTTGGAAACTAATATGATATAGCGACAATTAACGCAGCTACAACTTCTCACAATAACTTGGATAAAATTGTTCTAGCGATTTTTCTAGCTCACATTTGACGCTCTCTACGTCCCAATTGTACCAATTTTGATTTCCTGAAATATGAAACATATGTATGTTTTTAAAGCCATGTATTAAAAATGGTTTTGAGACATCTTAGATACTTTAAAATATACAGTCCACTATTAGATTTACGTAATTAACTTAAAAACTCTTAATAAAGTTGCCAGAATTGCAAAAAAAAATTGCGCCTAAAAGTATGTATCATAAAAAATTCCGAAATGCCGTGCTGCCGTTGAAAAACATGTTTTGACAACACATAAACCCGTAAAGAACCTTCTTTTTCAAAAAAAAAAAAATAATTATTCGCCTAAAAGTATGCAGTAAGTGTAACAAAATGACCTCAATTGTGCTGTTATAATTTGCTGCTCACACTAGAAGTGCTAAAGAATCAGTTATGTCATGGCCAGCCTGCGAAAAAATTTAGTTCGCCATTAGTATTATTCACTATGCCTAAAAGTAGGCAAAGTAACTGTCGAAAGCATGCTGAAAAGTACATAAAACACATCACAATCACTCAACACCATTTCCACCGCATTATCGCATATGCCAAAGAAACAAACAAGCGTTATAACAACAACAAACACGCTGAATACTATAAGAGGTGACAATGCGTCTAATGAGCAGTTGGCAGCATATCGGCCAAATCTAGCCAAACCAAAGCTGGCAAGGAAATGCGAGGCAAACAAGTGAAACGACAATGAAAATATTGCCGCCGCAATAACGGTAAAGGATGTGCAAAGATGTTGGCAGATCGGCAAAAGCACACACACACTCATACACAAATATGACTATACATGTCAACACAAACCAACAACCACAAGGGTAAACAATTGCGGTAAGGAAACAAACAACAAAAAAGGAAAGAATCGCAAACTTACAAGCAATTCGGCAAAAAATCGAGTGTGTATGTCTTCTTGTTTATGTGCGAGTCTGTGAGTAAGATTTGGCATGCCATCAGCGGAGGCAGACAATACACAATTTCCGTTTCCGTTTTTCATTATGTGGCAACAACGTCAGAGTTGACAGCGCCTGCCAAACCATTTACCTGCCCCCCTCACCACTTGCCAGTGTTTTCGCTTTTGCTCAGCTCACCTGCACACCTGTATATATATATGTGTGTGTGTATAGCATAGTTGCCGCAGCTTCGCTTGCCAGTTTTTACACTTTTCCAACAACAACAACAACTGCTTAACCATTTTTCGTTTGTTTGCTTGCCTTTATTCTATTTAAACGTTTATGTGTGTGTGTATGTGTCGAATTCCATATTGACGCCTCAGTGAGCTGGTTAGAGTTGGCTACGAAGTGCCAGGCAGCAATCAGTCCTGCCAGGCGCCAGTTGTGATGTTGTCATAGCAATGGCGCTGCAACAAATTTATGTAAACAATCCAATTTGGCTTTCTTCTGGATCAAAACATATAGAAATTTTACCTTCCAGACTTATTATAAATATGAACTGGATGGCTTCAGTTTGAAGTTGGGAGTTTTTACTTAACTTGGATACGGAAGATGATTTTACCCACTGTAGCTGCATGTATATTCGTTGAGAAGAGCCTGAGCCTTATGTCAATAATTTTTGTTGAGGTTAGCACGTAGCTCTTACTCACCAACCCTGACTTTGGCTGTGGGTCGGTTGAAATATTTTAAATAAAGTTATCTTGCAGACCTGGCACTCAACGCCAAGTGCTTTTAGCACCCGTGGACATTTTTGGAAGGTATATGACCACGAAAGTTGTTCTCACACTCAGAGATGTTGGGCACATATCTAACTGCCAGCATGAATTCCCCACTCCGGCATTGTTTTGATTTCTTTCCAAGGTATTTGGGTTAACAGAGAATGTCAAGTGAGCTTATGCTCTAAGCAGCAAGCAGCATTCTAGTGGATAGCCAAGCGGCAATTAAGGCCATTCGTAATGCCAACACAAAGTCTCATTGCGTGAGGTTATGTATAGGGCATGCGCGAAGGATGATGAAACGCTGGAACATTATTTATGCGAATTCCCACCTTTAACCGGATGACAACGGACATATTCCACAGCATACAGTACTCTAACTTAAGAGATATTGGGTAGCTGGGTGGAAAAGAATCAGGTATTTTACCAAATATACAGAGTTGCTGGAGTTGGATAAGACTTTAAGCGGTCCGGCGCCTATGCGCCTCTCTTTTTAACCAACTAACCACCAACCAAAAGGACACCGAGCCAGTTTTTCCTTAGCTCATTTGGTAAGCGCTGATCAGATACTAGCAACTATGCAATTCCAAGGACCTAATAACCCAGGGTAAATCATATGAAATCTAGGGAGCTCTTCTTCCTATTTATTGGCGTAGACTGAGTGAGATCCTCACTCTAAAAAAAAAAGCAAAGTATCGCAACACTTCCATCTTGAATGTCTCGCTTTTGACAGATCAGTAAACAAATTCTAGACACATTTTTGAACTTCTTATAGGAATCTATCTATATGTAGATTTTTGCTGGCGAGTACTCAAAAAATGTATTATATGATTATGATCTGTAAATAAACTCACAGACAGACTAGGAAACTAAGGGAACTTGGCTACTTGAAAACTAAAATTCTTAAATCAGAATTTCTAACTAGAATTAAAGTTCGCCGAAATATTTGAAAGGAGTGTTGCTACACCTCCTCTCTTTTCAATATGCCGATTGACGAAGTTCACTTGCCCGAATGAACGCCAAGCAACAACTCACTCTAATTGCTTTGGTCGTTTATTATAACGTTATTCTTCGGAAAGTCTTAAAATTGATGAAGTTTGCTCGTGGGAAATTTAACTGGGGAGAATATGTTTGAATAAAAAAAAAATATTTTTGTCTATAAGAAGATGGTTTCATGCCCTCGCAAAGTATTATTTTCCAATCTTTAGTAAAATTTACGATAGTCTATTTTGTGTTCCTCTTTACCATGCTCATATTTATTACTCACCTCGGTTCTTTCTATTTCAATATTCTCTTTCTTTTTACATTGTTTTTTGTTAGCAATTTGTAAAAAACTGCCTCTATTATTATTATACAAATTAGCAACTTATTCTAATGTCTTACCTCGACAGCAATTCTGTTTATTCTTCATCCCTTGAGTGATAAGTTGAATAAAATATTTTTTGTTCGAAATTTTTCGTATAATTTAAGTCGTTCTGTTTCCGGTCATTCCTTTTTTACTTATGTTCCTGAAAAATATCTATACCTTTACTGTATTATTTAGTATGCTCAATATATCTTATGGTGATTTTTATGTTTCGTTCCTTGTATACCATACTGTTTGAAATTATTTCGTTCCATATACCGTTCTCACCTCTGTTCTATTGTAAGTTGTATAAAACATGTTTTTGTTTGAAATTTTTCCTATAAGTGATTTCGTTCTGTTTCTGGTCATTCCGTTTCTATTTAGTTCCTAAAAAATCGCTTTACATCTGTTATTGTGTTCCCTTTTTACACAATATATACGTTTCAGTTAAATATCAATTCTGTTTATTCCATTCCGCGTTTTTATTCGAATCGTTACATTCCATTCCATTTCGTTTCGTCTCTAAGTAATATATGACTTTAAGTTAAATAAACGAGATCATTATTATCTTGTTTCGTTTCATTCTATTCCATTCCATTCCGTTTTAGTTAATTGTTCTCATTTTCATAACTTCCTCAGTTTGTTCGTTGCCTATCTAATCTACTAATGCGAGCGTGACTCCTTTAAACTTTGAAAAAAAAATTTGCGAACGCGCGTGTCAAACACGAAACACGTGCCACATCAGTCATTAGTTGGCTGAAAATCGCCGCCAACACGTTCTTAAGCTAACGATTTCTCAAAGTCAGCATTTGTTATTTTTGGTACTCCTCATATTTCATTGTGTGGCAAAAAGTTGGCGTTTTTTTCGCGGTCGTCGACTTTGAGTTGAGTGTGTGTGAAATAAGTGGACAAGGGGAACACTTTTTTTATGCCCTGAACAGGGTTTATTGAGTTCGACACGAAGTTTGTAACAACAAGAAGTAAGTGTCGGAGAGCACATACATAAAATATATATGTATATGAATTATCAGCGTGATGGTCTGATTCAGCTGTCCATCTGTCTGTATATACTCGTATATATGCAAACTAGTCCCACAGTTTTTGAGATATCGCTCTGAAATTTTGTATACGCCTTTTTATAGCTTAGGAAGTGCTTATTTGTCAGAATTGTCGATGTCGGATCACTATAGCATACAGCTGCCATACAAACTGAACGATCGGAATCAAGTTACTGTATAGAAAACTTTTTTATTTTTTGAGATATCTTCACGAAATTTGGCAAAGGTTATTGCCTAAAGTAAAATTGCTATCTCCCAAGAAATTGCTCAGATTGGATAACTATAGCATATAGCTGTCGTACAAAATGAACGATCAAAATCATGATAAAGATCTCTTTATACCTTTTATGCTATAAGAACTGCATATGTAAAGGGTATAAAAAGTCGAAGTCAAAATTTTGGCTTTTTTGATTTATTTTTCAGTTATGCGCTTTTAGTTCTAAGTGTGTATTTCAAAGCCGTCAGCAATTAAGCTGCAAAAGTGAAGCACGAGCGATTTTCGCCATTTCCTTTTCCACCTTCCGTGTGGCTAACGGCAAGTCAACGCGCTACGTCCGTCTACTCACTAACACAAACGCCGTTAGCCGTTGAAGAGCTGCTGTCACTCGCCGCTGCTGACCGATTGTTTGCTTTTTTTATATTACATTTTTTTATTTACAATTTGTAGTTATTTCTACGTTTCTCCGCGCCGCTCATTGCCACATCTCGACTTACGTTTTAATGGTCGCACACATACACACACACACACACACTCACGCGTGTTTCACATGCATTTTCACACATCGTGCGGCAGGCAATGAAGCCTTAAAGTATTTTTCTTCTTGCCAACCATGGCGATCGTTGCTCTTTGACTTACACACAGACACATACGTACAAAGCAACGCGCTTGATTGCGAAAGCTTTTCATCGATTTCCTCTGCTTATGTGTGTATGTGTGTACGGCCGCGCCGCCATATCCTCTTTCGCTATAAACTATTTACGCTCAATATAAATGACTGTTGACCGCCGTCGCCGCCGCACTCAGACCGTAAGATGACCAATATGTCATTTGTTGTTGTTGTTGTTGTGTGCTTCATTGAGTCCATTGCCGGTTACAAGTTGCAGGTTACTTGGTGGTTACACGCTTCGTTGACGCTATTTGTTGGCATTTCGTAATGACTATGACTGTCGGCGGCGCACACACATGCACACAGTTATATACACACACTCATAGCAGATACATACATACATATATGTATAAGCAAACATAAAAAATGTTTCGTAATTTTTAATGCGCGCAACGTGTTCGCCTTCGCTGTCGTCACGAGTTGCAGGCACACCACAGTTAATGTTGTTGTAATCTTTCTTGTTGTTGCTGTATTTTATATGCTCATAGCTCATATTGGCCGGTGTTGTCGCAGGAAATCGGAGCGCAATGAAGCGGTTATTTACAGTTCCGTCCAACTAGTGTCGGCTCGTTAGTGTTGGCGAGCAGTCGCACACATACACTTACATGAACGAGAAAAAATGTTAACTTCGGCTACAGCAAGGCTATAATACCCTTTACAGTTGCATTTTTTCATGGCACAGAAGGTATAAACAAGTCTTTATATTGATTTTGATTGGTCAGTTTGTATGGCAGCTATATGCTATAGTGGTCCGATCTGAACAATTTGTTCGAATATTGTATCTCTCTAAATTAAAAAAAATTCCATACAAGGAGTTGAGTTTGATCGTTCAGTTTGTATGGCAGCTATATGCTATAGTAGTGCGATCTGAACAATTTGTTCGCATATTGTAGCGTTACTTTGATGAATAGTTCGTGCCAAATTTCGTATAGATATCTTGTCAAATAAAAAAGTTTTTCATACAAGGACTTGAGCTTGATCAGTCAGTTTATATGGCAGCTATATGATATAGTGGTCCAATACCGGCGATTCCGACAAATGAGCTGCTTATTGAGAAGAAAAGAATATGTGCAAAATTTGGGATAGTTATCTTAAAAACTGTTGGAGTATTTCGCGTATATATAGCCGGTCGGAGGGTCCTGACTAAATCGACTCATCTCGTCTTGTTGATCATTTACATATTTATAGTATATCTGGAGTTTCTTACTAGGTGTTACAAATTTAGTAGCAGTACCTTGTTATGGGTATACAAATCACTCTCAGACTCACACATTCACAAAATGTATGTACATACATATGTAAGATATAAAAACACGCTCACACATATAGTCCTTCCAGCCGTTTTATGTACTCTTATTTCACTATATTTTACACAATTTCTAGCCATTACAATATTCTTGTTGTTTCTGTTGTTGCCGCTGTCATTGTCATTTACCGTCCGCCACAATAAGAAGTTCCGTGCGCATGTCTCTGTGATTTAATTGACAGGAACATAAATATTAGCGCAGGTCAGCGTAAAAACGAGTTGAGCAAATGGTTTTGTTTGCGCGCATTCCATTCCGGGTCGGAGTACAAGTCGAGCAGAAAATCATTCGTCTGTTGTGACTGCAACTTCTCTATGTCGAATCTTCCATGTGTTTGTTGACGTGCGCATTTTGCAGTACAGAGGCGGGTGCGAGTCTTGGTTGCAACAAGAAAGTGGTTCGAGTCAATGCTAGGATCTTGTACGGTATGTATGTCTGAAACACTGGACACATGTCTTCCGTCTATTACTACATGATTGATTGGGTTGGTGGCTTTTCGATCTGGAGATAGAAAAGTAGCATGATGAATTTTCTTGTGCTGGAATCTAGTACTGGAGAAAATTATATTTCGGGGTCCGACGGAATCGATCAGCCTCAACCCATTTGGAGATGGTTCCTCGTGGAGGTTGACGTTAAAGTCGCCAAGCACGGTTTTGATATTTTTGCGGAGGCAGCTCTCAGAGGTGCGCCCCAAGCGATCGCAGAAGGCATCTTTGATCACATCGTCCTTCTCTTCCGTCGAGGCGTGGGCGCAAATTAGCGATATGTTGAAGAATTTCGCTTTGATGTGGATTGTGGCGAGATGTTCATCCATCGGAATGAATGCCTAGACTTAGCAACGGAGGCTCTCCGCCTTTTCTTTTCTTTGGTGTTTTTTTTTTACGTGACAGATATTAAACCAAACGTACAACCGTCTCACTTTAGCTTGCCTTCAAACGGATGTTTTTGGGCTCCACAGAAGTTACTTGGTTTAAGACTGGAAAACGTGAGCTGGTTGAGACATATGTAAAATAGTCGTTTCTGGCCACTCCTAAGTGAAAGGCGCTCAGAGAACTTTCCTCACTTGTGTGAGCGTGCGTCTTCACTCCGCGTGTGAACTCGATTATTGTCAAAATACAGTGCCACAACAAAATCTTCAAGTCGCTGGCCGGTAGCCGGTAGCACCTACATATTGAGGACTGAATGCTTCTGGTTAAGGAAAGCAAAGCACTCCTTCTCAAGCAGTTTCAGCTGGGATGTTTTCGGTTCGATCATTGAAGTACTCAATCATTGGATGCTCATTTGGCTGTCTGTACTCTTTCTTACTCTCTTCTCTTCAATATTTCTTCACGTTCTTACCATCCTCAAACACAAGTTTGATTATCCACCTATGCAAGTCGATCTCTTCTCAATATTGACACTATACCTTTCTTTCGTGGGCTCCTGTACAAGTTTTAAATATCTCTTTATTCTCTTAAGATTCGCTTAATTAGATTATCTATTACTCTATTTCTAACCTCATCTTACACACATTCGATTAGGAAAGGATTTGATATAAATAGCTCTTCGATGGTCGATACTACATAACTTAGGGGTTAGAGAATAATTTATTAAATAATTAGTGTTCCTGTTTGAAACTCTTACTCTCTCATCATTCATTTTAATTTCTCTGCGTAGCAATGAGTTCTATAGCTGAGTAGTATATATCGATAACATATATTTGTGTACCATTTTGTTCTTAGAAAATTAGTTCCAGAAATCTTTCAAGATCTGCGTTCACTCTTTAAGGCCAAGTAGATCATGGACCTTTTTTACTTTTTTTTCTTCTCTAAAAATAATGAAAGTTTCTGCCTCTCTAAAGAGAAACCAAGTTCATACCCCCCTTGTCAACTCCTCAATAAGTATGTTGCATATGCTCGTACGTCACCTCGTTGTTCAACTCGTTTACTCTTCACACAACAACAAAAAAATTTATTGTTCAAGTGCCTCATTTGCCACTGTTCACTCATACGTGTTTTGTGTGAACTATGTGTTGTTGTGTTATTGTTGCAATAGCAATGTTTCCTTTGTGGCACGTGAATGAAGTAAGAAGTTTTATTTTTTGCTTTTTGTTTTTCTGTTTCGCCTCAACGACCTGCACTTAAGCGAAAACACAAGCAACGTAGCGTAATGCAATGTAATGAAGTGCAGGAGCGTGCAAGGGGCAAAGAAAAGCTTAAAGTGCAAAGGCTGGCGTGTAGCGAGCGTGAGAGAGAGAGAGTGAGGTGATGTCCAAGTGAAGGTTGGAGGTTGCAGCGTAATTAACTGACAACTTTGAATTACCCAACTATTTACGAGAGGACATTGAAATGCGCTCGAAAATGGGTTTCTTTCGGAAAATCAAAAGAATGAGGATGAAGAGTGGAACGAAGTGCACGAAGGAATGAAGAAAAAGTACTTTACGTTTTAATAGAACTTGCAACTCCACTGAGCTATTAAGCGTGTAATGAGCTGGATGGTTTTCTTCTGTCGGACTTAAGTGGGTATTTCTATGGAAATGAAAAGAGAAGAGAGACGATGAGGTGATCTGAAAGATTCTTAAGCATTATGTGAGACCTTTTTGGCAGTTTGAACAGCAAATTCGACTTGCTACCGTTTGCTAGGCAGTTGGAGGGAATATTCTTTAGAAGTTTGCGGCCAAGAAGCGTTTTGAGGAAGTTATAGAGCAGCTTTTTAGAAAGATATGGAATCGATATTTGTACTGGTGTGGGTACTGGTATTGATAATGGTAGTAATATTGGTCGGAATTGATATCAGTATTTGTATTGGTATTGGTATTGGTACTAGTATTGGTATTGGTATTGGTATTGGTATTGTGATTGGTATTGATATTAATATTGGTATTGGAATTGGTATTGGTATTGGTAGTGGTAATGGTATTGGAATTGGTATTGGTATAGGCGTTGGTATTGGTAGTGGCAATGGTATTGGTATCGAAATTGGTATTAGTATTGGTATCGGGGTTGATATTGTTATTGGTATTAGAACTGGTATTGGTATTGGTAATTGTATTGGTATTGGTATTGGTATTGGTATTGGTATTGTTATTGGTATTGGTATTGATATTGGTATTAGTACTGATATTGGTATTCTTATTGGTACTGGTACTGGTATTGGTATTGGTATTTGTAATGGTAATGGTAATGGTAATTGTATTATTAATAGTACTGATATTGATACTACGATATAAATATTTGTACCGCTATTGGTATCCCTATTGATATGGTATTGGTATTAGTAGGAACTCTAATAGAAAAAATATATCGACTTTACTTCCGAACTTTTTGTAATCAAATACTCTGAAAACCCAAAAAGAGACTTGCCGAAAGTCTTCTAACTGAAGCCAGTAGTCATAGTGCCACACATTCAATAATTTATGAACCCAAGCGTGCTACTAACTTTGCAACACTTGCCACATCCGTTTGAAACTATGTAAATGCTTGAAAAATATCCGCTCTGAGCTGCCTAAAACCAGCTGAGCTGCACTCAGCAAGCAAGTGTGCGGTACAGAGCAATTTTCAAGTTGTTTATTGTATACAGTTATGCGCTTCCGCTTACCAGATTTCAATTCCTGGTGCTGATTAACATTTTGAAGCGATTTTAAATTTTTTTTATATTTTATTTGCAAAAAAATGAAAAAAATAACGGTAAAAAATTCGAGAGAATTTCCGAAAAATGCTGGAGCTTGTAAATAAATGCTTAGAAAAGAAAGAAAGCGACGCAAAGTGGCAGGTCCAGCATTTTATTTTTTGTTGTTTGAATGCTCAAAGCTGCTTGCGGCAAGCAAAGCCGATGAGAAAAATGCTAAGCATGTACGAAATTCACACTTTAGTCGCCTAAATATTTATATGCCAATAAGAAAAGCTGCAAATGTCAAGTGAAGTGCACAACTGCTGGCAACATTGGCAACACAGAGCGGTAGCATGGCTGCCTTATGCCAAAAAAGGAGTATTAACACACACACATATACACATGATCGTTGCACGCTTGGCCGTCCACAGTTGAGGCCATAAATTGCCAAACCAAACGAGCGTCCAGCGTCAAGTGGCTACGAATGACTGCGAAAGCAAAGAAAAAACAAAAAAATACAAATCGAAAATGCTGCTGCCAGCAAGGAAGTGAAATGCCAACGAAAACACTAAACAAGCATCAGCAACAACAACAGCAAAATCGCATGAAATGCAACGTAAATTGAGAAACTGCAAACGAGTGGCTTAAAAAATTGCCAAGCAACAGCCACAGCAGCACTGCTAACAACTGCAGGCGGTGTGTGTGTGTATGCGCCTCAATGTATGCAATAATAATTTTCAAAGCTATTTTACTGCAAATACACGCTGTGCGGCACAACTTGTCAGCTGTGAATATGCTTGTAGCTAAGAGGATTCGCTTTTTGGTAGCATATTTGTATGTGTGTATGTGTGTGTTTGTGTGTTGGTGTGTGGCTGCCAAAAAACTAAGAGTCCGAGAAAATGACCACAAGCCGGCTGATCAGTGCAATGAAGGAGCACAAAAACAACAATAATAATAAAAAGAACAACAAAAGTATTAGTTATAACAACAAAAACAACATAAATGATAAAAAAAAGATAACAAAAATGATAGCAACAACAACATTGCTGAACATCTCTAAGGATTTTACGAAGCAAAGTCAATGCGAATATTAAAAAAAGAAAAAAACAAAAGCTATATACAAAGCACACAGAAAAGCACATAAATAGAAAAAATAACCAAAATTAAAAATAAAAAAAATTAAAAAAAAACCAGCTTTAAAAAAATTTCTTTACAAAAAAGCTAAAACGTTCCAGCGGAAAAGTAGCAAAATTCGATTACTTCGGCCAAAAGAAACTGCCAGCCGCTCATTTCCCCCAACTTCCCTGCTCGCTTTTTGCTTAGTGTTTTTACCAATGCTAATACATCCTCTCTATCTCTCTTCATCTCTTTACTTTTCAACCTTCTTTTCTATACGTATTTTTGCTGCTATCTACTCCTAAATTCTACCAAAGCAAATAGTGAAAACCATTAAATTCGAAAATCTTGTTGCACTTCTTCTGTTGGACCCTTGTCTACTAAAAAGTAGTAGTAATAGCTCAAATAGGCTAAGGAAGCTGCATACAGCAGTACTTGTATGTAAGTATATGTACGGATATGTTGGAGTATAGACTAACGTATTAAGTGCTCATATTGCCGACAGTCAGCGGTTGAGGAGCAGCTGCTAAAGGGTGTGGAAGGATCTGCAGGAGTCGAAAGAAAGTGATAGACGAGTTGAGTACTTCAGCAGCCAAAACAAGTTAATAATAGTGCAGTATACTGATAAGGAAGCTGGTTAACTGATTGTTTGTAAAAGCAGCTTATGTAGAGTCTCAGTTTATAGGAATGTGATAAAGAGATGGTGCTAATGCTATTCCTTGAAACAACAGCAAAAATTTTGAACTATGATGCTAGAAAGGAAGTAAATTTGAAGGTTAAACTTAAAAAGAACGCATCCCTAACAGGATTTTGTTCACGAGAGAGAAATACAGTCTCTTGAAGACTGAAAGAGGAGAGAAAAGAAAAACTGTGAATGATAATAATAAAAAAGGATAAAAATGTGTAATATAATACTAAGAACTCAATGAGATATGCAGAAGCAGTCTTACAGTCTACTAAATACTGAATCTGATGTGGGGAAGAAGACATCTCAGATAATTATTACAATTATTATATAGTATAGTCTTGTAAAAGTAACTCCAAAGATATGGAATGTTAGTTCTAAGAAGTATGCTTCTCTTTGAAATCACTTTCAGTTAAGAATAAATTGGAAGGAAAGCATTTACTCCGACGAGCAGAGCGCCAATACCAGATTTGAGCACGCTCACTGCCCTCTCTAAGTTAGGCAAGTGGTTTCTGTCCTCACTCATAGATATATAACGATTGTTCTAAAAAGCATTATTTCTATGAAATCATTGTTAGTTTAGGAACAATCGGAAGGCTCACCAATTATCTTCAACATTTGATCGGCAACACCTGATTTGATTCTGCTCATTGTATGCTCTTACTTAGGCAAGTGGTTTCTGTCTTCACTATCGTTAGCGTTAAGCTAGTTTATTATCAGACTCAATTGGGTGTTTGGTCATAGGGAAATCGCTGGAAAATGCGAAGCCAATAACCTCGAAAGAGAGGGCTCCGTTGTCCCATTCACATCAGATTCAGAAAAATCTAGCGCTGTATATTCGGACTTAGTGTGAGCTTAGCAGGCGTTGGTCAACAACTAGCTGTGCGGCTGTCAGATCGTATGACTTTTCTTCGCTGGACATATCCTTCATTACTTTTAAGGCTGAAAAATTGTATGAAATTTATTAAAGTTGTATCCAGTCACTTTCTCCTGCATTTTCCAAGTTTTGCAAGATAGAGGTCGAAACTTCTCATCAGTCATATCGAATAAGAAAAGATAAACGCAATTGACAATCGCCACCTTAGAAAATTTGTAGCGGGATAAAACCATTATGTCCATTTTTAGGGTCTTTTCGATCAATACTTACTTATCACAATGGACCAGCTTTCTTAACTATCCAAGTGGGATGCTCTTTTGACTCAACCTTCTAATAGCCTAACTTAGAAATAATCCACATTTATCCAAGGAATCTTACATGGCTATCATTCGTAATTCTTTCTTTCCTTACTAAAATGGTACAATTGAAAAATTCCTCAAAATATTGATATCCAGAGATTGTTGCCGATAAGTTGTCGCGGATAGTTTTCTTAACGTTTTAAACTGAGTTTTAAGCCCTAAAGTGATAGGTGATTAAATTGCTCCCTTTTAAGTGCTACGATTAAAGAGTGAAACATGGAAGTTAGTATGGAGAAATCTTTGATTAAGGCTCTAAGATATAATGTGATCCCTCAATCAGTTGCTTTTATTTCATGGTTCTTTTGCTTATGCTTCAAATTTATATTAAATTGCCAGCCGGGTCATGGAAACTAGTAAAGTACCCTACTTCTGAAGATCTTCAAAGCTTTAGCTCCCAGAATAGGACTTGTAAACAGCATGTGAATCTACCATGATGATTATGCTCTGAAATGGTGATACATTTTGTGATAAGGCTCACAATCCTTCTACAAGTATTGTGTACTCTTACTGGTTAGTGCGAAACTAATTTGGCGTGATCTTCAGAGAGTGGGTCTTATTAGCTCCGATTATGTTTTGGGAACTTTTTACCTCCAGAAAAGTTTTGAACATTTGAGATAGTACTTACATAATTTATGGTATGTATGTTGATAGATTCAGGTTCGACTGTTTGATAGTGTCATTTTATTTTGGTCTTTAAATGTGTCCCTATAAATTCTTATATCGGTCTGTTGGGAATTATAAGCCTGTTTGATCTTCAAATAGTGGATTTTATGACCTCCAATCACATTTAGCTTAAATCTTCGATTAGAAGATAGGTTAGCTTTGGTTTGGTTAGTCTGGTAGGAAAATGTGGCACGCATAGACCAGTTTAGGTCCTTGGCGATACCAGATGGAGATTATAAATCAAGAGTAATCATCCTTTAGGATTCCTGCACTTGACGCTGACAGATTTCAACAAACTCTGTGGCATCACTATCGAAACATCTTCCAGTGTATCATACCGTGGAGACTCCAGATGCTTACAGCGTAATCTTGCCAATACAGGCCAAGTGCACGAGAGATGCACCATTGCTTCCATGGTGCCTTCCTCGAAACTTTCCTGCAGTCTTATCGATGTGTCAGCCCCATCCTGCGGGCGTGTGTCGCAACCAAACAGGGACCAGTGATTTTCTTTACCATGCTTCTGTCTAGATCGTCGTATAGACAATGCATGGGCTTCCCGGTTTTGATCAGTCTCTACTCATCTGCCTTTCGGGTACGCGTGTTGTGCTTTGGACAGACTTCTCGGAGATACTGTGGTCCTAATGTGAAATTATCCTCTAAAGTCAAATACATATTATGGTACTTTGTGCCGTGTTTTATTTAAATGAGAAAATAAAGAAAAATCTGTCTGCAATTGGTCCTTGTGAAATCCATAAAGTTTGTTGCAAAACCAATATTCCCACTTTCATCCGCATCTTTCATAAAAAGTTTGACAGAAATGAGAATATCCAGGTCAAACTTTGATGAGACACTTATACTCACTTATAAAGTTGTTGAGAATTGAATGGTTATGAAATGTCAAACGAAATGTTTGCTCTATACTCAAGTGCACCTAAAAGTAAACTACAAAATCATGTATTGTTTGCTGCTTACAAAGAAGCGAAAAACACGTAACTCAATAGCTTTCACAAGCTTTTTGAACTTACACACACACTCAAACACGCAGAGAAAGTTTCTAACTGTAAACTGTGTGAAGAGTTACAGTTTTTCAAATTGACCACTACTTGACTTTTTGGTTTACCCACGCGCGCCACACATATGCACACACTAAACACCACTTACATTGAAATGCGCACTTTGATATATGATATGGCGCACAAAAGTATGCAACAATGGCGAAAGTAAAAGTGAACGGAAGGTAGAGAAGGAAGACACTAGAAAAAAGTCAAGTGAAGTGAAGAAGCTGAAAGAAAAGGGTATGAGTTAGTAAAATATAGAGCAAAATTGTTGACAACAAATACATGCAAGCACACATATACATGAATACCTATACAAATTTATGTATGTGTATTTGTGTACTTATAACAAAATGCTTGCGAGTATAACACATATTTGGAGCGTGTTCCATGTGTGTGTTGCGCAAATAACAAGCATGTCAACAATGGCAACAACAATAATAAGAACAATAAACGAGTCAGCAGAAAAAAACGGCACAAATAACGGTGACGACCAACTTTTGCACAAGCGTTTATTGTTGCTTTCGCTCGGCTGTTTCGTTCAATAACAGCCGGAAGTGGGTGATAAACCAGATGCAAACAGGAAAACAATAACAACAACAACAGCAAAGTGATAAAAGTAATACCAAAAAATGGGAAAATACAAATGTGCATGTGTGTGTTTGTGTAGGAGCGTGTGCGTGGCGGCAGGATTATGACAAAATTGAAAATATTACCCCAAGCACGAATAAATAATAAAACTGTTATACAATAACAATAAAAAACGAGAAAAGATGTTAAGTTTGGATGCAGCAAAACTATAATACCCCTCACAAGTGCATTGCTTATGGCATAAAAATGCATAAAAAGTTGGAGTTAGAGATTTTGAACGGTCAGTTTGTATGGCAGCTATATGCTATAGTGGTCCGATCTCTACATTATGTACTGAGATTCTGCTGCTGTATTGAAAACTGATCCATGCCAAATTTTATGAAGATATTTTGACAAATAAAAAAGTTTTTCATACAAAAGCTTGATTTTGATTGATAATTTTGTATGACAGCTATATGTTATAGTTGTCCGATCTGAAGAATTTGTTCGGACATTGTAATGTTGCTTTGATAATTGACTTCTGTCAAATTTCATGAAGATATCTTCACAAATAAAGAAGTTTTCCATACAAGAACTGGGTTTTGATCGATCAGTTTGTATGACAGCTATATGTTATAGTTTGCCGATCGCAAGAATTTCTTCAGATATTGTAACTTAGCTTTGGGTATTTATTCCAGTAAAATTTTATGAATATATTTTCGCAAATAAAAAAGTTTCCCATACAATAACTTTAATTTGATTGTACAGTTTGTATGGTAGCTATATGCTATAGTTGTCCGATCTGAAAATTTCTTCGGAGATTATAATGTTGCTTTGGTATTCAGCTCTGTCAAATTTCATGAAGATATCTTCTCAAATATTAAAGTTTTCCATACAAGAACTTGTTTTTGATCGATCAGTTTGTATGACAGCTATATGTTATAGTAATCCGATCTGAACAATTTCTTCGGAGATTATAATGTTGCTTTGGATATTCAGCGCTGTAAAATTTTATGAAGATATCTTTTCAACAAAAAAACTTTTCCACACAAGAACTTGTTTTGGCTCGATCAGTTTGTATGACAGCTATATGCTATAGTGGTCCGATATTGACGATTCCGAAAAAATAGCCGCTCCTTGATGAGAAAAGAGCTTATGCAAATTTTCAGATGGATATCTCTAAAACTGTTTGTTATAAACTACGTGACCAACCTAATTTATCCAGTTCAGAGTATAAAGATGGGAAACGCCAGTTTGGAGCCTTTTGAAAAGCGGTAGCAAGCAACGGGAAACGGAAACAAGCGGTTTTTGAGTGTGTACCAGAACTTCAGCTATGCGAAAATCTTGAAATAACAACAACAACAACAGCACTAAGTAATAGTCACAACAAGAAAAGGAGTAAATAGCAAAGACAGCGCTGAAGACACTGTAACCAAACAATGAAAGTGTCAAACTGGCGCAAGAAAAAAAAAATCAGAAACACTCGCACACACACGCAAATCTCGCAGAAAGTCACCAACTGAAACTGCCAACCAACCGAAACTGATACGCTTCCGTTCGAAATTTTCTTGCGCCAAAGTTTTTTTCGCCGCCGCCTATTTTGTTTGTTTTTGTTGCTGTGCTGCGCGTTTGTTTTTCTTCCGACGCATATCTGCACGGCAATTGTCCCTGAAATTTGCTGCAAAACTGCAATAAATCTTGGCTAAACTCGCAACAAATAATACACGCCGCCAATGGGTGTCTCACTGTCGTTCTGGGTCGCCTACGCTTTGGGAGCTGCTTGCCCGTTAACTGTGTGTCTCGTTCTCTTTCTTTTTTGTTGTTGGATTCGTTTCCCTTTGCTTTTGTGTTGTCCAAAAGTTTTTGACTTTCACAAACAAAGAAGAATTGGTTTGCAATTATTTTTGAATTGCAGCGCAGCGATAGCAAATCTGGCTAAGCGCAGCTGGCGCTCGGCAGAAAAGCGTTCTGAAAGGAGAGTAAGCTGAACTGGGCAGCAAAAAAAATTTACAAAAATCAAATAAATTACGTTTGTCAGCAAAAAATGTAACAAAAAGTTCAACTCTCTACACGAATGCTGCCGATAAATGCAAGTGTAGACACTTGAGGACTTTGAAAGTTGCAGCATCATTTGCTCTGGCGCTTTGTGTGGAACCTTGAAGGTGTGCGGCGATTAGGGCAATCATTTGTTAAAGCGTTTTTGTTGTGATAAAATGCACATTTGGGAGTTAAGACTGCTTTTAAAAGAGAAAGAGAAGTGCGAGCGGAAAATTGGAAGATAGGAGAAATAAATTTGATGCAAGTACCCTTAGTTGAACTTATTTTAAAGTTTTAATGTTGAGATTATCGGAAAATCACATCAGTTTTTCTATGAAAGTCAGTATTTCGGTCTATTTAGTTTATAACGAACACAAAAATTTTTGAACACATTCAGTGAAGGTAATGAGATCATCAAAAACTTGCCTACGAGTCGTCTATTCACCTCTACTAATACCGGCAACTGCGAACATCGAAATAGTTAAAGAAACAGTGCTTGGGAAGCGTTGTGTTGGTGATTGCAGAGGATCATAACAACTGTCACGAATCGATCCTACACATTTTGGAATTGAAGCTTGTAAATCCTAGACTCATATGAAAAAATCTTGGACAGGTTGGTGGGGGGTTTACCGACAGGAACTCTCTATCAACTCCAGCTTCAGATTTCCTTAGTATTGCATTTTCCAAATCAAGGTGTAGTCATTAAGGGAGCAGCAGATTTACTACTCCGGAGAGCAGCCTCATTCCGAGAGATGAGCTCCCACTCAGATATCACAACGGCGGTACTAGCATTGAACTCATTAACAGTGCGTTCAGGGTTGACCAAGGAGAGCCTAACCTAGCTATCAATAGTACCGAATGCCTTTGTGATGAGACTGGCGCGGGTTTCAAACCACAGCGGAATCGCAGGAAATTGTAAAGCTGTTGAGCCAGCAAAGAAAGGGATCCTAGAATCGCTATCGATAGAATGGGAGCGGGTCGGAGCTCTCGTATCATCTTGTGTTCTATTAGTGGATAGCTTGGCTTCGTGGAAGCTTGGCTAGCGCCTGGCCACCATCGGTACAAGCGCTGTCGCAAAAGCCTTTTGACCCTAGATCGATCGCAGGAGATCTAGTGATCTTTTTGCCCACAGCAAGAGTAACCTCTCCCTAGTTCTGGGCCTTTTAACAGAGCATTGTTCTATTGGCGTCCATGATTTGCAGTCTATCTTATCAGACGCCATCAGCTGTTTGGAAGAATATGACATGGAAACAACTCACCACTTCCTTCTTGACTGTCTCACGTTTGTGAAGTTTAGACTTAAACACTTGGGCGCGCATAACTTCAGACATCCCATCGAATTGGTGGCAATGAAAATTAAACGCCTGTGCAAATTTGTATTGTCTTCAAAGTGTTGTAGTAATTTATAAGTTCGAACACAGGAGTTCCTCTTTTCTATGTGATCTTTTCAGATCATCCATCTAATCTAAACTCACCTAATCTAACTTGAATCTTTTCCAAAAACGACATGGAGTTGGGGTTGCAAAACAAATACTTGTCAATGTAGCTGAGGACCACACATTCATCAAACGCTTAAATTCTGTTAATCAGTTGTAGGTTTATGAATATGACGTAGCAAAAGTCCAAAATTCTAACGAATGACGCTCCAAAAAAGAGCCGAAACTAAAAAAATTGCTTAAAAGTTGGTCAAAAGTCATGGTTATGCTCATCGTTTTCTTTGATAACTATGGTGTTTCACTAAGAATTTGTTCCACCGCGTCACATAGACAAGGAGGTGAAAAATTGTGACTTTTTGAGGCCTCTTTGGGAAGCAATTCGATCAAATCTGTTGGATTTTGGTGAAAAACTCATGGATATTCCCTCATGACAGTGCCATGTTAGCCAGATTTGGCTGCTTGCGACATGATTCTATTTTTGTAACTGAAAGATCCTCTTAAGCGAATGCACTAGGTATCTAATGAAGTCTTTAAAAGTAATTGGTAGAACCCATAGTCAGTGTCGAATCTTATAACAAATGTATGGAAAATTTAGTTAAACGTTAGAATGCTTATTTTACCACAAAAAGCATTAAACGTCAAGTAACTGAGGTATGTACGAGGGCTGCTATATATATTTCTGGCCTAATAATGAAAATAGGAATATTTATCAACGAAAATGTTTTTTTTTTTGTTTTTTTCGATGGATTTGACTCCTCTTGGAAGACCCACACGGTCGATTGCTGTTTTTTTTCGGGCTCATACGCATAGATCCATGATTCGTCACCTGGGACGATCTTATAAACGTCTTTTGAAGCACCGCAATGGTATTTTTTCAGCATTTCTTTACACCAATCCACACGAGCCTTTTTTGAGCGATTGTCAAATTGGCCGGGATCCAACGAGAACAAACCTTTTTACGGCCAGGTGTTCATGCAATATCGAATGTATGCTGGCGGGAGAAATACATAGGCATGCCTCTATCTGAAGGTATGATACATGACGGCCTTGCATTATCAGTTCACGTACGGCATCGATGTTTTCTGGCACATTTGCTGTTTGGACGACCTTCACGGAATTCGTCTTTGAGCGAGCGTCGGCCACGATTGAATTCGTTGTACCAGTTTTTCACAGTGCTATAGGATAGTGCTTCATAGCCATACAAAGATTTTAGTTCATCGATGCACTCTTGTCGTGATAATCCACGTCGAAAGTTGTGAAAAATGATCGCACGAAAATGTTCACGAGTTAATTCCATTTTTTGGCCGAGATGAATTTTTTAATTCCCTGTAAATAAAACAATTCGCGATTAAATGACAAAACGTTCTGAGTGATGTTATACTAAAAAATATCAAACTTTCCAATGGAAATGTCAGATTGCACCTGACAACACTTAGTGTTGCCTAGGCCAGAAATATATATAGCAGCCTATGTATTGGGGGAACAAGCACTTAAAGAAGCTTCGATCTGTATCTTTACTCTTCGTAAGTGTAACTTTTAGGAAATCTGATGTCTGACTCTAGAGCTCTTTCTTTGAAGACAAGTTTTAATTACTAACTTAAAGCTTCTGTATGAAATTACCTCATCACTTTTCTTCTTTCCTTTGGTCCGATGGGCAGTCAAGGCAAACTCGGAAAGTCCAGCCAAATCATATTGTAAACATCCAGCGTTTGTGAAAATAAGTAACCTACCATTTGTATACTTATCTCCAACTTCTATCTTGTTCCTTTGTAATCGTTTAAGTCAGTAGTCTGTCTTGTTACTTTCTTTTAGTTTGAAAAGCACTTTTAGGCATGCTACTAAATTCAAATTCCCAATTATAGGGCAAAGTCTCCTTACGACCTTACTTACGCGGGATTTCGGCTAATATTTTGTCGTGACAGGCTAAATTTTTTCTGTTAAAACAAATTTTGTCAATTTATTTTTCCTGTACTTTATGTTCTCTGGATTTTAAGTGTAGGCCCTTGCAGAAAGGGATAGTCCATATTTTCAATATATTTTTTTTGAGCTAAATGGTTTAAGAAAGTCCAACTTCTAAGCTCTAAGTACTTTTAAATTGGTAATCGGCAATATTTCCGATATTATCGTCTACAGATTGGCTAAGAAACTAAGTTCAAATTGCAACTGAGTTGATACCCCTTAGAGGATTACAGTGTTAATAGAGACGAAGGAGTAGAAATAAAGATTTTGATACAAACTTCGACTAACTGCCAGAATTACATTACTTTTATTAAGCCAATTCCTTTTATGCAATTCCAGAATATTGCATATATTTTCATTTAATACTCTTACAATAAAATAATACAATTTCTTCACAACGGAATAAAGAAATACGAAATAACATTTTGTATTATGCTCGGCTGCACACACCGAAATTCAGGCTGCAGTGCGGTGGTACAAGGGTGTACGCAACGAGTTGAGACGAACGGCAAGGAATTGAAGCGGAACTGCGAGCCATTTCTTAGCATTTATTTATAACGCTGCGAGCACCCGCAAGCGGCAAGTGTTACGCGGTCGCAGACGTAAAGAAATATGCGAGGAAACAAGAAAAAAACAGCAGAATCAAGCGAAGCTTTGTGGTTTAAGCGCTAGAGGAGTGCGTGTGCGCGCACAAAAGTATGCAACAAAAGTGTTGGAGTGGCGTAGCAAAGTCTTCACTTCTGCTTTGAATGAAAATATTAGCAAAAGACAAGGCTAGTCAAGTTGCCGGGCAACTCAGTAGTAGTTTGATATATGTTGTACGGAATGTGTGTAGACGGAAAGTTATTAGAGCCAGAAGGCGTTAAGGCGCAACGTTGCCTTGCAACGAGCATAGTAATTGTATGAAATTAACCAGTGAGAGAGGAAAAACTTGGCGCGCCAAGTGGAGTGAAGTGGAAAGAATGTAATTAGTGTTGATTTGAAACAGCAGCTAGTCGCGGGCAGCTTCCGGAATTGTGCAAAAATTCGCACAAAACTCATGCTTTGCTTAAACTTTAATTGCGCTGCTCTTTTTATTATTTTTAGTTTTAATCTCTCAACATACTCTCTTCCTTACAGCATGGGCATACAGCTGCAGCATGGTCACTCTCATGGCGGTATGTCCGGCGCGCATGGCCACAGTCACGGCGGCAAGTCAAAGAAGCAGAAGAAGGGTAAGAAAGCCGCTAATTTGCAAGTGGTTGCCAGTGAGGAGAGCAGCGGTAACCTAGCACTCTCCACCGCCAACATAAAACCGGCTGCGAGTAGTGAAAAACGTTTTGTGGCCGGTCCGACGTGTACACCCACAGGCCGCTGCTCGCTGCCACCCACGCAGCGTCCGCTAGAAGATGGCGCTGCCGAGCTTGAGTTGGACGCCAATGATGCCGCTATGCCCGTCTCCGGTCTGGCCACGTTCTCTTATCAGAATTCGACTTCAGCGCAGGAGCTGCGCGCCGAGATTGCCGCGGTAATGGCGGAGACAGCGCCGGGTGCGCATCATCATGGCGGTGTGGCGTCACGTGAGGCGGAGAATTTGAATGTACGCGCCGCTTTCATACACGTTGTCGGCGATATGATACAGAGTGCGGGCGTATTTGTAGCCGCTTTGGTGATATTCTTCCGTCCGGATTGGGCTATTGTTGATCCGATTTGCACGTTCATATTCTCGATCATTGTGCTCTTCACAACGTTTACTATCATGAAAGATGCGCTCTTGGTGAGTATATAATAGAGAGTTATGGAGAAAAATATTTACATGCGTAATGTATATTCATGAGAGAAATGAGAGGAAAAAAAAGAGAGAGAGAGAGAGAGAGAAAGAGAGAGAGAAAGAGAGATAGAGCAGAAATTAAATATTGGAAACTGACTTGAAGTTTTAGCTATTTGAATTCTGTTGAGGTTCCATTTACCACCTTCCTACTTTCATGGCTTAGTTTGAGTGGATTGGATGAACTATTTGAGCTCTCCATTAGGAAGGTATTTTTGAGAAACTGTCTTCCTGAATTGCGGCTATGTACATTTGAAGTCCTCCCTTAACCGTCAGCGTAGGACCCTCATTAGACTGCTTCATGCCGATGAACTAAAGAAGGTTTAACTGCAGTATTCCACAGAAGAGTCTTCAAAATTTTGACTTTTCGTAACCTGCTTCAAAAAAACATATAGATATGTTAACTTCTTTTCCCTATATAGTTTGGAGGTATGATCCGATTAATTAGTTACTAAAACGTTCTTTAATTCATCGCTTTTCGTTTAACGAAATAACTTTATTTTTATGGAATTTTGAAACAATCTGGCACCTTATGCTCTAAAATTTTCTCAATGATGTTCATGTCTAAGCTTCACTCACAGCAGTATCGCTGGTAACTTCAAAGTTCCATGGATGGAGCTACCACGGCCTTGACAGGCGCTGCTCAACAAGCAAAACTGAGATCCTTCCGGCCCAAAGTGGAACGCAGATGGTTCTTTGAATTACTTACTATTCGTAAGGTTCATATCGCCTTCTTAGTAGGTGTTCCAATAGTAAGCGGTAAGGTTATATACATATCTTGTCGGACATACAAGTGCATTGCTAAAGCTACATGGAAGAAAGTCAGGTAGGATCATGTAACCACCTTTTTATCAGCTGTCCAGCTTTTCCCAAATTGCGCTTGAAACAACTCTGTAGATACACTGTTGGTACACCCGGCAAAGTTGCTGGTATTGAATTTAATCTTACCTTATTCAGCCTTAACAAATTTGTGATGGCACAAAGCGCTTCGTCGATTTGTAAGGGTTCGGTACTCAGTGCTTAGGGGTTTTAGAAGTCTCAGGAAAACGGCAATCTTAGCTGTCCAAGTGAGATCATCCGTTTCCTTTGGTGTGAGGAGCAAACGTAGGGCCTAACCTACCTTAAGGTTGGCTCAGTCGGTGAAAGCTGATGAGATCTTAAAATAACGAGCAGTACTTTACAAAAAGATCAACTTCGGATATCAGAGATCTAAATTGCACTAAATATAATTCGTTTAGGTTATATTAGCTGGTTGAAACATTAAGATTTGTTTAACATAAATGCAGTTTGATGTTCAAGATGGTCTAAGTCAAAATATTGTGAGTTTAGTTGCGGTTAATGCAATTAGATTGAACTTTACGAAATTAAGCTAGCTCCCAAAATATTGTATCATATCTTTATCTTTTGGTTAGGTTGTGGATAGTGATCGCCTTCAAAATAAGCTTCCTGTCTAATAAAGCAATATTTTTCTTAATTGGCCTAGACACCGCATAATCCAATTTTCCACATGCTTGTTATAGCCTCGACTGGGAGATGGCTTTTAGTGCCTTCAGCGAGTTTTGGTTTTTTAATTTCGGCTCATTATTGAAGCGTTGTTTGCAAAATTGTTAAATAGTTTCGACGACGTATTCATAAACATCATATTCATGAACTATTGTATCGTCACTATTGTGATTTGATAAAGCTAATAACCTCACCTATGTTGACGAGCATCTCTTTTGAGACCTCTACGCGAAAAATTTCAGGTCTTTTGGTATGATCCTACTATTGACACGCTCGATACTTAGCACATTAGACAAAATCTTTTGAGCCGTTACATAAAAGATGATGAGATCCTCTACAAATTATTCTAAGAGGGACGACTACGCGTTGACGACGAACCACATCCAGGATGGTCGTCAACATCAACTGCTGATCAAGACGTCAATAAAATATAGAAATTTGTGCTTGAAAATCAACGACTAACAATCACAGATTTTACTGGCATCGTTGGAATATCGAAAGGATCAACGAGAATCGCTACAAGCATTAAGGCATCGATCAGAAGTTTTGTGTATATGCTTTTCTCTCCAAGAAGCTGCTCAATTGCGGATCCACCGATATTGGACTACTATTGAATATATTGGTACCCACATATACACAGGGATCCAACATAATAAAGTTCTTACCTGGAAAACTTTTTATAAAAATTTGCCACAATTTATTGTATTTTTACACCCTTTACCTTCTTATACTCTAAGAAATGCACCTATGATGTGTATTATAGCTTTGGTGCCCCAGTTTTAACGGTTGTTTTTGTTTGTTTTCTTTTCTTTCTGCCCACCCTTCATAACTCCACACCAGCTATTGTCAACAGATTGTTTACACATTTCGCTTTTATTCACTTTATTTGCTTGCCCCACTTTCTAATCTCTTAGGCCGTTTAAATTTGATTATCCTGTTAACGGTTTTGATTACTCGAACAACAACAATTATAGTTAAACACCACTAATATTTGCTTTATTCATTTTAATTTTTCCTTTCTTTCACTTTTTTGCTGTTTTTGTTTCCTGCTGCTGCACTACCAACAACATGGCAATCAAACTGTAACACGCCCACGTGCTCACCCACATAACGGTATATATGCGTGTGAATTAATGGCGACCGCCTACCAATGTATACTGTGTCCTGGCTCTTGGTCTGTGCGGCGTTCTTGGCTCTGTGGCTTTGCGTGCAACTGTCATTCTGCTGCTTGGCTGCTTACTTGCCTTGCCGGCAAAATGATAAATAGGTTTTAATGGAGGGTACACCCAGTTATATGCACTACGCCGAGGTGCTTGAAGTCTTCGAGCATATTGAGGGTGTGAGACGTGTGCATAATTTGCGTATTTGGGCGCTGAGCATTAATAAAGTCGCTCTCTCCGTACATTTGGCAATTGGTGAGTAGATATGCTTTATATGCTTTATATGTTATGCTATGTTATGGTATGTTATGTATTTTTATGTTATTTATGTTTTACATTATATTCTATGTTATATTAACAATAACAGGACATTTCTTATATGCCTACATACTGAAAATTTTTCTAATACATTAACAATCGTACTATCACAAATACATACTATACATAACCAAAGATGAATCCATTTTTACACCTCGATGTGAAATAATGACCGTTTGCTTGCGACAATAACGGACTACGAGTTTGACAATTAAGTAATGAGAGACTAACTGTGAATCAAGTCTACTATTGCCAAGTAATTGAAAGATTGCGAAAACGAGTCACCAGGGTGCGCCCAGACATCGCTCGTAACTGGATCCTTTATCACGACAACGCGCCGTGTCACTCCGCCCTCAGCGTGTCCCAGTATTTGGCCTCTAAAGGGATCGCCGTGTTGCAACAGTCGCCTTATTCACCCGACATGTCACCCTGTGACTTTTTTTGTTTCCTAAAACAAAATCGGTGGTTAAAGGAACCCATTTTGAGTCGATTACGGACATCCTGGCGGCCGTCATGAGAAATCCCAGTCGAAGCATTCCAGAAATGTTACGAAGCATGGAAAATGCGCTGAGAAAACTATATAGCTGCCCAAGGGGACTTGAAGGGGATGGCAGAGTTTAGAATAATTTTCAAATACACGGCTTTTATGGAATCAATCTCATTACTTAATTGTCATACCTCGTATGTCAGTTGCTGCGACTCTACACGTTTTTCGTGTACACTCTCAGGTACAGCTGCTATGTTTTCTTCACTGTGTGCTGGACGAAAACTTTTCGTTCGAATATTATCCAATAGTGGATGATGGGTCTCAAGATGTGTGTTTTGTGAATAGTACGCTCAGTAGCCCGATTGTGTTGACCATAAGGTGAGTGAAGTCTTTGCATAATGAAATGCTAAGCAATACTGAACAAAAGTAACATGACAACTTGAGACAACTCACATGTTATGTATCAAAGAAGGCTATTGAAAAAAGTACCTCTACTTGGATCACATGTAATATCAACACTTTGGGTTATTCTTTGCATTTCTAACTGATAATTATCATTACGATTTTGTTTTATTGTTGTTGTTTGTGTTCCTGCACTACTACCATGCAGGTTGTGGTTGTTTATTTCTACTTTTAAAAGCTTACAATTAGTTTAATCGTTTTTCTGTTTATTTACACATATAAACATTTATATGTGCGTTTATATGTACATGTATGGTCTTAAAAGAGTTAAGTGCTTTCGTTGGTTTGATATCTGTTTATCTGTAATGATGTGTACGTAGCAGTGTTGTGATATGCTGCGGTTCCCGTGGTTTCAATGGCATTTTAAGTGTTTACATAAAAAATTTAAACCTACCGTTATACGATTCACATATGTATATAATATATAAAGTATATGATGTCTGGTTATACATACATATATGTATATATATACATACATAGGCGTTTAAGTTAATAAGAATGAATTTCAGGAAAGTGAAATAAAATTACAAATAAGTCAAAGTTTTTTAAAATATTTTTTTGCATGAGTCTTGTCTTAAAATATTTTATTATTTACATATTTTTTCCAAAGGTTATAAATATATTTTAGAATACGAGTATACATTGTTTGAAATCTGAAAGACTTCATTTTGATCGTAACGTTTGTATAGCAGCTAGATCCTATAATGGTTCATTAGCAGCCATACCTACAAATCACCAGCTTTTTAGTCTCAAAAACTGGAAAAGATGAACAGACTTACAGATTGACGGTATGATTAGATTCTTTCGTCTCCGACGTTGCCTAATGGGTGTTAGGTAGGTAGATCTGCAAGTAGATTGATTGTCTAACGAAGCACCTAGGTCTTTGGGATGTTCATTGTAAAGAAACCACGTTTTAATTTAACTATTGAAAGCAACTGTAGTAAGCTATATTTTGGTTAAGTAGTTATTAAGTAAACACTTCTTGAGCTAACCACCGTTTGGACTACTCTTTGAGCTCTCTTTAGGTTATATGTTTAAAAATTTATTTCGAAATATTTTTTTTTCTGGTAATAATTTGGCTGCCTTTTAAAATTTGTAGCTTTCCAGTATATTTTATTTATTTTATTTTAGTTTATTTGATATAGAAATTTTTTAAATTTTGGAATTAGCGAAGACGTGTTCCATATATTAGCCAATTCACCTACTTTTTTAAACCTGTCATTAAGTTATGTTCGATTCTATCTGTCTAAGCGTTCATTCTCTTACTCAATCAGTCAACGAATATATATGAATGTTCTTATATCCCTTGAAATCAGTATCCGTGCCTTTATAACTTAATTTTAAACCTACTGGTTTTCTCTGGAATAACTCATTTAGCAATCTTTCTATACTTATATGTTCATATATATGTATGTATTAGTGTATATTAATTTAGACATATTACTCTCATATGACTGTCTGCTGAGTGTGAGTAAATTCGATAGCTAATTGAGGTGAACGTGCAAATAAAGAGTGCTAATATTGTTGACCTCAATGAAAACGAAAGTGGTTTGAAAATTAAAAATCTATAAATATTTAATGAGTGTGTTTTGTGTACACATTTGTTATTTCAAAATTTTTAATTTTAGCAAAAATCGTTAAGGATTATAAAATTTAAAGATTTTATAATTTAAACATTTAAAAATTTGTATATTTCGCCGCCTTAATTTATTTATATAATTTTGCGTGTGAAAAATTGACACTTAATGTGACATTAAATGATACAATGAGATAATTAAATTGAATCAATAGAACAGCGAGATTCTTAAATTTAGAAGACTAACAAAATCTCTACCTCTTTAGGTGGAGGCAATGTATTAACTGACTAAATTAAGGTACTCTTTGGTATACCTTCATATGTAAAATATCTCTAAGATAAGTTTACCAAGCAATTATGTTATGCTTAATTAGTAATTTTTTTTATCCTTTTTATATATATATTATATATATATTTCCATAAATTTATTTATATTTCAGTAAATTAGTAATTTTTTCTTATACCTTTTAAACAATTTACTAACTATCTTCACTATAGTTCAGTTTGAAAGTAGCCTCAATTAGTTGAACATATATTTTTCCGATAATTTATTTATATTTTGGTAAATTTGCAATTTTTTCGTATCAAATGGAAATAAATCATTAATTGGCTCAATTAAATTTCTGTCTGAAATGTCTTCAAGGCAACTCAATATAAATATTTTCAAAGACTACGAATATTTTCGCAAATTAATTACTTAATATTTTTTTCTAAATCCAAATAGACAATTTACTAATTGACTACATTAGGGTACTGTGTGTATTTTCTGCGTAAACTGGTTCAATATATATTTTTTACGTATTCATTTCAAATTAAGTTTTTCAATTGAAAAGCAGGGAATATGTAAATTGTCTAAATGAAAGTTCCGTCTGAAACGTCCATAAGGCAGCTCAAATAAAATTTTTCATATAGTCTTTTAACACTTTCGTAATTAAGTCCTTAATAAATTTTTTCCATAATTCATAATACATATGGACAATTTACTAATTGACTATATTAGGGTACTGGGTGTATTTTCTGCCTAAATTGGTTCCACATTAATTTTTCTAAGCATATATTTTAAATAAAGTTTTTTTTTATTAAGAGTAGACAATTTGCTAATTGACTAAATTAGGGATCAGCCTGAAACGTCTTCAAATCATTTGAAAGTATAATTATTTATGAGGTTTTTTAAAAAGTTCGTTAGTTGGTTCTTTTTTTCATATAAAGTGTGGAAAATTTACTAATTGACTGCATTAAGGTTAAGTCTGAAATAGCATTAAATATTTTGAAAAAAATTAAAAATTAGTGGAACATAAAACATTTGTGTTAATTTATTGCTAATTAAGTTCATTTAAAATTTTAACAAATGCAATATAGGAAATGGACTTTAATTAACTATATTAAGGTACTGTCTAATACGTCTTCAAGTCAATAGAAAATTGTATTTCATAACAAATTTTCGAATAAAGAAAAACACTAATTAACGAATTTATTTAAAATAGTGGATTTAAAAATTCGTTAGTTGTTGCTATTAATTTAAAGAATAGACAATTTGCTAATAGACCAGATTAGGGTTCAGTCTGAAACATTTTTAGTAATTCAAACAACATTTTTCTACATATTTTTTAGTTTAATTATTTTCCGTTTTTAAGTCAACTTACAATTTTCTCGTATTTTAAGCAGACAATTTACTAATTGACTCTATTAGGATTACCTTAATAACAGTCTTACATGAATTTAATTATTTTATGTTTTCAATAAAAGTGTGCAAACAAATCATAATTATTAAAAAATTTAGTCCTGATTTCTTTCGAATTAATTTGACTAAATTTAGTTTATTTGAACTCAATTAATTTTCACCTGTTTCAATGCGAATTAAACTTTACAATTTAATAACCCAAATCGATCAACAAATCCTCAATGGCACGTGGCATTAGAAAATAGTGCTCAGCAAAATAACCGCAAAGTTTGGGATATTTATACATTTTGATATTGAAGATTTTCAAATACGCGGAGAAACACCATTCCGCGGCGCGATTTTTGAAAATGATCGTGAATGATGTTTGACAAACATAGACGCGCGGGCGCATTAGTATACAGACTTCAGCATCATGTATGCATGGACCCGAACGATAGACTGTGCAAACAGGGAAATCATCTAGTAGAATAGAGTAGCGATGCGGATCACCCAAGGTTGTGTCCTCAACTAAACAGACTAAAGAGTGGAAAATTAGTACAGTATACTTTAAATTGTCTTTAATTGAGCACTTGACGCACCGGTGTTATCCAAGAAGGGTATTATTTTGCTGACGTCCACGCAGCAACGCGGCGCAATGCCATTTAAGTCGCATTTGTAAGCATGCTGCCAGCTTGAGGTGTAGAGTGGAGTTGCCAATGTAATGGAAGTAATGATGATGAATTGGGATAAGTAATGCATGTTGCTGGAATTTAGTACGCTGTAATGTAGGACTAGTTCCAGTAAGTGCTGAAAAAGTACAAAAAGACAAAATTAGGTGTCATTAGTCCTCAATTAGTTTATATACACTTATAGTTTAATATTACATATATATTTTTAAATTATTTCACAAAAATGTTATATAGTAAACTGTCGTGGAAATGAAGCCGATAAATCGTAGATATATCGATTGCAAAAATCTTTTATTTGAAAGTTATCGATAAATTATCGAAATAATAAATTTGTAAAAATTGAACATATAACAGCTTTTAAAATCTCTCAGAAGTTAAGCGAAAGAATCCGAAATATATCGATTATAGAATTTATCAACTGGAAATAATGGATTGTAAAAATCGATAATTGTGAAAACGTTATAATAATCGATAATTTAAAAATATCGATATTTTATCGAAAAAATAAATATTGGCAAAATCGATTTCTATGATTCTAACCAAAACTTTCGATTTATAAACAATCGATTAATGTAAAGCCATCGATCAATAATTGAATGGAAAGGTTTAAAATGCAATTCGTTAATTTATTATTTATTTCTCAATTAAAATATGTACATTCATATCTAGGTAAACTCTTTATACAAAGGATATTTCATAGCTTCAAAAATTTATAATGATCTTCTCGGATATGAAACTGATAAACCTGAAAAATATCGATTAAATAATAACTATCATAAATGTATAATCGTTGATTTGAAACAAATTGATTATTAAAACATTTCGATATTTTATCGAAAAATTAAATATGCAGAAATCGATTTTATTCGAAAGGATTTGTTTTCAATCGACTACCATAAAGTCAATATCATTATAGGGAAAGGTTAAATACGTATTTAATAAAGTGTGAGGACAAAATAATTTATCGATAGTTTTTGAATATAAAAAAACTTACAGAAGCATATAAAAGCATTTATTTTTTTGACCTGAACATTTGAAGCCGAAAGCAGATGTTCAAAATATAGGAAAAAAAGCTAAAATTTATTCGAAGTTTTCGATAAATATTAATTGCAAAACTACACCACGTATAGATGAATTTATCGATACACTTGAGTTGGAAAATTACAATATTGAGCTATCAATTTATTGCTATAAAATTTTTAAACAGGTGGCAACGCTCTTAAAAAATATTTAGCTACACAATTTTCTAAAGATCTTGCCTTTACTGTATTACTTTGAAAACGTCAAGTATTCTCACTTCAATTTTGCAAAAAAGTGGCAACCTTCTAACTTATTCAAAAACGGTTTACTCGTTATACGCAAGCTAAGTTTAATTGCTAGTTGCCATGAGCGAGCATATTAAAACAAGCTAAACTTTGACTTAATAAGGTAAGAGCGCATAAAAATTGCAGAGAATGAGACGGTTTGTGTGTTTGCGTGTATGTGTGTGTCATGGTGGCTATCACCACAAGTACAGGGTCGTTTGTGTTTAACTTTGATTGCTTTGCGTAGTGTTGACATTTAAACTTTTTGCCAACTGCGCTCAGGGGCATTAAGCGAAATGTGCTCTGAGTGTGGTGGGTATACAAGTATGTGCGTGTTTGGTGAGTTTGTAGTAAGCTGCATGCCATTAAACCTCAGTCTATAAATGGCGCTTAATTTTTTAGTGTTATTAAAATCTAATTTTATTGGTTTCCTCATTGCGGGCATTTTTGATGTGAAGATGCAAATTACTTTCAACTTAATGTTCTACTTTTCACTATTTCACCACCGTGCACCGCATAGTTGGTGGTGTGCTTAGTACATTCTTGCATTTTTATTACCAGGTAGCACATTTCTTTGTGGACAGATAGGTAAGAGAATGTCTATTTTCTTATTTAAAGCTTGAAATTTTTTGTCTTGAAGCCACGGAGGAGATTTTTGTAGAAAATGGAAGTCGATGGACATTAACTTTAACTGGTATTGCCAGAAAATAAAGGCTATCCTAAATAAGCGCTAATTGAAGAATTTCAAATATCTGGCTCACCCGTTTTCCTGCCACAGTGATTTGCTTAATTTTGATTCCAACCAATGAAATTTAAATTTTCAATAATTTGATCGATTTTTTGTACACAAAAATCAAGTAAAGAACTACTAAAGCGCAGCACACTTAATCGGCACACACATCAAGAGCGGTGAGTGAGAGTGGCTCGAGTAATGTGGGAATAAAAATGGTGCGTTGGGAACAAAGTGAGAGTGTGTGAGAAGCCTAAGAGAAGAGGTGCGGATAAGAGGGCGTGTGCACTTTACGAGCGGAAAATCTTAACTCTTTCAATGGAAGCAAATCTGCATATATTATATATAAGCATATAGGTTACAGTTACGCACAAAGAATATATGTAATACATATATCCCCACACATTCATTCGTTGATACTTACCTCCGCATATCAAAAAGCACTTCCGCAATAAATTCCTAAATGCGCTGCCACAAAACTTTTACTTTCCACTTGACTTCAGCTGCTGAACATCTAATGCCTGCCTTACGGTAATTTATCATTTTACCGCGGCATGCATGAAAGAAACCGAAGTTAAGGCACGGTAGCACGGTATTGGTGTTAGTAGGTAGTGCTCGTAATGTAGTAAAAATGAAGTAAAGTAAATTGTAGCGCTTGAATATTTGTTTTTACTGCTGATATGGGGTGGTTCAAGGCCTTACAGAGTTTGGGAAAAAATAAAGCAAGATTTTTTGTTTCTATATACCTCCATGAGTCTTCTACTTAGTTTTTATTTAAGTTAAAGTAATACTGAATTTACAATATTTTATCTTAATATATGTTAAGAACAGTGCAAGGGTTGCCACCTTATACAAAAATTTATTGTATTAAAAATTTTCTTAGCGGTATTTAGACATAATTCCTTACTTTTTCTTAATATTCAACTTATTTTGTTAACATTGTTTGATTTTTTAGATACAACTTTTTTGCTAAAACTTAGCTTTAGTTTTGACATAGTTTTGCGAAATATTAAAAAAAATTTAGGGAAAAGGCTGTGAATTTTTTGAAAAAGAGTTGGTAACCCTGTAATTTTTGCTATAAAATATATTTTGTATATATTACTTGATGCTAATGGTTAACAAAAAGTTTTTATTTTGATCACTCGTTATCATTTATAAAATCATTTCTTAGTTATTTGGCAACCTTATAGTAAAAAAAAATTAAAATTGATGCAAGTAGTAATTACTTTTTACGTATCATTGTGAGTCAAACAAATATTTTATAGTGTCGAAGCTCTAGAGTCTCCCGAATTTAAAAAAAAAATTTGGCAACCCTGCCTTTAATCTTATATCATAAACTGCTTGAGATAGTACAAACATTTTTTATAAGATTCGTAATTGCTATTGTACTGCATCGCCTATTTAAAATGCATTTTGCTTTTTCGTTCTCCATAAAAACAGTGGTAACCCTGTACCACTATTTCAAACCTGTTTTAAACAACAGTTTGAATAATAATTCAAATTATACATATATGTATTTGTATAATTAAATAATTTTATTTTTAAAATTTTTAAACAAAAAAAATGGCAACTCTACTAATTTTTTTTAGAACACTTCTTGTGTTATTTTTGCGTTATATGTGACAACAAATAATTTATTTTTAAGGTTCTTGTCAAGCAAAGTAGTATTTCGTAAATAAATGGCAACTCTAGAATATAATAAAATTCTAAATTGATAGGAACTCTACCATAGAACAAAATGTAAAATTTACGGTCAGTTATAATAAGAAAATATTTTTTTTTGCCGTATGCATGTCAGTCAAACAACTATTTTCTAGTTTCGAAGCAATTTTTGAAAAAATAACGAAAAATATTATTTTCAAGAATGATTTGGCAACCCTGTCTGCAAATGCCATACTGTATAGTCTTTCAGATAACTTAAACAATGTGTTCGTAGTTATTTCTTTCCCGGACTACAATTTTACAATGCATTTTTTTCATTTTTTTATACTTTGGCTTAAAAATTTTGCTGAAAACTATTTGTATTATCAAAATAAATTTTTATAAAATATGTATTATTAATATATTTTTTTTTTGAAATTTGTTTGGAGAAAAGTTGGCAGCCCTTCTATAGTTTTTTGATAAAAATATTATAGTATTTTTGATATGTTTATATATGACAAGAAATATTATATTTTAACGTCTCGTTGTCAGTCAAACAATTATTTTTGATTTACATATATGGCAACCCGATAATATGTATGTACATACATTTAAGTTTCAAAAACTGAAGTTAAAAGTTAGGCGTCATCAACTGTGGCAAACATTTTCAAAGTTTTTTGTACTGAACATTTATACAAAAAAAAAAAATTAAAAATTTTCTTGGCAACCCTGCTTGGTTTTGCAAAGGAAATATTTTAGAATTATTGTTAGGGCGATTTATGGAAATAAATTTTTACATATTGTTGTCAATAAAATATATTTTATATTTTTATTATATACATACATATATGGCAACCCTATAACAGCAGAAATTTCAAAATGGTTTGGTAATAGACCTATCTACAGAGGTGTATAAAAAAGTCTGCAAACAGCGCAGCAACTTCAAAAATCTGTGGCTCAACTTCCAGTAATCTATGTAGGTGCATAGCCTACATTTAGGCGCTCATTGACTCTTTCATACCATATCATCTTAAAAATTCATTTGTAACTTTTCATTCCGATTTCCTATTATTTTTAAATTCTCCAGAATGCGTTGTGCAGCAAAAAAATTAACAAAAAATATACGAAAAATTTACATTTACTTTAAATTTCGTAGGAAAATTACGGTTACGCATAGAAATAAAATACGCATAGTAAAAATTAACAGTTGTTGTTATTGTAAGTTACTTTATACTTACTTAAAGATATTGCGCACTTAACAGTCCACACAGAATTGTCTGACTGGCGCCGAGTAGTTTTAGCAGCCCTCAAGGCAAATTTTATTTTCACTCTGCTGCCTTTGGTCCGCTTATGTCACACAGCGCTCACACAGCTCGTCGCCTCCGCCGTGCCAGCCAAGCAAAGCCGCTGGGTTTATACTTATATTTGTGTGTGTGTGTGTGTGTGTGTGTGACCGCTGTCGCTGTGACCAGTGAAGCGTGCGCTTCCAATAAATCTCGTTCACTTGCTGCGCCCTGCGCTGCCTATTGCGACGCACCATGCAAGTGTGTGCATGGTTGTATTGCGTGTGTGTGTGTGTTGGCGTGCTTTACTGCTTCTCGTTTCGTTTCTGTTTTGTGTCACCATACCTTTTGAGACCCACTTTCCAGCTCGCACATTTCGCCCCTCCCTTCCACTACAAGCCTTTGTCTATACACCCTCTTCGTCACCCCTCCGCTACTTGTCTGCCAAGAATGTCTGCTCGCCGTTTGTGAAGAAAAATGCATTGAGTGCAACAGCTTCCCCAATGAATGTCATGCCAGCGTTGAATACTTCAATGACTATCTTATACTACTCTATAGCTGCTCGCATGCATATATGTGTGTGTGTGTTGGTGTGTCTCTGGGGAGCGCGTGCAGCTGTGAATGGCTGAATGCCTTGTCTGTGTGAGTGCATTGAATTTGCGCCGTAGCATGCATTCAGGCGCAAAACATCTCAAAATGCGGCAGGTGTGTGCAACAGCAGTGCCAACGAGGGGAAGGGGAAGAAGTGTATGAAAAAAGCAACAAAAAATGGAAATAGAAGTCAATTGCCATTTTGCAAGCACACGCACATACGTATACAACACACATATACACATACATGCACACATATATTCATTCATATATCTACGTACGTATATACATTTAGTTGCAGTCTATATTTCTTTGGCAGCTCAAATTTGATTGAAGTGTGCGCGGCAATAATCATTCGAACTGTGTGTGAAATGGAAATTATCATAATCAAGTTGTCGAATGCTTTCCACTCGTATTGGGTTGAAATATGCGTGTGCAGTAAAGTGAATTTCACTTACGATTCACTGACCAAGAATGAGCGGAAATATTGCTGATTTTTATATACTCTCCATTATCTATATTATTGAGTAACTGTTATTGAATTGTATATGGGCTTCCGCTTTATTGTTAACTCATGAGTGGTTCGTGAGTCTGTTTCCACTTTTCTGCTTCAGCCCATAAGGCATGGATTCCGTAGAGAACTACTTTCTGCCGCGTAGTATTTATAGGTGAGTGCCAACCACTTTTTACTTAAAGTATTCCTTGACTTTCTGGTCTGTCAACATCTTCATTTAAACAACAGTAAGCTGAGGCCTGCTCGACTGCTTTTAAAGAAACTGAGTCGCCATGGTTACGCTTTGAAATTCTCGAAGTTTTTTGTTCAGGTATTCGGTATAATCGGCTGAGGTTATAGCAGACCTCAGAAAGCTCTCCAACACATCTTTCTGGAATCGATGTCAGACAAGGACCTCGGTAAAACTGTAAGAAATAGCAATGGGGGTATAGTAGATCTCAGAAAGCTGTCGAACATTCTGAGTGTATAGTCTGTTGTGAATTTCAGTGTAAGCCTGGAAAGCTTTCTGAGGCCTGTTGCTGCTGTACTTTTCTAAAGCAACATAGTTTCCTACTTTCAAACATGTGAAGGATTTTTTCACGTATGAAATCCATTGAAAGTGGATACCTATCTCCTGCTCATGGTTTTCCAGATCTCATTGTACACCTCAGTGAGCACCGGAGTATCACTGGAAAGCGTTCTGAGGCCTGTTGCGATCTCTTTCGACAAAAACTTAAGTCTGCTCTCGGGTTGTGAGAATAAACAATTTATTTCATCGAGTGCAATTTTTTAATTAACAAAGTATCATCTCTTGACTCTCTTTACGTATCGCTGAAAAGTCAAAAGGTAGATAAGACCAAGTAACGCTTATATAAGCTGCCTGATCACTTTAGATCGGGAAAGGTGAAGAAGGAGCAAAAAAATTTCCCTTAAAATATTCAGAGTAGGCATAGGAGTATGCTCGCCTTCTGGTTTTAGAATAGATTTCGGGTTTTTCGGTTCAGAAAAGTTGTATCTAGTCCAACTCAAATTCGGATATCGGAAAAACTTATCATATCATATACAAAGTTTGTTCAAGATATTGATAACGTTAGGAATACTGTTGATATTGATATTGATATTGATATTGATATTGATATTGATATTGATATTGATATTGATATTGATATTGATATTGATATTGATATTGATATTGATATTGATATTGATATTGATATTGATATTGATATTGATATTGATATTGATATTGATATTGATATTGATATTGATATTGATATTGATATTGATATTGATATTGATATTGATATTGATATTGATATTGATATTGATATTGATATTGATATTGATATTGATATTGATATTGATATTGATATTGATATTGATATTGATATTGATATTGATATTGATATTGATGATATTGATATTGATATTGATATTGATATTGATATTGATATTGATATTGATATTGATATTGATATTGATTGATATTGATATTGATATTGATATTGATATTGATATTGAGGCTGAGTATGAGATTGAGGTTGAGGTTGAGGTTGAGGTTGAGGTTGAGGTTGAGGTTGAGGTTGAGGTTGAGGTTGAGGTTGAGGTTGAGGTTGAGGTTGAGGTTGAGGTTGAGGTTGAGGTTGAGGTTGAGGTTGAGGTTGAGGTTGAGGTTGAGGTTGAGGTTGAGGTTGAGGTTGAAGTTGAGGTTGAGGTTGAGGTTGAGGTTGAGGTTGAGGTTGAGGTTGAGGTTGAGGTTGAGGTTGAGGTTGAAGTTGAGTTTGAGGTTTGAACTTGACCGAGTATTAATATTGATATTGAGCTTGAGGTTGATGTTAGGGTTGAAGTTGAAGTTGAGGTTGAAATTTAGATTCAGGTTAAGGTTAATGTTGTGGTTGAGTTTGAGGTTGAAATAGAGGATGAGGTCGATGATATTACGGAACTTTAAATTAAGTTTAATTTTTAATTAAAATAAGGAACCATCTTATACACCAAAATCAGAATAAGGGGACTTAAAGATTGTGTCGACTTCTTCATCTCCTTCCCCTCTCAACAAACGCTGTATTGTTCATAACTGTATGCTTAACTGACGCACAGATTGCAACACCAATCATTCGCATTTATCTGCATTCTCCACTCACCCGCTCACAAAAATTAAGGTCAACTCATAAAAACTCAAGTTAATGTCTCCAGCTCGCATTCCTTTTTGCATTCGAAGTATATTTTTATTTTGCAAATTTCTTTGTGCGCATAAAAAATTTACAAATTTCCCATTCACCGTGAAATGTCAACGTACACTTTATCATTACGACTGCAGCTGACCGTAACTGCAGCACATTTTTATGATGCACGTGATAAAAGTAATATAACGAAATGCTGTAAGCAAGCACGAAAAATAAAAAAAGTGTAAAATATGAAGAAAGTAAAACGTAAAATGCTTTGTGCACCGTTAAATGCCACATGCAACACGCATCCTTCCGCATTGCGTAAACGGTAAATTTGTTGGCGCATAAAAAAAAAATTTTAATGCGTAAGAGCGGCGTAAAGCGGTGCAGCGGCATAAATCGGCAGGGATCGTAAAAGCAAGTGGAATGTTTGTATGTATGGTGGAGTTGGAGGTGGAAGTAGAAGTGGTGGTTGTAAGGGTCTTAAAAGAGTTGGTGGGAGAGGTGAAAAGGGTAATAAGGCGTCTGCAGTTGAAGTATGTATCCAAACAGCGATGGTTTCCATTGCGACTAACTCTCAGGAGACACTCACGCCTTTCCACGCTTTTTGGCAAAACTGTTGCATACCTTAAGGCGGCTGCATTCATTATTGCTTTATTTGAGCACTTAATTAATATTTGTCGTAAAACTCATAAACAAACTTCACAGCTTAAATTTTGTCAATACGCATTTGCAACATCAACGGCAATGACAATGCTGCCGGTTTGCCTGATTGCTGGCATAGCTTGGTGAGCGCGCATTGCCATTGCTGCCAAAAAGTATGCAAACATTTTGCGAAATTACGTGTTGGCAGGATGCAAGGCGCACAAGCGTACCACCGAGAAGCAGCAGACAGACAGCTAAGACGAGCAGACAAACTGACTGGCATCGCAAACAAAAACAGCATGCAAACTACAAAATGCTGCAAATATAACGGTGGAGAGGGCGGTTGAGCTGGCGTGACAGACAGTTGAGTAAACACAGCAACAATCGAGCGATGGCTGTGGAGTAGCGGCAGGCGTGTAGTTAGTAGCTGTAGTTTATTCGTTAACTTTACTGTACTTTTGATTTGTTTGTTGCCGACTTTTGGGAGTGTGTGTGCGTGTGTGTGTGTGGAGTTGCGCTCTGCAGTAGTGTAGCGCAAAATTGAGGAAGTTGCAAGTTAAAGTTTTTGGCAATTGCATTACACGCTGCAAGCCAACAATTCGCTTTTGTTTACACATTTCACACGCACACACAAACACAGGAACACAAGCTCAACTTCGCTGCATTGCGCCTCATGCTATGCCTCAAGTTATGTAGCACCTTGCTTTTCGGCTGCCAGTCGCTTTGTTATCTTCGTACGAAGTTGTCGGGTTGTCATAGCCACTTGGCTGCTGCTGTGCTGTGGTTATTTCGTGTTTAACTGTGGTCACGTTTTTGCACGTGTGAAAATCTAATTTGCATCGAGACATAAGGAAGATGTCTGCAATAGGACTGAGATTGAAAAATGTAATTTGTGTCTGCCGGAGAGTTTTTCGTGTTGCAGTTGTGGTTACTGATGCTGCATATGGATTTCCATATATTGGCAGCGCTTTAATTGGAGGATTTGAAAAACTGTTTTTAAGGCTTAGCGCCGAAAAGTAGGCACTTTTCGTTAAAAATTATGCGAAATTGTTAAATGCAAGGTTAAGTGAATACTTGGAGATTATATGCATTTTTAAAGCCGTTTCGATCACTTTTAATATGTCGTGATTAAGGTGTCCCTTAACTGGGAGAAATTTTTTTTTTTTATGTATCGAAATGCATACCTCCTATTTCTTTTAAAGCTAGCCAGACTTACCTCAATATAAAATTTCATCTTCCTACGTCAGTGTTAACCCGTGCCGACAGAACTCTGAAGATCTTGAAGACGGCTGGTGATAAAAATAAAATTTTTTTCTTTGCATTCAATAATATTTACAATGTCATCATGGAAAGATATATGCAAGAAAAATGTTTACAAATTATCAAATTTTATTATCAAACAAATCGTTCTCTAATTGCAACTTTTCGTGCATTTTTGTCATTTAATGTTCATAATAATCGTCCGTCTGAGATATTTGTCGAGTGGTTGAACATTTTGGGCGTACATTTTCATTATGTTCAGGGGCTAATACGACAAAGAACTGCTCGAAGTAATGAAAATGCCGTTCAGGCAAGTGTAGCTGAGGACCGCAATTTGCCGATTCCAAGAGATTCTCAAAAATTGGAACTATCTCAAACCACAGTCTATCGAATTTCGAGAAAACATTTGGGCTTGCATTTAAATGAAATTGTTCAAACTCAGGTAATGAAGCCTTTGAACCACCGTAAATGTTAGTGTATTTGCTGTTTTTACTTTGAAACAATTTGAAAACGATATCGATTTTTTTAAGTAAATCATCTTCTCCCATGAGACTCACTTTCATTTGAGTGGTGCGGTAAATGAACAAAAATGTCTCTTCTGGTGTAAGAAAATCCACAAATTATTCATAAGCAACCATTACATTCACCTCAACTGACCAGTTGATGTAGTACATATTAGGTTGGTGGTGTTATCGTTCCGTACTTCTTGTGAAATGAGTCTGGTGACACTATACTGTCAATGGAAAGCAGTATAGATCGATGATAACCAACTTTTTATGGTCGCAATAGGAAGAAGTTGATCTTGACAACATCTGTTTTCAACAAGACCGTGCTACGTGCCACACAGTAAGTGCAACAACCGTTTTGGAATAGGTATTAATGAAATTCTTAATTCCTGTGAAAGTACTTTTGATGCCATTATATATGGAACTCGATTTCTATTGCATCTCCACCACTTGTACGCTTGCATAAGTCCAGGCCCAATTTTTGTTGCTTTTCAAGCATAAATACGACGATACTGCTGAAATTTCACGTTTGAAATCTATACGAAGTTCATAAATCGGCGCGATGTAGCCCTTCAGAAAATAGTCTAACGCCGCCAAATCGCACGACATTGTGACATTCGCTGTGTGTTTTGGCGCCATCTTATTGGAACCACATATTGTCCAATACATATCATCCGTTTCGGGCCAAAAATAGTCGGTTATCATTGAGCGGTAGCGATTCCCATTCACAGTAACGAGCCGGTCTTGATCGTAGTACTTCTAAATGATGCCGCCAGCCTACCAAACCGTAATTTTTTGGGGGTCACTGATGGCTCAAGAAGTAAGTGTGGATTGTGTGGTTGACCAATAACGCATATTTTGCTTATTGACGAAGCCATTCAGCCTGATATAAGTCTCATCGCTGAAGATGATTTTTCCATGAAAATCCGGATCAAGTTGTTGCTCAGCTTATTTCACGAACGCACTAAGATTTTGGTGGTCAAGCGGCTTCAGTTCTTCCGTCAATTTGATCTTTTAAGGATGTAGGCCAAGATCGTTTTGCAAATTTCGCCACAACGATGTCACAGATATACTCTACGCTTGAGAACGATGCGTGAGAGACTGATTTGGGTTCAATTGATGCGCTAGCGGTAGCAAGATTCTCATTGTTGGATCGTATATCTTTCCATGATGAAATGGCAAATCTCACTGAAGAGAAATGTCAAAAGAGCGGCAAAAATCATGCCGTTGTTTGCTGTGCCTATTAGTCTACTTTTGTAGAATCTCTACTAAAAACCGTTATTTATATAATAAAATACCTAATAAAATACCTTCGGTTTAGTCTCATATATCTCAGTTGAGTTAGTAAACCTAATTTTAATACAAATATTTCGGATACGAAGAAATATATAGTGATGGAATTAGGTGAATCGAAAAAGAACAAGGAAACCTGCGAAAAGGCTGACTGGCGGGACTGGGCCTTAGGCACATGCTGTATTGTCAATATCATGTGTAAGAGGCCTTCGCTTGCTTCTAACACCGCCTCGAAAGCACTGTCGGACGCCTGTTGGCCTTTTGACAGGTCGCACCCTACCTACTAACTACTAGCTGGCCAGTATAACGTAACCTAACTTTTAGTGAATCTATGAAACAATAAGTTAATAATATACCAAATATGATTACACAAACCAAAATTTCTTTGAAAAATGCAGTGATGAATTCTTACCCAACACTTTTCAATACAAGTATCACCAACACCTTTGATCCCGACTTTGCTCGCTGCAAATTGTAGAAGTATAATATAAAATGTTTGACTACACTTGAACTTAGTCCTTTTATTTTTAGTTATTATTTCTAATACGCCTGGATCTCTACTTAAATATATATATTTTATAAAAAAAAATGCTATCTATCTCGTGGTATGTATAATCCAACAGATTATCTCGCAATATATAGGGTCTACCACAAGAACCACATGATGTAAAATTAAATAAAACACTCAAATTTGTTCCAAATCACTTCTGTTTATTTTTTTTTTTTTTTTTTTGATATGTAGAAAATTGTATGCCATTTACATTTCAATATTGACCAAATGGCAACCATGACTCCGTTTGCATATCTCCACTAGTTTATGCAAACTTTCGATGACTGGCTAAAATGGGTCTGAAAAAAACTCCATAAAACTAACACAAACACCATCAAATCATAAAGCAATTATCCAATACAATACAGCATTAACAACACTAACTCCATCACCAACATTTTGTGTTTTTAAATATTATTTTTTATAAAAATGAAATAAAAAATTTAAACAAACATTTTTCTTTTCCTTCCTTCAGCACCCGAAGCGAATGCCAAACGCATTTTGGAGGAGGCCAGCACCGCCGTTCATCGGCGCTATAATTTCTTTGAGACGACCATACAAATCGAGGAGTTCACACCGGCAATGGAGAACTGTCAGCAGTGTTGTGTGCCAGTCACGTAGACGCGGGGACCAACTGCAATGCTGTAGAGCGGGTGGAAGCCACAGCGCTGAGTCGTGAAGCTCAATTTTTGTAATGCCATTTAATATATACACGCCTACATATATGTTTGTAATCTGTATTTAGTTATAAATGGGAGGAAAAAAGTTTTTGTTTTGTAACTTTTGCTTGTAAGGACTTTTTCGTCGTCTGTGTCTGTCGTTGCGTAACCAATTTTTGTGGTTTTCAATTAAATTTCACATTCTTTACTTAATGTGCGCTTTGACGCGGTATTTCGACACAACGATTTTGAATTATTTTCTTCCAGTTTCGAGTTTGTCTTGCTTGCCCATACTTAGTTCTAATATTATAATATAGAGTGAGAGTCACTTAAGTGTAAACAATTTCAAATTTATATTAAAATTTTATTGTAATAAAAATATTAAATAAAATATAGTATTTTTCTTTTGTGGAAATTGTGTTTTTATTTTTAGTTAAATATATATTTATTTTTTTTTTATAATTAATATAAAATATTGTATTTTAATAATTAAAATAATTATAATTTTATTTTGGATTTTAAATTTAATTTTTAGTTTAATTTCGTTCATGATAACAATTTTGATTTCGGTTTAAATTCGCAAAATTGAAGTTTAATTTTAATTTAGTTAAACGTAGTTAAGCGTAGCAATTTCGTATACTAATTTTAATGTTAATCAGTATTAATTTTATTTTTAATTTTAATGCAATAATTGAAAAAATTATAAATTTTTCTTACAATTTTAATTTTATCTTTAATTTTAATTTGAATTTTTATTTTAATTTTATATTTAATTTTAATTTGAATTTTAATTCTAATTTTAATTTTAACTTTAATTTTAATTTTAGTTTTAATAGTAATTATAATTTTATTTTAATTTTCATTTAATTTTAATTTTAACTTTAACTTAATTTTAATTTTAATTTAAGTTTAGTTTTAATTTTAACTTTAATTTAATTTAATTTATTTTTAATTTTAATTTTAATTTTAGTTTTAATTTTAATTTAAGTTTAGTTTTAATTTTAATTTTTTTTTCTAATTTTAATTTTAATTTTACTTTTAATTATAATTTTAATTTTAACTTTAATTTTAGTTTTAATTTAAATTTTAATTTTAGATTTGATTTTAATTTTGGATGTAGTTTTGATTTTAATTTTAATGTTAATTTTAATTTTAACTTTAATTTTAGTTTTAATTTTAGGTTTAATTTTATTTTTAACTTTAATTTTAATTTTAGTTTTATTGTTAATTATAATTTTATTTTAATTTTGGTTTTAATTTTAATTTTAATTCTACTTTTAATTTTAATTTTAGTTTTAAGTTTAATTTTAATTTTAATTTTAATTTTAATTTTAATTTTAATTTTAATTTTAATTTTAATTTTAATTTTAATTTTAATTTTAATTTTAATTTAAGTTTAGTTTTAATTTTAATTTTAATTTAAATTTAAATTTAATTTTGTATTTTGATTTTATTTTAATTGCTTTGTTCCTCGGTACTTCAACGTTCACATTTTCTTTCTTTCAAATGCAAGTAAGTCCCCTTATTATGTATACAACTTCTCCTGAGCCTACCCATAGCTCTGTTAGGTATAGCAAGATATTTAGTACGATCCAAAGTGGTTAGTGTGGTAGAAAGCTTCTGTGTTACCCGCCTGGGCCTTTCGAGCTTGGCCATCAACCTGTTCGAAAGTCGTTAGGAGTCTTCTTCGCAGCGCCTTGGTTATGTTTCTAATAGGTAAGCATGAAGTCTAGTCTTACACACAATTAGTTGCCACGCCTTTGTGTCTATTATAGTTGTTTTTTTCGTGAATCTTTAAAGACATCTGCGTTGCAAACTTCATTTCGAGGCTCAATATACCATAATAGTGGACGGTAGCGGAAGTTGCAGAGATGTGAACCGATAATTGATATTTGCGCAGCTTCTGACGTGATAGTTAAATGTCATGGTCTTTTAGAGAATTTATACTGCAAGACTCTGCTTTCCAAAAAGCTCCATCTTTGTTTTTTATGAACACATTATCTCTTCACTTCATTGTTACTTTAAAAAGGTGCCAATTTTACTCCTTTTTTGTTATACCTTACGCACCTTCGCTTTAATCTACTTACTGTTATTTGTCTCTATTGTCATTTGTGCTTTTTTGTCGTTCATGAAAAATATGCATTAACCTTTGGTGTTTAATTTCACTTAACGAGCATGCAAATAATAACGGTTTAACACCTACCAATTACTATTGCTTTACCCAACAGCTTCTTTGCATGCGACGCTGCCTTCCGTTAGCTTCCGTTTTCCGTTTCTATTATCTTCTTCCACCATTTCTATGCTCTAATGCAACTCAACTGATTTTTATTTCTAATTTTACTTTTAATTTGCATTTTTATTTCCATTTTATTGCAATTTCCCTACCAGCGCTTATCAGTTCGTTCACTTTATTGGCCCTTTTTGCGCACTTGTAATTCATTTTAGAGATATTTCTTCCTTTATTTGCCGCATTTTTGCAACCTTTTTTGGCACTCCACTGGCTATCTCTACCGTTGTGCTACCTTCGTGTGAATTTTCTTCGCTTTCGTGCTACCTTGCCCTACCATTATACGCGCTTGCTCTGCCTTACACTACTCCGTTCCGTTCGTTAAATGCCGTTTCCGTTTGCAGTTCGAGCATTTAATTTCAAGACATTGCCTGCCTGGCCACTGTCTATCTGTTCTCTTTGTAATTTCTGATTTATTACGGCAGTTCGTTACGTTGACGTCTCATTCCAGTGCGTCCGATTATGTCGTAAGAAACCCGTTTGGGGAGAAAAAGTGTTGAATTTAATGTGACGTTGATAGTGGAGGTAGCGCAGAGAATGTTCCTTGTCTCCGACATTTTTGGTATTGTTGCAATAAAAAAACGTTACCAAGAAATTAAGCGATTGCTCATGATGTGTTCTTGCAGATAAATAGAATAAGTGGCAGGTAGCTCCAGTCTGTCTCACGTAAGACTATAAAGAGAGAGGGGAAATGGTATACAGGTGGTGAAGTTAAGTAGCGAGAACCTCAAAATTGGAGTTTTTGCCCCGGTTTTTTTCATATGAAACCCGGAATATGGTATCGAATAAAATAATAGAAGGTTATTACTGACGTTTGTTCCCACAACAGTCGGAAAACCATCCCGCGTGTATCTTTAGTGTTTCTTGCAGTGATTATCCCGACGAAGCCATCTGCGTTTGCATGTTAGGTAAAAATCGTCGGGCATTCCGAGGCTTAACATACCATCGCAAAGGCCGTTGCAGAAATTTGGGCCGAGAATTGATACTTGCGCAGCTTCTGATCTTTAAATGTACTGATTTTATACAGCAAGACTCTACCTTCCAAATAGCTCCCTTGGTTTTTTTTGCATGAATAGATCGGTATTTTTTTATGTGCCTACGTAACCGACCGTTTTCCTGTCAAAAAATCAATTGAGGAATTTTTTCTGTCGCCAAAAAAGGCGGACAGATTTGCAAAGTCCCAGAACAGCATTGAAAACTGAAGGTTAAAATGCAAACCCTTGACAGAAAATTACTATTTCTGCGCCTTTGAAATGCCAGATACCCAGCTCTTAGGAGACCGGCTGATGGCAAGATGAAGCTACGAAGCCTTCCGTCTTCTAAGGAATCCATTTCCAAAAACATGCATTTTTGTAAGATAAGTTTCGAGAACTTCTGGGCTCAATAACTGTCCCATTTGTTTTGAATTTTTCTAGACTGGATACGGAAATGAAGGGTATGGGTCTTGTACTGAACGGGGGCAAGACGAACTGTCAATCATGTCATCACATATGCATCTTAGTCTCGCCTTCGCTGTTGACAGTCCCAACTTTGAAGTCGAGGATAATGTCGTTTATATTGAAACGAGCAATAAGCCAATATCAGCCTTAAAGTCCAACGCAGAATCACATATTCTAACAGGCGCTACTTTGGACTAAGTACAGAGATTATCCAGAAAGTAATAGGACTGATTTTCTTCCGCTGCGACTATACTTCGGAGCGTGCTCGCACCGACTGGGTTCGGCTGAGGGCGTCAGTTGTCTCCGAGCACCTGGAGAGTCAGTACAAACATTTTCGAGCGACGTGTTGCTGTGAATGGTGCAGCGTTAGTTAGAATAGAGATACGCTCTGCGACAGAAACGTTGGATATGATCAAGATCAGCTGACGAGTCATGGATCTTTGAGTATGAGCCTCTTTGTCCCAGGCAATCTTCTGAGTGGCACACGCCGGCATCCCAACGCTTTCGCAACGCATGTGGCGTCCCGGACTTTTTTGTTTCCTTGAGACGATAGAGGGGATCCAAGCAGCATGCACCTGGGCTCTCAAGGCTATTCCGGAGAATGCCTTCCGTGATGCCTTCAATGCTTGGAAATCACGCTGCACCGTTGCAGAATAAGCCTATTTTGAAAGTTTTTGATGAATTGTAACGATTGGTTCAATAAATTTTTTTACTTTCTGGACAAACTCTGTAGTCAATTGAAAAGTAAAGTTCTCTCTCCACGAACAAAGGCCAATTCCCATTCAAACCCTGCATTTTGATCCGAAGGCATGGAAATGGCAGTATCTGGTGAGTCGTTGTAAAGAGTTTTCGAGAGAAAGGTTTTGCGGAAGATTTATGTTTTTTTGCTCATTGGCCACGACGAATACGGCAGTCGATGGAACGGTCATCTGAGACGGTGGCTACGCTGGTTTGGTTAGGTTATTTGGATGGACGAGAACATTCCAGTTCTAAAAGCTTTCGAAGCAAAACACGGCGATGGAAGCGGAGACAACATAAAGTGAACAAGAATACTAATCCACTTGGTATCGTCAACTGGCGACAGAGAGCGAAAAGGAAAAGCTACTGGTCCGCTGTTAACTGTAGCCAAAATCGCGAAAGCGGTGTCTACGCCAGTAAAAAGAAGAAGTTTAGATAAACATTTATTGGTAAGAGTTTCTTATTTCATCAGAATGAAACTGTCTAATGACTATTTCCTTTTGATTAAGCGAAAACCTGAAGCCAAACCATTTTTAGAGCAGCGACATTCTTCATAGCTCAGTTCAGCTCACTCTTGCTTAACAGTTAACTTTAAAGATGTCCTACTTCGATACAAAAAATATCTTAAATCGCCTCGAATTCTTTACTTTTATTCTGAAAACTGGGTTGAGTTTAATTTAACTAACATGACGAGCGCATACTTTGTGGTCGCGTTTTAGGCGCACTGGTTATTTTGTTATGCATATGGAGGTTCTGCCACTCTTAACATACACATCTAGCGCCTGGAAGCAGTGTAGAAAAAGTTATATAAGTTTCTTTTCCATAAAAGCAACTGTGCCTAAAATTATGCAATGCGATTTTTTTCATACAAAGTGCCGCAAAGCAAAAGTTTTCCGTAGCCACACACGTGCAGACAAGCATTTATAATAAATAGCAGGTGCTAGTCCCTTAATGGCAGGTGAAATATCACACGAATCGCGTGTGCACATAAATCAGAGCCTGAAATTATGCAATAATTCAATAAATCGAATAATCAATGTGATTTTATGTTACATAAGTGGATACAACAAAGTGGCGTTGAAACGTTTGGCTACAATTTGTGGCAAAGCTACATGCCACATGCAACATTTGCGCACGACAAAAGGCGCACATACAAAGCCGCGTAGCTCTGGCACGGCATACAACTAGGCGCTGACGTCAAAGTCAATACAACCACAAACAGCTAAACGCGGACAGCACCGCCTAGCAACTGAAATTGAAGGCAAAATTGCTGCAGCGCGCTTTGACACGCGTGTGGGCATCGAGTGCACGTGAGTTGCTATGAAATTAACTACACACATATATGTACAGAGGTGTGTGCAAGTCTTCACAGACACACAAATACACTTGCTAGTTAAATCAGTTTCGCGCGCCTGTCAATATGCAAACATAAAATTATTAACGCACCAGCGCAACGCTCGTAAAATTTTACACGGCTAATGGGAGCTGTATGCGCGGCGCCTATATGTATGCAATTACTTGTACGTTGCACAGCTATGAGCAGACGCCAACATCCAGGCAGATGTAGTTTATAGTAAATCGCGGTCCACCGTAGTTTGCTGTCGGCGTATGCCGCCACAAATGATGCGTATGTAGGCGCGCTTGTGCGCGTAAATGACGCCTAAAATTATGCTTCGCGGTGCGTGGCAAAATGCGTGGCAAATGTGTTAGAAAATATGTTGAAGGCAGTTGAGTCTAATATTTAGTGGGCGTTCACGCGCTGCCGCTGGTGATAAGAGCACTTTATTATTTCATAGTTTTAGGCGTGAAGCTCGGAGGTAACGAAAGCTGTTCATTTATTTATACTTTTTATTCTTTTGTAGGTGTATTTAAAGCTTCGCGTGAAAAGAATAAAGCTTTCTGAGTGGTCTCACAGCTTTCTAATTATAGACTATTGAAAACTAGTTCTAACTTCTCATTAAAATTAAGATAGTAGATGGGCTTAATCGGGCCACTGCCACGCCCACAAAATGAAATTAACTGAAAGTGCCATCAATAGGGCCTAAATTAAGGTATACTGTATTTTGGAGAAAAAAACTGTTCAAAAAATATAAAGCAATTCATTCATTAGACAGTCACTCTTGGGCTTTAAAAGAGTGCTCCTACTCTCAGCTCACTGGTGATATGAACATAGAAATGTGTTTCAAGTTAGGAGAATGTATAAAATCTCCCAAACAAGCTCACGAAATTTCGTCCGAGTCACTATCGTTTTGTCTGCCCTGGCGTTGTATTGATGAAATACGATTCATCTCCTGTTGGCCAAAGCTAGCCGCTTCTGTGCGTTGCTTTCCTTCAACCAGTGCAATCGAAGCATCAAGAGTTTGGCCATAGCGAAGCAGTTATATGGTTGATTGTCTTAAAATTCTGCCAGACATATAGCAAAAACTTTCTAACCGTCAATACTGGCTTGATCACTGTTTGGTCCGTCTTACTATGATTCGACCAGGACCGATTTTACTTGAATTTGTCGTAAGTAAGTGACTAACTTTTCGTCCTTAGTAGCCTTAAAACAACATTAGAAATACTTCGATTTTGTTGGAAATCAGCAGCGGCTTGAAGATGGAAATTCTGTACATTAGATTTTTTTGTTTGTGGGAATGGAATTGATCTATAGCTTAACATCTGCGTTCTTCACACAAAGCGATATAATACGGATTACTAAGGCTTGTTATAGGGAAAATAATCGACTTCTTATTTCCAGATATTACATTCTGTCGAGCATCCTGGAGGAGCACACAGTTGCTTAAAAAATATCTAGGCCAGTTTAATCATAACACAAGGTCTGTCGCAAAAGAGACAGAACTTTTTAAATTGATCAGTTTCTGGTGGCGGCACCTATTGGTGGGTATATGAAATAAAAAGTTTGATCTCTTGTTGACATTTCGTAAAAATTTTAAGACAATTGGATAACTACAATTGATGTTATCGATCAAAAAGTGAGAGCAGCTTTTGGTCATCGGTCGTAAAATGCATTTTAGACAAAGAGCAAATATTAAATTTTGTTTTAAAATTGGGAAAACGTTTACTGAAACATTTCAAATGATGAAAAAAGTTTATGGGGATCAGTGCCTATCCCGTAGTAATGTGCATGAGTGGTTTAAGTGATTCCAAGAAGGTCGTGAGGACGAGAGCCATCACCAAAAAGAAGTCGTCTTCAGAAGTCAAAAATAAAGACAATGCTGATTTGTTTTTACGATTCCGAGGGTATTGTACACCGAGAGATCGTCCCACCTGGCCAAACGATTAATGCTGTGTTTTACCTTGATGTTATGGAGCGCCTTTTGTCACGCATTTGTAGTGCTCGACCACAATACCGTAAGCCAGGGTCCTGGCGCCTGTTGCACGATAATGCGCCGTGTCATCGGTCGACGCTTGTCACTGATTTTTTGACAAAAAAACTCCATATTAACCATTAATCACTCACCTGATCTAGCACCCTGTGATTTTTACCTATTTGGAAAACTTCATTTGCCCATGAAAGGACACTGGTTTCAGGACATTTCAGCTATCCAAACGGCGACGATCGATATTCTCAAGCGCATTCCGAAAAATGACCTTAAACACTCATTTGAAATGCTAATTGACCGGGCTAAACGCTGTATCGAAGCACAAGGAAACTACTTTCAATAAAAAAATAAAACTTTTGAAAAATATTAATTTCTTTTTGTTTTTTTTTAACAGTCCTGTTTCTTTTACGACCTTGTATAGCGTAACCAGCATCCTTAGACAATGCTATAAAATACGGATTACTAAGACTATTTAAAGAAAACATAATAAATTTCTTTTTACCAGACATTACATTATGTCGAATTCTGGAAGAGCACACAGTTGCTCAGATTACAAAATATCTTCTAAGTCTCAAGCTAAAGGCTAAGCCAGTTTAATCATAATATGTAGATTTTTATACTAAAATAAATGAATCTATCTATCTAGCGAATATCAACTTGTTCTTTAAAGAATATTTTTTTTATCATTTCTCTAAGCTCTCTATAGTATGATGTGACAATGGTTATCATCTATAAAATGGATATATATATGCATATAAATACATAGCTATCATAAAACCTGATCTAACAATATAAAGTCCTTAAATCCTTGTATGGAAACCATCACAAGAAAGATATCCTATCGAAACTCGGAATGTATTTCTTTCAAGGCAACGCCTTAATCTTTGACCGAATGGTTCAGTTACCATATCATATATTTGCCTTTGAACTAACCGATGAAAATCATGATAAATATCTTTTTTGCAAATTTAGTTAAGTTATTATATCTTAATTGAGTTAATTTCTGCCGGAACTCGGTAAATATACTTATCACCAAGCTAAAAATATATCTTTCTCAGCTATGTAAACTCATTTTCATTTACCGTTATTGCATGCAAATTTTAAATTTTATTATATCTCTTTCTATATACTTATTTAGTGATTCATCATTCTAACTTTGCTGCAAATAAAATATTAACATATGATATATTTTCGCTAAGGCAACAAAACAGTAAGCAACAACAACAAGCAGACAATCGTACAAACGAGCAGTTAATGGTGAGCGAGTACAACAGACAACAACAGTAACATTTCCCTAAGTCCAAACATATGTCTGCATATTTAATAGACATTAAAATTTAAATTTATGCGCACACACACACACACACACCCGAATATAATAATGTTATTGTGAAAGGGTGTGCGCACCTTGCATTTGTAACCCATTCGTCTACGCGTTGACATATTCTTTTTGGACCAAAAATATTATTGTTATATTGTTGTTGTTGCTTTTTGTTGTTGTAGTTGTTATTGTTATTTTTTGGGTTTTGTAGTAGTTGTTGTTGTTGTTTGTGATTTTTGTTTTTGCTGGCGGCATTCATGTTGTTGTTGTTGCTTCCCTCATTTGTTGTTGTTGTCGAAATTGTTGTCGTTGTTGTTTTCGGTGTTTTTGTTGTTGCTTTTGTTCTTATTGTTGTTGTTGGCGATATTTTTGTTCTTGTTGTTGTTATTGCTGTTTTACTTCGTTAATGTTATTGTTGTTGTTGTTCAATATTTTCATATTTTCCGCTCAGCCTTCGTATACACACACACACCTAAAAAGTCGCACAAGCACACATATGCAGAGCAGTTAGTTTGGCAGAGCGCTGGACCGGAGCTGGGGGTTCGGGGTGGCGTAACGAAATAAATACTTCACATCATGAGCAACACCGCACAACAATTCCAAATTCAACTAAAGCTCATAAATAATAAATTATGCGCCACAATTTATACTACAAAATACACTTGCATATTTTTCTTTGTATGCGAGCTTGGATGTGTGAGTGTATGCATGTGTGTGTGTGCTTGTAAGTGGTTGTCGATGCGGTGACGGTGATGACGATACTCAACATGTTTTGTGTTATTTTATTTGTATATATATACAGTTATCACATCCTCACATTCATGTGTATGTATGTGTGCGTGCCGAATATTTGCCGTCGTTGTGGTGGCGCTTCAGGTAACGGTTTCGGTTTGATGATGTTTTGCGGCAGGTGAAATGAGAGTATTTTAGTTGTATGCGGCAGGAAATGTTTGCGTGCACAACAAACACAGGTGGCAGGAGAGCTGTTGGAGAGAGTATTGTGGAGGTAGCTGGAGAGCATACCATTTTTGATGACACAGAGAGCAAACGATTTTCGAAATCTTTGCATTTTTCATTTTCGAAGTAAGTTTAGCACTACTCTTTTAGTACTAAAATGTTTTCGAAAACTCACTCGATATTCTAAAACACTCTTCTAAGAATAAATACTTTAAGAGCGCGCGCTGAAGAGCGTTTTATGTGGATGAAGAGAGTCTGGGTATCCTCGGCTTTTAGTACATTCCTTCAGCCGACTAATTTTCGAATTTGACAATTTATAAGTATAAACAAGAAGGCCCTTGGTTTCAAGCAATAAATATCTGAATTCTGAAAAATCTTAAAGCGATACAGGATTGATAGAATTGGCTTTTTATACTATAAATATGTTAATTAAGTTTACCACGAAGTTAGTAACATCCTGGAGTAATCGTCGGAGACCCTATAAAGTATACTATATACAATATATAAATGATCAGCATGACGTAATGAGCCGATTCCGACAAGTCCACTTAATCGTCCGTCCGTCTATCTATACATAATTGAAATAGTCAATAGGTTTTTGAGATATCAATCTGAAATATTGGATACGTCCATTTTTTCTCACTCGACTGCTGATATCAGATCACTATATGATATAGCTGCCTTACTTTCATGCTATCAGAAATAAATCTGTGAAGCATATTTTTTTGTAGATTTGATGATATTGTAGATGAGGAACCTGTTGGGAATACTAACTGGTCACTGCTTGGTGGCGACACACGCCCGCAGGATGGAGCTCGCAGAATGAGAAGATTGCATGAAATGTCTAGAGTAAGGCACCAGGAAAACAATAGAGCATCACTTATGCTCTTGTCCCGTAAGTATCTGGGATCTCCACGGTATGATTTTCAAGAGGAGGTATCGATAGTGAGGCCTCATAGTCTGTTAAAATTCGCGTCAAGCGCAGGCATCCTAAAGGATGACTATTTCTCTTCGACTTAGCTACTGAACTCCATCTGGTATCGCAAAGGATCTATGCGGGGCTTATTGCCTCCCGGAGTAACCAAACCTAACCTTGATGCAGCCGAAGTCACCTCTTTTTATTGTTTTGGATACTCTTCACTGACTTCATCCCAGCGGGACATGGTAGACAGTGGTAAATGCAGCATGATTGTATCGCTTACTCCGATCGATGAAACTTAACACGGCGATGTCTTAGGAAAAGTAACATATCACCCCTTTCGCTTACCATAAGGACGAAGAATTCTTCGATGACAAAGTTAACGAAGAATATGAACGCAGTAGAATTTAGCCGCATAGCTTACTTTTATGCATTACCTGGTATCCAATGATTTCATTGGTTGTTCCGCGAATTTCCAAAACTTTTATAATTTTGCAGATGTTGGCACGATATGATAATGCGGAGAGGAACCTCTAGAGTCAAAATGTCTCTAACAGAAGCTTATGTGGTAAACGTTATATAGGAGATACGTAGAATAAGCTGATATATCTTACTAATAATTCTAGAGGTGAGCTAATGAAAGAGAAGTTATAACCTTGATTTTTGACCGACTTTTTTCAGTTGCAGCTTATTTTTGGAGCGCCAACCCCTAAATTTTTGGACAGTTTCGACGTCGTCATTATAAAGCAACTGTTTTTATCAGTAAGGATGCATTTGATGAATGTAGACGCCTCAGTTACCTGACCTGTACTTTTCGGCGTTTTTGGAAAAAATTTAGGCCATTTGAAACGCGTCTAGGAACAAGACGATATCTACGAAAAACATTAAAAGAAAAAAAATATTAACCAAAACATTAAATAAAATTTGTAAAGCCGATCCATAAGAATGGATGGGATATGCAAGTACTGATTCTTTAACTTATTCGATGTTATTTTCTCTGACAGAAGTGAATGCAAGTTTTCGAAGGCTGCACGACCTTCACTAAATGCATCGTCCCACTGAAGAACCCGTGATAAAGTACTTAGACTCCTCAAAAACTTCTGCAACATTTTAACCGATCCCTTAGCAGTGATGCCATTGGAAATCTGTGTAAATTTCATCCTATGATGTCAGATATATCAGATATGTATAGTACATATACCTAAATTCCACTTTCCTAGATACTGCTGACTTTTAGTTGACATATTTTAGCTGATCCAAGGTTTTCGAAGTTCGAATTTAAGTTTAGTAGCGAATATCTAAAGCAAATCTTTGATCAGATATTCAAGTTGTACGAAATGGTAATATAAATTCAAGATCCTATAATTCTTGAACCGATAAGAATATGAAGTTGCTTTTACCATACATTTAGGAGATGTCTTTAAGCTTTGTCTAAAAAAGTTTTAAGGTAAGACAACAGAGGCTTTACAAGCATACAGTAGATTGTCAGCGAAGACAATTTCCATTCATTCACCCACAGTACGGTGAACATAAAAATATAAAATAGTGTACGAGAAGGCCAAGAGTGGTGTACGGAGAAGATATCGATAGTGACGCCGCATAGTTTATTGAAATTCGCGTCAAGCACAGGCAAACTAAAGTATGACCTCCTTTTTTATGGAGCAAATAGACTCCATTTGGTATCGCAAAGGATAAAAACCGATCTATGCCTGGCTTATTGGCCTACCAGATTAACCTAGCCCAACCAAATTACTAGTTTATTAATTAACAAACTTGGATACTCACTTGTAGTACTGCATGTTGGGTTCATATCCGCTTCGTCTTGAGGTATCTAGCAAGTTATATGAATATGTCAATTATGGTTCTTGTCTTGTCAACGAGTATTTCTAAAGTGAAGCTTTGACTAAAGATCTGAACATCTGATGCAATAGTGCCTGAAAAGCTGATTTGGTCTCTATGAGCTTTGTAATGATGAGCCTGATTTTTATATTGTACAAGACGAGATATTTTATATTTTCCTACTAAAGTGGTTTATGTCCTTGGGACTGAAGATGGGAAATTATTAAGTAATAACTACGGGAAAAGCTTCAACCGCGTAAGTGGTGTCTGCGTCTGTAAAAAAGAACTATGGCACTTTATTTCTGTAGTGACAGGAGAATGTCAACATGTGGCTTGTCTTAAATAAACTTTCGCAAGCTTTAATGCATCCTACTACCCTCCACCGTTGAATAAATTTGCAACAGAACCGGCAAATTAATTAACAATCATATTTCGAGTAAGATTTCGAATCATTTGCCTTGCTCTCTAAGTGCTTTAAGCAAGTACCTCTTCCGCTCCTTCATACTGTGTTCCTCTCAGTAATTTTTAGTACTCCATACTTGCACTCCCTACACTCTCATTTAAACGTAGCTACTCTCGCCTTTTGTTCACGCTTTTTCTCTCGCTCTCTCTCCCATTTTCGAACACCGAGTTGCTCTTTTCGAATTTCATTAATTTGGCCCATTTAGCCTGAAAACAGGAAGCACACAGCTCAGACCCGCATTGACCCAAAACATTGCGAAAAAACAACCAGGCGGCGGAAATAAAAAATAAAACTGTAAACAAAGCGAAAATGGTAATGAATTGAGTAGGCACTGTGTTAATCAAATTTAAAATGCTTTGAGTAAAAATTGCAACGAAAGGGAGGTACATAAAAAATAACGGTACAGCCGCCACTTTCAGTGAGAGAACGCGTTAGGGGGCGTGTAAATGAGGTTAAGTGCCCGAAAGCGGGCGGCAGAGCACCATTCGGCGGATCGGCAAAAAATTCATGGCACGCAATTTTCACGCATACGAATGTGTGTGTGTGTGGGGGGTACATATGTTGTTTTTCTTTTTGCGCCGCGTCAACTTGACCTCTAGCGGGAGTGCTGTCGTTGGTCAGCCCCCGAGCAAATGCCGTTATGCATTTATGAATTTTTGTTTTATTTTTACAACAACAAGGGCCGAGGAAATTGCTTTGACTCTATGAGTTTTATGAACTGATTTCTTTATTTGAACTGAAACATACAAAGTCTTTGATATACTCGTATGTAAATGCGTTAGTGAGCAGTAGGTGTTTAAAATATTTGGGTTTTCTTCACACGTAATGCTGTTACAAAAAGGTGGCAAAGGACTTTATTTTACTTTGATAATATAAAGTATCTTGAGGCGTGTGATCGGAGCTCTGAGCCAAACGAAGCAATTATTAGTAAGTTTTTAGCTAATTTCTTTAAATATCGTTATGAGCCCGATAAGAACTCGGCCTGATGAAGGCGGTCGAAGTTAGCTCAGTTCTGAGCGCAAACTTGAGAAGTAAAGTGTCTGATCGAGACTCTGAGTAAAACTAATTGACATCAAAAACGGTTTCACGAACATGAATGTGACTGTCGAAAAAATATATGTCACTATCATTTCCTTCTGGTATTCAATCGACAATGCCCACAGTGCAGTACATTTGAATTTAAGGCCTGAAAAGCTTAAGGCTTCAATTGTTATGATGTTACGTTAGCTTGAGTTGGACTTCGACTTGCCCAACTGCTTTCTGAAGGTGATTCTAGAACTCACTAAGATCAATGTTGTGGTGAAGATGACAATAAAAATACTATCTTAAGCTGCTGAGCTATCAAGATAAGGTAAATACTGGGTAATAAAAGATCAGAAACAGAGAACCAATGGAGCTAGTCTGCTGTTGGCACTATTTCATAAAGACGAAAGTACACCGAGTATTTATTTTAAAATCCTTCCAAAGTCTCACTGGGTAGTAAACATGAATGAAACATGAATCCTTGACGAAGACTTTGGTAGGAGCACTATGCTATGGTATCCTGAGAGCTAGATTTCAATGAGTTTTTAAGCTGAAGTCTGTGCCACTACCAGATGTACAGTTATTATTCTAGAGAAAAACTATCAAAAGGAATAAAATGCCATTCTCAGTCATGGTTAAGCGGCATTTCAGACAGGCTCGTGAGAACAAATTAACTATGGTAAGTAAGAATTTTTAACAAGATTGCCACTGAAAATAGCATCTTACTAAGTAACAACGATCTCTGGGCACAGAGACATGAATAGAAATGAGCTAGCCGAACTGCTGCCGAAAAAAGCTGCGGTAAACAGTCTGATAGGACTGAAATTCTTTGCTTTGGGTCTCTACACTTTACGAGAGGATGTATGGAAAGCAGAAAGCGTCAGTAGAAAACGCCTCTGGCAATAAGTGCCTAGACATTGACAGGTGAGGCTGTTTCTGGGTAAGTTCGAGGGTTCAAAAAAGTAATCGCCCTACCCAGAAATATATTGTGGAATTCTATGATAAGAAGACATAGAAGACTTTGTTAGTTACTGCAATACTATTAAATAAAGAAAATTGGCTTTCTGAGTTAACAATGTTACTTCGTGTGTATAGTATACACAGTTAATGAAGAGATCACTAACGACATGTTATCTGTCGATTTCATCACTCTTCATCAATTAGTACAATGTGAAAGGTATTGGAGCTACAATTCGACGTGTTGCTTGTTTCCTAAAAATGTCAAATAAATGGTCTGTTGGGCTGTAAATTTATTTTGTTGTACATCTACGACGATTTGTAATGCCTTTAATTATGGTCATCTAACCAAATGCCAATTTTGTGTTAATAATATAAGGAGGAAACCCGGGTTTCAATTTTTTTGCATCCAAATTTACTTTTGCAAAAATGCTATTTAAATAACTGTCATTGCAATTGTGTTTTTAATTACACGATTAATTAACACAATTTAATCAACATATCATCAGTTAAAAAAATGCCAGCTAACATTCTCAGAGCCAATGGTCAGCATGAAAGAAGTTTTTATGATTAATTTGGGACTAAAATGCTTTAAAATATAGCTTTTTGAGCGATTTTATATATTATAAGGTCCAATAAAATGAAATCCATTATTTATATTTGTAAATTTACACTTTAAATAGAAGCTTTTACTTAGAATATTGAGAATTATCCCATTTAGATAAAATATGCATTGCTATAATGCCAGCCACTCTCATAGAAACGCTTGCTACTACTCACAAAATACTGGAACCATCCATTCCCATAAGCTTTGCCGTCTATTCTGGCTTGGACAACATTTGCGTCGGCTCTAGGGATCCGACCATGACCGTTTTCACTTGATGGTGTCTTGAGTGATCCACTTTATATTTGCAGTAACCATTTTCTTTAGAAATGCATTTTGTTGCAATTTGTGGATGGGAATTCGGTCTACGAGGCTTTAATGCATTAACTTATGTTTCATCCATACATAGAGTTTCTTTTTGAAGCTAGTTTTGATTAAATATTTAGCTTCGGTTTAGCTTAGCTTCTAGGCAATCGGAACTGTGCTCGCATAATGGTTGCACGATTTCCCTTAATTTATTCATATTCTCCGCAATTTGCCTTAAAGATCGAAGGCAGAAAACCTAATGCAACGGAATCGACCAAATCGAAATTGCGTAGGATTTGCTATTACAGTAACACAAACATGAACACTTTACTTTTTACGTCTTTGTTTATAATAAACTTTAAAATGTGGAATATTTCCTGTTTACTTGTCTTCATCTTTGACAGATGCTCAAACAATTGGTCAAGCAATCTCAAAATTATCTGAAAGGCTTTCTAAGTACAATATCTTTTCTTTCAAATGTTATATGTTAGTGATCACCTGAGTACTTAAGCAACTAGGTCGTCCTCCTCAAAGTGATGGACCCTATGCAAATGTGCCAACATTTTTTCAAATCCATGAAATAGTTGTTAAAGTTCTGGAATAGCCTTTAATGCGTTTAGCATGGTGGATAAGCGTACGGAAATCCACTTACAGGAAGTTAATGGAAAGGGTTCAGAAGCTCACTGCGTTGTGCATAACGGGGCTTTAAGAACAACTCCAACAGCAGCTCTTGAACTGGTACGAAACCTGCCACCCATAGTCCTCTTCACTGGAAACTGTGGAGCGAAATTAATGGGACGACTACTGACTGCAGGAGAATTTACATATAGAGTCTTCGGGTATAGCTCGGTGGGTAATGGTGGTTGGGAAAATGCCGACTACATGACCCCACCTTTCAACTGGTAAATAAGGTTCATAGTAAACATAGAAAAAGATGGCTGGCGTAAAGGTATGTTAGGTACGCACAACACTCTAAACATTTATAGGGCAGACTCGAAAAAGGAGGATGGAGTTGATGCGTATATATACTCACCAGAGTTTGACATAAGGTAACCTTTTAAATTGCCGAGCCACTGTAGTATATTTCAAGCTGAGATCTTTGCTATTGCGAAAGCAGTGGAGTTGGCTTCTAATGCAGCTGCAGGCAATTCCATAGTTAACACATACGACATATAAAGAGCCAAGCAGCAATGAAGGCAGTAACCTCGTATCGCATATCGGCCAGAAGTGTCTTGGGAAGCATGGCAGCAAAGTGTTGCCAAAAGTAAGAAATATAACTTCTACTGGGTTTGTCAAGAATGGAATGGACATCCTAAACGATGACTACTCCTCTTGGAGTGAAGTGAATTTCATCTGGTATTGCAAAGAACCAAACTGGTGCTTGGCTCATTGGCCTACCCGATTAACCTAACTTAACCATAATGCGCTTAGTGATCCATGTTTAATGTCTTCAATTGAGTCTAAGTAGTCGTTTGAGTTTACTAAATAGCCAGAAGTCACATGGTGCCAAATCAGGCGAATATGGTGGTTGTGATATTCGGCTGATTGATCTCTGCTTCTGGGTCGTAAGCATAGATCTGTTTCTGGCGAATGCACTTTATGTACTTCGGAAAGACAAGAAATAATTATTTTGATGTGACACTTGGCACTAGATGATATACAGGAGATGGTGATGGATTCTAAATTGCCTTAGCTTGGTAGTTAATGGCCTGGCGTATGTGTAGTTTGGTTTACGATTGTTGAGGGGCTACTATAGTTGCATTTCAATCCTGACATAATAATGATGTTAGCCCCGAATGATTACTATATTACTGTTAAAAAGAGGCAAAAGACAGCCTTTACAGAGATTTATGATTCGTCCCATGAATAATCACCAACTCGAGATATGAAATATATTTTTAATAAATGTGGGGAAGCTTGTTTTAGACATATTTTGTAACGAAAAATCATTATATAGTTTGTTTCTGTTTCAGGCCATCACTCCAGATCATCAACACATAACACATTACACTCACTTACGGCTTCACAGTGGCATATTTTCAGCAAGTGACAGCTTCTATGCGTAAATCTCACACTATTGCAGTGATTTAACGTCAAATGCACCTTAACCGGTTCATGACTACAACAGCTTAAGCGTTGACAAGCAAACAGAGCAACTGGAAAAGGCAAAAACACAACAACAACAATAACAAACATGTCGTCATAAAAAATAGCGAACGACACGGCAGGAATCTGCAAAAGTAAACAGGAACCAAAAAAAATTCAAAAAAAAAAAATCCAAAAGCAATAACAAACAACACCAGAAAGGAAAACCAACTTGTTAAAGGAAGTGTACAACAACAGAGGCCGCCGCAAGTCAGCTAACAAGCAGAGTGAAAAACACGCATGCGGCACTCACAGGCCGCGCAGACAAACAAACACATACTAACACATACACATACATATGCAGCTGCGTGTGGTACGCATAAGCGGTCGTGCCTGCGACTTACGTGCATATTGGAGGTATGACTATGTCGGCTTTACCGTTATGCATGCAAAGTAAGCGAGTTTAACCGTACGCTGTTGCATGCACCATGGTTCTATCCATATATGCGTGTGAGTGTACGCTTCGCAGCACCTTTCCGACGTGACTGTTATAAGCCCGGCTTTAGGCCGTCTCACCTCAATACATCAACACGCATGCACATATACATACATCCATATGCGACGCAACTTCAACTTTCCGGATGCGACGATGTGTAATGGGATATTTTACAAGCGTAGTCCATATTGCCAGTCAGCCATGAGGCATGTGTTGCAGCGTGTATGTAAGCGTGTTAACAACAGGCTTCCTTTGTGAAAATGCATGGATTGCCTGTAGGAAATTTTATTTCTATTAATACTTGCAGTTGTGCAAAGTGGCTTTAAAAGTAGACCGATAGGGACAGTAAACGATGTCATATTTTTTCCCGCTATTTTAACATTTCTCTTCAGTAATGTTTGCCATTTCATCATGGAAAGATATACGATCCAACAACGAGTCGAAATTATTACAATTTACTATCGAAATTTGGAGTCAGTGGCCTCAATTTTAAGAGCGTTGTTCCAATTTATGGTGGTCATAATTGTCTTGTCAGATCAACAATTGAGCATCTAGTGGAACAATTTAAATCGAGAGGCACAGTAGAAAGTGTTTCCGTGTCAGTGAGGCAAAGAAGTGCCTGTAGTGTCGAGTTTATTACTGCCGCTAGCGCATCAATTAAAGTAGACCCATATCAGCTCCTCACACGTTGTTCTCAAGCGTTGGGAATCTCTACGACGTCGTTGTGGCTAATTATACAAAAGATCTTGATCTAAATCCTTACAAGATCAAATAGACGCATGAACTGAAGCCACTTGACCACCAGAATCGTCGTATGTTTGTGAATTGGACTGAGCAGCAACTAGAAAATTATTCGGATTTTTATGGAAAAATCATCTTCAGCGATGAGACTTATTTTCAGCTGAATGGCTTTGTCAAAAAAACGCATATTCTACGAACTATTTTGAACAAATTTACTCAAGCGACTATGGTAAGTTTAATTTTTGGGTATTATAAAAATTTCTTCATCAGTTTCTGAGATACCCGAATGAAATTTAACCAATATTGTAATTATTATTTGTCGAAATATGAAAAAATCGACCTTTTATTGTCTTATTGAATTCCACAATACAAATAAAATATTGTTCTAAATTTTCCAGTTGTTCCGAGTAATAGTTTCGGAGATACAGCCTTGAGAACTTGTGCGCTCGAGTCTTGATGGACTAAGTGCGCCGTCTTTAAATACGTTTTTTTCAAAATTGTGTTTTAAAGACGGTTGGCAAGATTTCTCAAGAAATACACAACAGATCTTCATGAAATTGTATACAGGTTTTTTTGATACAAACGTTAAAGACTTGGACAACAATTTGAAAAAAAAGTAAAAATACGAAATTTTCACTGAAATTTGATTTTTTTTTTGTAAAAATGTCTGCCAAAAATCCAATTTTCAGTTTTTTTCTTAATTCGTATAATTTCTAACTTAGTATTTTAACTAAAACACGTATTGTGGCCACTGTCGATGATCATGTAAGGAGTTATCCTGCCAACGCTGGCGCATTCTTTTTCTGAGGGGTCACCGGAAATGGCCTCGCAATGGCTGAGTTTGAAGTATTGTTTTCGAAAAATTTCAGAATTTCTTTGTTAATAGTGTATGTTTTTAACAATAGAAAATTCTAATAAAATATTTAATTGTTTATATGAGAAAATAATTTTTGAAAAAAGGCTGTTTTTTAACCGAGGAAACCCATCTAACCCCGTGAGAAGCTAAGAGCTAGTAACTTACTCAGTTTTTTCGATCCTCCTAATGGGCCACGACGTGCCGTAAAATAAGAAATTTAGTACTCAGTGTATGTGGGAAACGTTTTGAAACAGAAATTCTAACGAAGCATTCTAAAGATCCCAAATGGACTGTCAAAAATAATATGCAAATTTTTTAAATACAAGTTGGACACTTATGAATAGGTGATCCGTTCATTATGAAGAAACTAGAAACGTAGATGACAAGTCAGGGATAGGGAGCCATCACATCGCATCAAAATATTGAAGCAAAGCTATTGACCTCTTTCTGAGCAGTGGGCTCAATCTAAGGAAAGCTAAACAGATTTTTTTTTAATGTACATATATCTTTTCCCGTAGTTTCGAGGTAGAGCATAGCGCCTGATTTACAGCAAAAATAATCAAAATTGGATACTGCAATAAGAGATTGATCCAAAACATGGCAGCAGACTCTACTAATACTCAATGGAAACAGGAAAAGCATATGGTTACTTTAGATTGACCATCAGAGCCAGCAACCCCTATTAATGAAAGCCAATATATTAAGATAAATCGGCTACTCCAACATACTTGGTGATCTGTGGAATAATCGGAAAATTTAGTTGCAATTTACCATCAAAGATGTCAAGCATGTTTTGCATAAACGTCAGCTATAACAAAGAAATATATTTCCCATAATTATAGAATTTTCCCCAATAAATAATACATCCATTTTGAAAAGCAGAAACGTTATTTTCTGAACGCTCTAAATATACTTTTGTAGTGAAGAGTTCAAAATCGGTAATAGGCAAATGGACTTTAAGTTCATATACTATTTGTAAGCAATGAATTTTCTCGCAGGGTTTGATTCTGTAGTAATAAAATGCCATTTATTGAGATAACTATTGAATATGACGAATATTACAGCATTTTTACTTTCACCTACATATACACACTTTCAGCTGTAATTTGTATAACTATATATTGTATGTATATAAAAAATGATTTTCGCCCTTATAAACAAAGGACACGTTTTTTATAATAATGGAGTGTAGTATAGAGTAGTCATGAACAGTGTGTTTTTTGGGATACAAATATTTTTTTATAATTTAAATTAATTTTTTTTAGGTTTTCTCTAATTCCTCTCAAATCTGTATTCTTTGAAAAATGTTTTCTTCCGGTTATGCTCTGCTTCGATACAAGTTTGGTAGGTTTATTGCTTCTTTAGCATTACCTTCTTCAGCTTTGGGAATAATTTTGAATAAGGTAAAGATTATTTTAGTATTACTTTTTATTTTAGGAAATCCGCTTTCTCATATAAAATAAAATAGTCAGATATAATACTTATTTTGTCTGATTTTAAGCTCAAGACGCCTTAAGGTTTTTCTGCCATAAGAAAGTAATCTGTTCCAGCTTTGTTTCCATCGAAAAATTTATCGCGTGTAGTCGCTACCTCCCTCTATGGGATAACCTCTGTTTAAATTACTCTTCGATATAGGCAATCGGATAAAATTTTTATATTTTGTAGCGTAAATTCAACACTGTTTTGTTAGCCAAAGAGCAAAACTTACGTAATTTTTTCTATATATTAAGCGGTAATAGCTTTAAAGTCAGGAAAAACGCGTGTTTTTGTTAATTTTTTTTCGAAAATGCAATTTATTCAATTAGGGTACAAAAAATTTCTCATAACTTTATGAGACTATATGAAACACCTAAATAAATGTTTGAAAAATGTTTAGTTGTAGAGTTTCGTGCGATTAATTTTAGAAAATTTTGGAATCTATTTTTTGTGAAAAAATATCAACTTCAGAGAGGCTAAAAAATACAATTAACTATCCTTATTTGATAAATATATCTAAAAGGGTCCTTTGAATCTCAAGTCAATAGTTAGGTTATATTATGATGGCTAGTTATAATACCATACATAGACCTACTGGTACTTAGTAGCTTAAGTATTCGTCATACAGGACGTCAACGTTCATTGGGAACTTTAATACTTCGTCCAGTTCTTTGAACGTCGAAGGTCTTAGATATCTACTCGTAAGTACAGTTCTATCTAGTGCTGAACAGAAGCATAGAAGGTGTTTCAGCGCCTCTATCATGTCTACTTCTATGCTCTTTCTGCAAGTATTGTCATTACTTATACCAATCCAGCACGTATGTGATGCAATTGTTATTCGTTTTGGAGAAATCGATCTCATTCACATTGAAAGAGAGTCTGATGAGAGAAAAGCGCGTTTAAACATAAAATTTCATAATGTCAATTGAAGCTATTTTGATACAACAGGACAATTAAACAGTTCTCGGCCTGGCACAAAGCTGCCACCACTAGAATAAAATCCATATAGTTTTTAGTTAGCCTTAACCTTCAAAAGGCGCATGTATACATATGACAGATTTCGGATCATTAGGTTATGGATTATATCCTTTTGAAGTAACTTTTGTTATTGTGAAAGAGACCACAAAATAATTTTGGATGACAATAAAGTAAAGTTGTTCGCGCTGGCAGGCATTGTAAGGATATATATATTATTCACTAATATAGTATACTAATACGCGAACTCATTTTGCGTCGATATGTGACAATGTATAACATGGCTCCATAATTCCACTACCAGATCAAAACGCCTGTCATCCGAGTGGACTGCATAGATGAATACGCTCCAAAGTGTAGAAAAATGCAAGAACCGATAGAGAAGTTAATGGCGTCTGCAGTTTGGGATGAGCATGGAATAATTTTTATTGAAAAATTGTTTGTTGAATGGCCAGATTTGAAAAAAATTGAGAATGCTTTTTCACTAAGTCAATGTAACCTGTTACAAGTTAGTGCAAACGTTGGAAAAAATCCATGAAATGGGTTTCGAATGACCTCCGTATTAACCGTTTTCTCTATATCGGGCCTTCAGCGACTATTTCCTTTTCTTAGATCTCGAAACAATACCCACTGGGAAAAATTTTTTGTGGAATGAAGAGGTGACTACCGAAACTGAGGCTCATTTTGAAGCAAAGGAATTGAAGGAACAATAATCGTACAATTTTTGAACTTAAAGATCGAGTTGTGAGTCAGAAAGAGAAATCTTGAATAAAAGAGGAAAAAGACAAAATGATAAAATTTTACAATTAAGCATTTGGAAATTGAAATTTAAAAGTTTTTGTTAAAAAATTAGTAACTAGTTAAACAAATATTTCTATATACATGTACCTCATATCGCAAACAAGGAATATATGAAGTCGTCTAAAACATTTGCTTTTTACTTGCTACTCTTACTTCCCTCTCATCATAAAGTCCCAGCGAGCGTCAGTCACAGTCAGAGTTACTAAATGGAATTGTTGTTTGCAGCACCTTGACAGGTGGTCGGCCCACAGAGACGCAACGGTCCACTTTGCAAACTATGCATATACATAGGTACATATATACATGTCGCAGAGCGGTTAACAAAGTCAGCCTGCGGACAAAAAGCTTGTGAGTGAGGCTTGCGGTATGGCAAGTGGCAGTGAAAAGCACAACTAACAAACTCGTTCGGAAAATATAACAAAAAAGGGGCTCATATTTGACAAAGCAACCGGCACGCATGTTTATTATTTGTGTATGTATGCGTGTGGGCATGAGCCTCTTCTCTATCGCATGTGTGTTTGCGTGCATGTGTGTATGTTGGTTAAGGTCTCCAAACAATTTGTTTGTACTTTAAACAAGCGACATCAAACGCACTGTAGTTGTGAACATCAAAGGCTGACAAGGCAAGTTGGGAGCGCAGTGAATTATAAGGTGGATGGCATAGTGGACGCAATGTGTGAGTTTTCCCAGATTGGAGGTCAAAGGTAGTAAGGTTATGTTTGACAGTAGTAAGCTTGTGGAACCGATTAATTTGTTTCTGGTATTTTGAATTTTTTTCTTAGCATGTTTGTTTGTGTTGGTTATACCAGCAGTAGCCTTCAGAAAATAGCCTCTAAAGTAGTATCTGATTGTTTTAACACTATTTGGCGTCACATCATATCAAATATGATAAGTTGTGAGAAAAACTTCGAAGTAACATAGAAATTTATCGAAAAATTCATAAAAACAAAAGAGCAACTACTGTGGTATCTCTTATAAGGTGTCAGACAGCATTACATTTTGCATCAGGAAACTGGATCGTTAAGTTTTTATGACAACTATATAGTATAGTATTCCAATTTAAACAATATGTTTGAAGATGGTAGTGTTACCTTGAGCAAAAAAGACAATACAAATTTCCTGATGCGTGACATTTTGCTACAACACCTGAATCGAAGCGGGATTGCCCCCATATGCTTTAGACTTTTCATATCAGCAGAAAAAAAAAGTCTAACAGTGCGATATCATACGAGTGGCCAATCAAACAGCCCAAAACGTGAAATTATCTACTCACCGAAGTGTTCACTCAATAAATCCATTGATTGATGCGATGTGTGGGAAGTGGCGCCGTCTTGTTGAGAAAAATATCGCTGAGATCACGAGCTTCAATTTCAGGCATCAAATAGTCAGGTAACCGCTATAACGGTTACCACTAACGGTTGCATTCTCACCGGCATTATTTTTGAAAAAAATTAACCAATCATTACGACCCAATAGCCACATCAAATCGTTGTTTTTATGGATGAAATGGTAACTACTGAATCTCTTCAGGTTACTCTACGTTCTAAATGCGGAAAATTTGCATGTTTACATACACATTGAGTCAGAAATAGGCCTCATCGGTGAACAAAATTTAGTTCGAAAACGTCGGGGAACTTCTTGGAACATTTCGAGAGCCTATAGAGCTAAGCTTGGGAAGTTCCAGCGGCTTCAGTTCTTGTAGGATATCGACGAAACATTTATCAAGTGGCTCAAATGTCAATCCGAGTTGCTGTGAATGGTGCCGAATCGACTCTCTACGCTCTTCGTATACACACTCAGCTCCGGCTGCTAAATAGCAGAGTAAAGAGTCACTTTTTTGAAAGAGCTACCTTAATGACAGGCTGTACTTGCTTGTTAATTAATATTCATTGATTAAATTAAGAGTTAATGGATATCCTGCCCAAAAATGATAACCATTTAAATGTTCGGGTTCTTCATAATTTTAGTACTAGGGCGCCCTCTGACGGCAAATTGAGGTAAGTATTCTCGAAAGCCATACCAAAACGTAATGAAACTTCACTCAACTTGATCTTAATCAAACTCCCGAGCAGAAATAGCTTCCTTTCTTAATGGGTAGCCTTCTCTGTGCTGAACCATGTTATCAATGAAAATTAAGCCTTCAAACCCAAAATGCATAATTTACTCGACAAATCGGGTTAATTTTGAAAGTGTTTACCAACAACAACAACACCAATACTAACCGGAGTAGACACGCTAAACTGTTCTAAACAGAACCGCTGTGTCCAACACGAAAATCAAAAAGTTTTCGCCGAAACTGCACAAAATCACCAGTGTGGCATGTTAAAGCGCACAAAAACCAGCAGAAATGAAAAAAAAGAACGGAAGAAGAAAATAAAAAATAATAAATGAAATTGCACGAAAATGAAAACTAAGCGCCAACTACGGCACAAAATATGGACATATCAACGAAATCGGCGCAAAGTGTACGAAAATGATTATTAGTCGAGGAAATTTCCCAGATTATTTTGCTACACGAATTTTGGATTTTGTTCGGGTCTTGCTTTTAGTTTTACTTTTTATACAAAATTTGCTTAGTTTGAGCAGCCGAAATGTTGTCAAATGCAGCGTGTGCAAAGAAAAAAGTCTAAAATGCAAAAGGGCTGGAAAAAATTAACTAATAAATAGTTATAAGCGCCCATAAGTATGCTAATTTGCTGACAATTTTATGCTTGCGTCTGTGCGTGGCTGACAGCGTTTACAGACTTTTTGGCGCTAAACATGTAAAATTATTAAAATATGTTGAAATAGTAAAAAGGATACTTTGAAAAATGTGTGTCGCAGACAAGATGTCAGCGTTTAGGTGATAACATAAAGAAGCTTCCGCTTTTCAGAGCTTTTTAGGTGAAAGTTAAGCAGGTTAAGGTTGGATTTGGCAGGTGACACAGGAAAAAGGTGGAAATGAGCTTTGATGTTCAAAGTTATGAAGGTAATGTGGTGCGCTTTAGTGTTAGAATACAGTTGAGCACAGATCTAAGCGGAAGCGTTAGGAAAAGTGTTATTTAAAATTAACAACAGTTGCACTAACCTCAATTTCGTGTAGACTAAATGACGTGGATTTGTTGAAAGTCACTAATGTTCATAGCCGAAGTATACTAAAAATCTTCAAAATCGGGTTACCATAACACATACCTCCCATACAACTTATTCTTCAAAAATGGCATTTTGGTTAATAACTTTAACATTTACTTAGATAAGAACACGGAATTTGGTGTGGTAATTAGATTTTATATATAGACTAAGTATACCGAAAATCAGCAAAATCGAACTAATAGAACACTTACAACCATACAACTTATTGTTCAAAAATGGTATTTTGGTTAATAACTTTAACATTTATGTAGATAAAACCACGAAATTTGGTATGGTTATTAATTTTTGTATAAAAATGTTCGTAATTGAAAAGTCAACAACAGCGGATTACAATAACACTTATCTCCCATACAAATTATCATTCAAAAGTAGTATTTGCGATTGTAACTCGCACATTTACGTAGATACGACCACCAAAATCGGTAAAATATTTGGTTATTATATAAGAAATATGTATATTGAAAATCAATAAGATTGAATTAGAGTAATCAATACCTCCCATACAAAAAAACGTTAAAAAACGCTTTTTTGGGTGATAACTTACCCATTTACAAAGATAAGACCACCAAATTTGATGAGATATTTGTACTTTGTATAAGTATTATGTATGCTGAAAATCAAAAAGATTGCATTATTAGAACACCTACCTCCTATACAAATATTCCATCAAAATTTTCAAAAATGGTATTTCTTGTCATAAAATAGTAAATGTATAATATTTTGGTTTAATAAATTTCAATACAAATGAAATGGCTGGGCAATCATGCACACCAGTACCTTAATATGAGAATATTTTTTTTTCAATATTTGACCAGTACGGAAAAAATTAAAAACAAGAAGTTACCCAGTGCTGCTACGAAACTTTTCCAACGTAAACAAAATAACGCAAAGAAGACGAAATATAGAAAATGTGCTACAAACATACGAAAAAATTAAAAAGCCATAACTTTAGCCAAAACCGAACTAACTCAAGTAGTCGTGTTGAACGTAAGGGCTGGCAACTACTGCTACCTGGTTTGAGTGCTCGAACTCAATGTAAATTTCATTTTCAATTTGTTTGCGCAAAGTTTTGCATGTGTGTGAGACCCGTATGTACATTATATATGTGTGTGTGTGTTGTTTTTTCTACGTCCTAAGACTTGAGAATTTTTGGAAATATTTTTTTGTCCTAGCAATTATTTGCCAGCCTTCTACTATCTACCTTTGGCTACAATATTTGACTCTTTAGCGCAATGCAACAGTTCATTCATACATGCAACATAGACGAGCAGTCTTGTTTTCGGCTTAGTTCCCTTACATTTGGGTGCCGGTTGTTGTTGTTTTTTCGTGTTTTTTTTGTGTTGCTTGTAAACTTCCTGCTGTTGCATACCGTATGGCGCGGCTAACTCGAATTCCCATATGTGCAACGAAATAATGTAAATAAAAAGTTATGACTTATAGAAATTATTTCAACTTTCTTTGCTTTTTGACTCATGCAACTAACTATAAGTGTATGTGTGTGTGTGTGATAAAATTGTATGTTTTTCATAATTTGTTGTTTTTATTGTTGTAGTATGGTATGTGTCTGTCCTTCCGCTTTGCAAAGCCGTATGCTCAAGTGTGCATAATGTATAAGGGGCTTGTGCGCCCTCAAGTATGCAAAGCAAATAGGTAACTTGGCATTGCAGCAGCGATGGAAGTTACAACTGCACTGTAGGGGCGTGGCATGCAGCTGGCGAACGAGTTAAAATAACATAAAGTTCGAGTTGACCAAAAGTAAGAAAAATTACAATAACAAAAAAAATATATGAAATTTCAAAAGTAAGAAAAAAATAAAATTACAAAAAAAAAACCAAATATAAAATTTCAAAAATTCAGTGGCACTGCAACACGCCCGCCGCGTTTGTTACTTTTGAAGAATTTTTCCGCTCTCTGTTTTTGCATTTTTCGCCAGTTTCTTACTCCCTGCACTTTTATCCTGTTACATTTTTATATTATTCACCGCTTGACCGGCTGTATGCTGGCGTTTGTTGCATGCAACAGCGAGCATGCTGCAGCTGGCTTATTTGTGCATGCGTTTGCGCTTGTTATACAAATTTGTTGTTGTAGTTGCAGCTTTTATTTTTTATTCTTTGCTGGTTTCTATGGTCACTAGAATATTTTGTTGCACATAAATTATTGCCACTCGTTATATTTACAGTTGCAGCTTGACGCGTTGCCAACTTCTATGTTTTGGTACTTTAAAATAATTTCCATTTTTCCCTTCTCCCTTTCTAGTTTTTATCGTTTTCTAGCGAGTTATTCTTCAATTTGCGCAGCTAAAATTATCAAAATGAAATTTGTTGCAAAGAAATGTTCCACATACTTGAAATATTTACCAGGAAAATTTTTCGTTTTTCTTTTGTTTTGACTGCTTTGTAAGAGAGTTGTGTTTGCTGTCAAAAAACTATTAAGTATGAAAATGATAAAGTAAAAACAGGCTTAGGACAACTGTCGAGGCGTGTAGAAATCTTAGAATTCCTTAGAAGACTGCGGATTTATAATTTAAGACTAATGACCTTTCTGAACTACACTCTTTAGTTGCGTTACCTTTTGATAAATCCTCTCAAAATATGTATCATGATTAGTAAAATAAATAAAAAGCCTTAATTACCTATATGACTATAGTTAAGATCGGTTTATAAGCCCTCAAATCCCACTGAATATTTTGTCTCATCCTCGAAAGGAAAGATTTAGTTGTTTGCCAAAATTGGTGAATGAATTCAAATTTTAAGAAAGTTCTTTCAGTTCAAGAGTCTCCGACTAGTAAATCACTTTCCTCATGTATTAAGAGATTATTTGACGCCTGCAAGTATTATATCAAATATAGTACCTTTAAGCTGTTCTTTGTAATTTTATTATACCTATTGTTCACACTATTAGCAAATTGGCTAAAAATAAAAGAAAGCTTTTCAAAACATGTGTAGACAGTTAGCTAAATGGACTAAATAAAAGAGTTATCCAAACATTTAAAGGCAATGTACTAATTGATTCAATAGTATCTTGGCACTGCTTAAATAATATATTATATTAAGATTGAGAAACTTTTTTGCTTTTCGCACAATTAGCCAATCTAATAAAAAATAGGTTCCATTAACGATCCGCGGACGATCATACTTGTTTATGTTCTTCATTTTATATTTGTTTAATGATTAAAGTTCATCATGAAAATTGCTGTTTTATCAGTGCATACAGCCAAATTTATAGCCTGGACAACAACCAGAAACCAAATTTACAGTGTGGACAACAACCCAAAAAATTGTATTCTTGTTTCAAATCAAAATCCAGTCAATAGATAAATTAACTATTGCGCGCGGCTATAAAGGATCTTGGGAAACCATTGCACTTAATTTGCTCATTCACTAATATAAAAGGCTCTCCAGAACTATTTATCAACGTAACTGTTTATATTATAAACTTAGTTCGCCTTTATTAGTACCTTTCTCATTTCTCGCTAGTAATTATGCAACGGGCGGTATATCATCTTAGTAAAGGCATATCATTCGTTCTTTTGAATTTTTTATGTGAATTCAGTGGCAGTTATCGCCTTTAAGTCATTCAAAATATATTTTGCAATGTTGGTAGGACTATCCTTAATAACTATGCGAAATATGCGCGCGATTTGTCTGCAAGTTTGCTTGCAGTAGCTGCTCAAGTGCCTTGGTATTTTTACAATGGATAAAAATACCAAACAAAGAATTTGCCTCAAATTTGCATTTCCAACTAAATTCCGCATGCAGAGTCATTGCAAATGTTGCAAAAGGCTTACTGTGATTTAGTTTTACCGAAAACACAACCTTTGACTGATACAAAATCTTCAAAGATGGCCGAGATCGCTGAAGACAATCCTTGTTTATATGGTGCTTGAAAATCATCAGTCAAGTGTTAGAGAGATAGCAAAAGAACTCGATATCTACCGCGAGTCCGTTCGAATGATTTTGGTGAATTTTTTTGGTATGGAACCCGTTCTTGTCCAACTCGTTCCGATAAAGCTGAACTATAAAGGGATACCGTAAACACGTCTCTTTGGACATGCTTGATCATGCGAATTTCGATTCCACACTCATGAAGAACCATATAACTGCGACACATGGGTTTATGAGTTTGGCATGCAAACAAGTCGAAAGCAAAAACACCACGACAAAGCCGCTCAGAAATCGGTTTTCCGATATTCATGATTTGGTGTATCATAAATTTGCTCCAAATTGACAGACGGTCAATAAGAAGCTCTATTTGGCCGTATTGAGGCATTTGCGTGAAAAAATCTGTCGAAAACGGCCAGAACTGTGGAGAAAAAATTCATGCATTTTACACGATGATAATGTACTATCGAATCAAGTCACGAATCTGAAGCCCAAAACATAATGAATACCATCTATCAACCACCGTATTCACAAGATTTCGCTCCGTGTGATTTTTTCTTATTTCCCAAATTGAAACCGCCACTTCGTGGAACCCGTTTTCAGACGATTGAGAAGCAAAAACAAAATTCACTGACGGTGCTAAAGGCCATCCCAAAAAGTGCTTATGAAAAGTGTTTCTAGGACTGGAAAAATTGTTCGAATAAGTATATTGCGTCTCGTGTTGACTACTTTGAAGGACACTAAAGAATAATTTTTTTTGTCTCAATGTATATTCAATCAATATATTTGACTTTTGTGAGTGAAAAGAATATGTATATTTGTTTTCACCCACCTTTGTCTAGTTGTTATCTGTACAAAAACAAGTTTTAGAATACCTAGCGAGAAATTGTTTAATAATCCCGTATATGATTGATAGAAAATCTGCAGTTATGTGCATAATTCTCTACTATAAAGGCATTAAGTGCATGATGGACAAAACATTGTGCGCAATAAACACCAACAATTTTTTCATAAAAAATGTTCGTAAAAACTTTACGAAGCGTTAAAATGCCGATATTACCAAAGGAATTTCAATATTGCAAATCGTAAAGTAATAATTGCCGTAAATGCATTATGATAAAATAATTAAAAGCAAAAAAAAAAATATATGTATATTTAATGGATTTACACAAAAAAGGCACTTAATAAACAATAAGCCGATTTATTCGCTTAATAACGGGTTTCGGGTACTTTTGAGGGGTTATACATTTTTTTATGAAAATATACATAAATACAAGTACATACATATATACATACAAATTATTATGAAATTATTTCAATTTTAAGCTTTTTATTAGCAATTATTGATTTGCTACACAATATAGAAATGTATCAATAGAGTAAAGTGAATTGATATAGGTTGTAATTCTGTCAGTTTTTTTTACTAGACACTGTTGAAGTAATGCTGACACCTGCTATTTACCCAAGGCCAACTATATTTACTTCACGTTATCTGTTTGCAAAATGGGAGTTTCAATTTGGGTTTGAATCCAACTTAGGCTGAAAGCTCGAAAGAAAAAGAGAAGAGCTCCAAACCTTTTCACCAAAGTATGGTGAATTTAATTACTTACCTCACTGATGATATTTGATTACTTCCTATCAGAATCACAATACTTTTTATTTAAAAATATCTTACATAACTTCTTCTCATTGAGTTTCGAACACTTCCACCACGGTATGGTGAGTTAATTTATTTACCATAATGAAGTAATTTTATGATTTATTTTCGAAATTGTAATACTTCGTCAAATAAGGATTTTTCACAGAGAGTTTCGAACTTTTTCACCTCATTTTGGTGAACTAATAATAGTTTATTTGTTCCAATAGCGGCTATTGATAAGTTATTGTCAAAATCATAATACCTTTGAGAACATAATTTACTTTATAAAAATATTGAACTTTTTCACCACAGTATGGTGAGTAAAAATTATTCACCACACTGCTGATATTTAATAATTCACTATCAAAATTATAATATTTTTAACTATAACTTATGTACATAACTTCCTCTTAGAGAGTTATGAAATTTTTCACCAATGTATGGTGAATTAATTTGTTGAGAAAATGATATCATAAGATGCTTAATTCTTAAAATTATTACATTACTTAACACATACTCTTTTTAAAGAATATTTTAAACTTTTTCACCACAGTGTGGTGAGTTAATAATGCTTTATTTACCAAAAACGGCAAGGCAAATCATAATATTATGAAAACATTATTTTATTTTAGAGATCGTAATACTTTCTAAAACATTTTCACAGAGAATTTCGAATTTTTCCGCCACAATGTGGTGAGTTGTTAATAGTTTATTTACTAAAAATGCATTGTTTGAAAATTAATATTCAAAATCATAGTACTGAGTAAACAAAATTTCGTCTCAGAGAGTTCCGAATAATTTCACCACAGTATGGTGAATTGCAACTAATTACATCCATTTAAATTAACAAAGTTACTACCAGAAATCCATAAATTGGCAATATATCAACCCTACCAAACAGTCATTGGCAACAATTTATAACAAACAACTTTCAATAACCCAATAAAAGCAACAACAGCAACGAAAGTGTGCCAAAAACACGCACAACTACCACTTTAACGCCTCAACTCAATTCATTTTCAATAAAAGTCTGCCTGTCTGCTTATAAAGTAAATAAAACATTGATTGCGTACGCACAACTGTACACCAAGCCTGCTGCTGTGCCACCAGTCAGCCAAGCAAACAACAGCAACTGTGGCACAACAACCTCAACTGATGCAAAAATGCAATGAAACGAGACGAAATTGTTTTTACCCGCTGCGTCAAATTTTTAAGTGAAAAACTTTTAGTGCACACGAATTGCTAGTTAAAAATTACTTTTCATTTGCACAACAACAGCAACACAAATAAAATGGCGAAAGAAAGGGAAAAAATAAATAAACGGTGGCACAAAAAACTTGCTTATAAAAAACCGACAAAGAGTGGAAGCGCAGAATTGGGTAAATAAAAGTGCTGTATGCCGAGCTCTTGAGCGTAGAAGCGTTGGAATTCTTCGTGGCTGAGAGACAATGAGGCGCTGAAGTTGTTGGTTGGCTGATTGAAACACTTTCGTTGCGGTGCATTGAGTTCGGAGTGGCGATAAATACTTGTAGTACGTACTATGGAGCTCTTAATGGGTTAGAGATGGCTGTGGTGAACGGTTTTTTTTAGATTTTTCTTTCTTTATTATTTCTTTTTGGTTAAGAATTGTTGTACTATTTTTAGAATACATTCAAAATTATTTAATTAATATTTTAATTACAAAACGCTAATTCTGTATTATATTTTTTGTTTTCTATTCCAGTTCCAACAAGATTTACATATGTTTCAGTCGGAAATACAAAATTCAACTTATAAAAAATCCCCAAAATCAACATCTTTGATTGCTGACATGGAAAAGGTACCCACATAATACGTATAATTGTATATAAATAAGTGAAACTCTAAAAAACACATTTTAGTTTGCCAAAATGCCAGCGGCAGCACATAACTATACTTACTCAAAAACCGCGCATGGCCTTGTAAAAAGTGCCATTGGTTTTGTTTTTTTGACTGCAAATCGAAAAGCCATGTCAGTCAATGCGCCCACACCACGCCCTAAAAGCACAAACACGCTTAATAAAATAACAAAAAATTTTGAGGTTAATATTTTTTTGACACAAAAGTGGCAACGGCACAATGTACTATTATATATTCGTATGAGCATTAGGGTGAGACTAATTTTTTAAGACTTTGGCACGTAAGTAGAATTACTATTATTAGTTACCAGAATACTACCAGTTTTTTCTGTAGAAAGTCTAAAATTTTTTCTCAATGAGTTTAAAACTTTTTCACCACGGTGTGGTGAATTAATTAACTTAGTTCAATTACGTTATTTGATAGTTTCCTTTCAAATTTGTAGTATTTCTTAAAATGTAATTTGTCTTAACATTTTGTTTTGAATTTTTCAATTTTTGTGGGGAATTAAAAATAGTTAATTTGCTACAAAAGCGGCTTTGGTGATTTTTTGTTAAAATCATAATATTTATGAGAAGATAGTTTTGCTTCTAAGAGTTTCAAACTTTTCACCACAGTATGGTGAATTAATTTTGCTACCACACTGGTGATATTTGATGATTTACAATCAAAATTATTATAGTTCTTTATAAAACTTCTTCTCAGAGAGCTTCGAACAATTTCACCACTTTCAAATAATGTATGATCAGTTTAAAAGTCTTTGACGAATTATGAGGGTTTTTATGATACATTGTTATAGGAATTATAGGTATCACAATGTACCAGGCTCACAAACTGTTCAAGTGAGATCGCCTTTTCAAGATCGACCATTTAACCCAACATAGCTTAACCCAGACCTTCTTGGGTGGTTTATATTTTTTCCAGTAAAAAAAAAGTAAATTTGCTAGGAAAATGGTAGTGTTGTATTTATTGCTTTGAACCCACTTTTAACTTAACAACTTACCTTTAAATTTCTCCCGTAAAATTGTACCACCCCAATATTTTCTTCATCGCTTTCCTTACCACTCTCTCACATTTACTCTCACCTACTCATTGCAATTGCTTTCATAGTTTTTTAACATGTTTATTTCACCTTCATTTTTTAGTGGTTTTGTATATCTGTATGTCATATTTCACCTTCACATGCCAGAGCAGCTGGCTTTTATTGCAAATGTTGCCAACATTTATTGATAAATTGCAAGTATCGCCTTTGGCATTGCAATTGTCGTAAACGTTTTAACAGTTAAATGATAAATAAGACGGTGCAAAAAATGTGAAGTTGAGAATTTAAAAAAATAAAAAAGAAGGGGTTAAAAAAATGCATGCAAAAGTATCAAAAAAAAGGTTTATCTAAAAAAATACTTGAAAAATTAATAAAAAAATGTTTCAAAAAAAATTTATTTCTTTAAAAATAAATTGAAACAAACCGGTATATTTTAGATGCAATATTCCTCTGCATATAAACATAGTTGCAATAAGCCAAATAAATAGCTCCAGCTTTACTTCCGCTTCCACCAACGAAAGTTGGCAATGTGACTGTATTGTTCGCCCGTTACCAGTCCTCTTTTTCCCCATTTTTGTTATTGTTGCAATCATTTTTTCAATTTTAAGCGAGCGAAATATGCATTGTGAAATTAATACATATGCTTGTGTGTGTATTTGTGTGCTTTTGTATTTTAAATTCCATTTTACGCCTGTAAGTAGGCAGCATATTTTGCGTATATTCACTAAAATAAGTTCAAATATATTTTCTGATCTTTTTGGTAAATCGTATGACATTTTATATGGCTTCAATTTGTATTTTTCAATTATTTCTCTCACTAGACCTGCCAGCGTTCTTTTTTATATTATTTCGCTCGATTAATATTCTTGGTTTAATATTTCAGCATATTTCATTTTTCCCCTGATACTGATAGCTTTCACTTCATTATTTTCATGCTATATTTAGATCTTATTATTTTTCCATATTACATTCGGGATTTTCTAGTTTTTATGTTGTCTTTATTATTTCTTTCCATCCCAAATTAATATCAAATTCTCGTTGTGACATCAAATAACTTATGAAATGAGATATTAAAGTTATAAGTAAAGCGTTAAAGTGTTTTGAAAAGAAAAGGATATATATGAAGCAAACTTTCAAAATACACTGTCTCGTGTGGTCACGGAATTTTCATTGGATTATTCTCTTTTGAAACTATAATAGTTTTTTTCTGATCTTTTAAGTACCGAACACTGCCAGTAGGATCAGTAAGCAGGGCTGGAATCGCTTAAGGGCTAATAGCCATTTGCTGATAAAGGCTCTTGAATCCATGTTTCCACATAGAGATCACATCGCCTCACTACTTTTTCAATATGCTGGGGCTAGATGGGCCGTTGTGACTTAGGAGAGCGCACAATAGATCCAAGGGGCAATCCTCATGTATAATCTTATCTTATAACTGCTGGCGCAAAAATAATCTTCCGATGTTTTTTGGAAAATGAAAAACTTCGAAAATATGATGTCATGTAAATGGCCGCCGTCACAGTTGATTGTCATTTGAGCCCTTTTTATGGCATTTTCCATCACTTTGGCCAGATTTTCCGGCGATAGGTTCTCACATTCTTGACGGATATTGTCTTTAAGAGCTGCAAGAGTCTGAGGCTTGTTGACATAAACCTGCGACTTCAAAAAGCCCCACAAAAAGGAAAGGCGTACAGCGATGAAAATGATATCATTGGCCTCAATATCCGCGCCGTTAGTTCTGCTTTCTCCAGTATGGATAACGGAGTAAGGTGTCTGGGTCTGGTTGGGCCGCACTCGAGACTTGGCTCCCACGTCATTTTGACAGTCATAATTTTGATGTCGTGAATAATTTTGTATATCTTGAAAGCAGCAGTGGTATCAGTGATGTTATGCAGCCTCGAAACCAACGCAGAATAACTCTTACCAACAGGTGGTACTTCAGGTTGAGTATGCAATTGAGAAGTGAAGTCCTCTCTCGGCGAACAAAGGCCAAACTCTACAAGTCACTCATAATTGCCGTCCTGCTATATGGTGCAGAGACATGAACGATGACAACATCTGAGTCGGCGTTTCGAGTTTTCGAAAGAAAGGATCTGCGGAAGATATCTGCGTGTTGGCCACGGCGAATATCGAATTTGATGGGACGATGAGCTATATGAGATAAACGGCGACATTGATAAAGTTCAGCGAATTAATAGACAGCGGCTGTGCTGGCTAGGTCATGTTGTCGAAACGGATGAAAACACTACAGTTCTGAAAGTATTCGACGCAGTAACCGCCGGGGAAGGCTAAGGAAGAGGATCAACCTTGCGCGTTGTTGTTAACTCAGCTATAACCGCGTAAGCGTTATCTGCGCCAGTAAAGAAGAAGAACAGGTACTCATTTTTAGAGAGTAAAAAATTAAAGCTTGTGAGATAATGTTTTCTTAAAAAAAGTTGTCTAAATTGCTAGAGGATGGTGCGCGAAAGGTACAATCTAAAGTATCATCATATATGTATATCAGTAAAGTAGCATGTTCTCGAAATTTGTTGAAGATGATTATCAATAAATTTTAAATTTGATTCGTCATTGGGTTGAAATTTTAATAGAATTTCCTAAAATAGGCCAAAGACAAATGTAAGCGCCTGATATTTACAGATTCTTTCCGTATAAAAAATGTGTTTAGAAGTCACCACTGCTGGTACTGATTTCGTCGAATGAAAATATTTAAAATTCAGAAAACTTGTCTTTCTATAAGTGACTTTGGATTTCTATAAAAGTATCGCAATGAATTTCCAAAAGTATAAAAGTATCGCAATGAAGGCCAAGTTATGGAAACTAGCCTTTTTTTGGAATGTGCTTCATCACTCATTGAAATTATTCACTGATCATAGAGCTTGATATACATCTTATTCTCCATATAAGTCCTGTAAGTTGTTGATTAGCAAGCATTATTAAAAACTACGAAAATACGTTTATAAATATATAAACTTTTTGAAGCAAAAACTAATAGAAATAATAATTAATTGTACAAAATAATAACTATTATTCAGACGCCACCATATTTTAACATTTTTGCTTTTCACACTGAAATTTATTTTAGATCTTTGAGTGATTTACGCTTATAAATAGAACAAAATATAAAACAAACAATTCTGAGAAATCACAGGCATTTCCAAGATGCATTTGAACTATAAATATTTTTTCCCACTGTAAGGCGATATGCCATCGGTAGAAAACACTGCACTCAACAAATATTTTTGTGGCATTCATATAATGCCTGTTGGACCAAAGATATATGGCATTGAAAGAAATGTGAATTCTGAGGAAAATGGAAAATCAAAAAAATTCAGTACGAGATGAGTATGCGCCTAAAAATATGCAACATCAAGGACGTAGTGTGAGTTTGCCGCCACAAGGGAAATATGTGAGGGCCACAAATATAAAAGAAATTTATGAAAATTCTACTGGCAATGCAACCACTGAAGCTTATAGTGGAAAATTAGTTGGCAAATGCATGTTGAAAATTTTTATTACTTACCGGAATTTGTCTGGCTGTGCGTACATATTACATATATGCACTCATACATCTGTTTATGTGTGTTTGTGTGTTTGTGCACACACATGTGATGAAAATGCAATTTTATTTATTTCAAAAGCTACAAAATTCAAATATTAGTTGGAGTGAAGGTGAAAAAATTTTGGCTCTAGGACATTTGAGCAGCTACGTGCAGTTTATCCTTAAGCACATCGATGCATCCAACTCGGCTACAGTAGTGCAAAAAACACCGGCAGGCAAAAGATTCGGCAAATAGAAAATGAAAACCGAATTTATTTATGACTTCGAATGGACAATTTGACAATTGGACTAATGTGCTGGCCGCACAGACGTGTGCTATCAGAGGCATGCATAAATAAAACGCACATATACACTCACATACATACAAAAAAACATACACACACATATACATAGTTATACGTATAGCTATCACAAGTAGCTTTTAACTCTTGTGGCCATAAAATTTTTTAAATTTTTTCTTATCTAATGGCAAACTGATAGTCAAATAGAACTTTTAACCTACTTTCCGTTGTGCGACATGTCCATGCGCCTGCAGATATGCAACGTGTGCGCATACAATGCAATGTGAAAGTAGACAAAAACGGTAACCTTAGAAATGCCCCGGAACTTTTCTCAGTTCGATATGCGCTTTTAACACAAACACATATAAATTTTCACTGCCCAGCTCGTTGGTATTGGCCTGTTGTGGCAAAAAAGCCGGCAACTCACGTTTTTATGATTTCCTGATTTCATTTCAACTAACCAATTCATAGCTAAATTTGCAGAAAAAGAAAAAAGATGTACCTACGTCTTTCATTGAGCTTCAGCGAAGCGCATAAAATGCAGATATTTCATTTCATGTCTTTCGCTTTCATGGCGATAGCAGCAAAAGTTTCGTACGTAATACTTTTTGTGCCTACTTTTGGGCGCAGTTCGCTTGTTTTTCGTTAATTTCGGCAGTTGCAACATTTTGCTCTGCCTGGCGTTTTGTGGCAGCGTGTCTTATTCAAATTTATGTTGCTTGCTTGCGTATCTATGCTTGTCTGCTTGCGGCTGGCAGTTGAGGTCAACGTGAGCGCATAAAACTAGGCTGTGCAAAGTTATATTTGCTTTAATTTGCTATTTGACCAGTTAGTTGTGGAGCTTAAGAAGCACCTGCTATCGAATTTATTTAAACTTATGTGATTTCATATGGCTGCGCGCTTAAATGTATGTAACGATTTTTGTAATTGCAGCAGGTACATAGCTTGCAGTAACGGTATTTGTGAGTTTTTCGGGAGAGGAAAGGCTACGCTGACATGCAAGTTGCATCAAATTGACTTTGGAAATCGAGTGAGATTTCAGTTTACTTGTATTCGGTCGTCTTACTTAATCATTTCACGATCCAGGCTGCTTATAGAAAGCCTAACCTGGAATCACAGGTAACCATAAAGCAGATGAGCTGGCAAAGAAGGCCACCTCAGCCTCGCTGTCGTTGGAGTGGGATCACGTCGGATCTTTGATATACTCTGGGACACTATTCGGCAGCTGGGACTGGCGGCAGCGATCATAAGATCCTTCTGACCCAATGTCAATCAGAAGAGAACCAGTGAGCGCTTCGGTCTCACAAAGGCTAATCTAATCTTTCCGTAATCGTAAAGATTATGTTCAGATAATGTGCTATTGGTAACCATGAGATAAAGTTAATCCATCAGGTACCTGGAGGAACCGCCATTCGCTTAAGGGTTAAAAACTTACAGGATGCCAGTTGCAGAAGCTGTATGGAGGAAGACGAGGTTAAAACATCTGATCCCTGTATGCGTGGGATCAAATTTAAAACACCTTGGATTTCACATATTTATTATTTATTTATACAATTGAGTTAGTGGTAACAGAAATTAATCGCTTAACCAAATGTGTTGTATCCATACGCACTTTGTTCACGATTAAATCCCTATTACTGTAGACTTTTTCTGGCTCGATAAAGAAGTGATCATAGTCAGTCCTGGTGCGATCTCCTCGGGGCATCAGCACTATAACTTAGCCTAACATCACTTAAATTATGGTCGAGACTACAGAGGTATTTTTGATTGAGCCAACATTAATATGAGCTTGACATTTGGTTGGCATAAAATCATTATTTTATTATGATCTATTGGTAGCACCCGGTTGGGTTAGCTTTGCCTAATGCTGAAAAAAGGAAATTATGAAATCGTTTTTTTTCTGATGAAATAAGTTTGTTGTAATTTTTCAACTAATTTTGGGACAAGACTTCAATTCCGACTCCGTAATTTCAGCATCCTGAAGAACACAAGGAAAGATACAACTTTAAGCTTCATTTTTAAAAGAAAATACATATACCTTTTGTTCTAAAAAGTTTTCAATTTTTTCGAGAATAATCCCGAAATTATTAAATTAAGGTGTAAAAAGACTATTTAAATGGTCTCTATTTTAACCAACTTCGGGATTGATCCCGAAATTTCGGGATTATTAAAAAAAAGTACAGTTTCTAATTGGATGATACATATTTTGAAAAATTTTGTTTGGGATTAATCCCGAAATTTTGGAATTTTTAAAACAAATTGTGTGACAAATCCTTTAAAAGGTCTTTAAAGAAGCCTCGTGAAAATAAACACACATGTCCTAGACCACTACAGCTACAAAAGCCAAATTCGCTTAAGAGAACTCTCATAAGAACTACAAGTATTCCCAAAAGTGTGACAATGGATGAAATCGGTCCCTCTATCCTGATATACTCGTGAGTTTGTAAAAGTAAATATGAATTTAGTGCGGGAATGATTCCGAAATTTCGGGATTGGCAAAAATTAGTTAATTAAGAAACTGGAGGAAATTTTAGAAAAGTTGTTAATAAAGTTCGAGATTGATAACGAATTTTCGGGTCTGGTATAAAACGTTTTTTTTAAACGTTTATTTTTTGTGTGAAAGTTGTTTAAAAAATATTTATTTACTTCGGGACTGATCCCGAAATTTCGGGATTCGTAAAAAACGTAAAAAAAATCGGGTTTTTTTTAATAGCAGGATATTTTAGAAAAAATATTGCTTCGGGACTGAAACCGAAATTTCGGGATTGGTAAAAGTATGTTAATTACTACTAAAGTTTATAAAAAAAAAATAACTTTTAACAAGATCGATCCTGAAATTTCGGGATTGGAAAAATTAAATTTTTTGTTTGAAAAATTGTATTTATATATCTTTACTAATCGAAATAGAAAATCCAAAACATTTCGCAACACATACTGAACCAATAAGAAAATAATTGCTTTTAATTACTCTCTAAGATTGCAGATTATTGCTCACATTCCGCTCTACTGATTTATGCCAACATAATTTGCACTCAATATGCAATCCGCTATATTGCACAACTGATAATATGAAAATGCAGCAAAAGCGAGTATAAAACAAATTCTACTTAAAATGCAGCAAATAAGCACGCGAAAGTACGGCATAAGTAATAAAAACTTTTGCAATGCAATTTTCACAAAACAAAGGCGAAAATGCAGCAAGAAATTGGAAAAGCGAAGAAGCAGCGCGCGCAAAAAACCATCGAAATAAATATGAGAATCCACTTCATTTGTAGCATTGCAGCAGCGTGATATTCATGCTTTATAAGCCAATGACAAACAGAGCGCACGGAGCGAGGCCAGCGTGGCGGCTATAAGATTGCAAGCGCTGCACAACAGTAGCCTGCTTTTGGGTGCGCATATACCACTTTGACTACGGTTTGTTGTTGTTGGCAAGAAAAGTGTTAAGTTCACTCAATTATTTTGTTTATTCGCCTGCGAATGTACGGTTTTAGCGGCAACTGGCATTGCTTTACTGCTTGGCTAAGCATTGACTAACGAAGAAATTGACAATAAACAAACACACACACATACATAGAAATATATGAGTATATGCAAAAACACACGCTGGCATGCACTTTTGGAATCGCAAAGGCGGATTAATAAAGTTGACTGTGTATATGTATGTGTGTAAGTGCATATATTTGACTGTAAGTGTATGTGTGTGTTTGGGTTTACAAATTTATGTTTGTATGTATATGTGTTTGTTTGCTGGCAGCCAATTCGCGTTGCGCCATCTGCAGAAATAATTGAAATGTTAGTTGTGTGCTTGTCACCGCAGTTTGTCTAACTGTCTGTCCGTGTATGTTTGTCTGCGCCTCGGTATATGCTTCGTTTGTATATTTAATACGAATTATATTTTCTGCATTGTCACTTTGTCCTTTTACGACAACAACTATCACTCTACTCTACATTCTTGTTGTTGTTGTCGCTGATATTTCGCTTCATCGTTGGCCAAATGAGTTTGCACTACGTTTTGCCAAAGCTTTCCCGCTAACTGCTTGTCTGACTGTTTGCCTCGTTGCTTGGCTGACGTACGAATGGACGGACTGGCTGGCTGTTTGGTTGGCTGCTGGTCCGAAATTGTTTTGCGATTCAGTTCATATGCAAAAATGTTAAAAGTTTGCAAATGCTTATTCCACCACAGGGTTTGTTGGCTAGCGACGGGCGTATCGTTGCGGTAACGTGCATGCTGGGTGTGGTATAATGTGAGCGTTCAAAACTTTATCCGCATGCGAAAATTTTCTGCTAATATGCTCGAATGTAATCATTTAGCATGCACGACGGGCACTGAGAGAAATACGTGTGAAATTTAAAGTACATACAATTACAATTACAATTAAAATTAAAATTAAAATTAAAATTAAAATTAAAATTAAAATTAAAATTAAAATTAAAATTAAAATTAAAATTACAATTACAATTACAATTACAATTACAATTACAATCACAATTACAATTATAATTACAATTACAATTACAATTACAATTACAATCACAATTACAATTACAATTACAATTACAATTACAATTACAATTATAATTACAGTTACAATTAAAATTAAAATTAAAATTACAATTACAATTATAATTACAATTACAGTTACAATTACAATTACAAAAAAGTTTTAATTATAATTAAAATTACAATTTCAATTTCTATTTCATTTACAATTACAACTACAATTACATTTACAATTACAATTTCAATTACAATTAAAATTACAATTTACAATTACAATTGCAATTACAGTTACGATTACAAATACAATTACAATTACAATTGCAATTACAGTTACGATTACAAATACAATTACAATTACAATTAAAATTACAATTACAATTACAATTACAATTACAATTACAATTAAAATTTCAATTATAATTACAATTACAATTACAATTTCAATTACAATTACAATTACAATTAAAATTTCAATTATAATTACAATTACAATTACAATTACAATTACAATTACAATTACAATTACAATTACAATTACAATTACAATTATAATTACAATTACAATTACAATTACAATAACAATAATAGTATTAGTGCACAAACAGTTTCCAGTTTTCTTAGACATATAAGCCTACTTTCAGGCGCATAAGCTATTTCTTTCTTACTATAATAAATTCCTTTAAAACATTTAAAAAAATTTTCCGCACTGTAGTAGCAGCTGGTTACCATGCAATGCACTAAAATTCGTCGTCGTTTCGCCACATTCGTCTGATGATGCACTCACTCGGCTCTGCCATCTCTCATTGACTCGACGTCTATGTGAGTGCCGGCATGTGTTAGTTAAGCACACATTTGTTAGCTTGTGCGCGCGCTAAACCATGAACAATATTTGCCTACAATTTAAGTTGGTCAAGAAGATTTTTTGTTTTTTATTTTCGAAAAACTCGCAGCTTTTTTCTGTGGCCAACTTTGCTACTAACTTTTTACTCGATTATAATTCTAATTACTTTGTGCTCGAATAAATATTTGAAAATTAGCTCACAAACATTTACTTATTCAAATAAAGTGCAAAGGCGAGGCACAGTAATATGAGCAGATAAAATGAAATGGTAAAACGGCATTTTTCCATTTAATGTAGCATACTTTTAAGCGCTCATACTGGCAAAAATTTAAATATGTTTGTTTTCTTATTATAACTTGTTAGATTTTCACCTGCAGGCCTTAGTTTAAGCTAACAATATGGTGTATTGTATTAACAGTTAACACTCGAAGTGTTAATTAAGATTGCGGTGCATCCTAAAAGTATGCTATATGCATGTAAGTGCATTAAATATGAGCTGTATTCATGAGGGAGCACTTTATATGCAACACAGGCAAATTTATTTACCAGCAAATTTATCTAAATGAAGTATAATGCTGGAAAGTAGGTCAGTCGGTGTTCGACAGTTGTCAGCTGTTGGCAGCATTTTAGCATATATAATTTGCTCTGGCATATTGTGAGGCGTTAAACGTTAGCAATAATAGCTTTAAAGTACTGACCAACGTTTGTCTGCCTGTGTGTGTTTTTGATTTTGCTTTAAGTAAGTGCCATAAGCCTTTAAGTTAAGTCCGATTTTAATTGAGTTTGTTGGGTTTGGTTAGGTTTTGCTTAAAATTATACTGTGCATTTGGCAAATTGGTTTATCTAAAACTATTATAAGCAGATGCATTTAGGAAGGGGATTTGAATTGATGAATTTTGACATGACTGGAAGTAATTTTTTGTTAGGAAATGGCAATTAAGATAGTTATCTATAACAAGGAAATTTAGTTGTGTGTTTTTACTCCAGAAAGTTTCACCACCACTTGTCTTATTATTGTCTAAAAATTTGGGGACGCGTAATCGCTGTTATATTTCAACTTCTCCGTTTAATAAACTGAACTCAAAAAGGAAACCGCTGTGCAGTGAAAAAACCCTTTTTGAAAATAATATCCTCTGGCTGAGCTTTTTATGTCTGAAAATATTGAAGATAAGAATGAGTCCACTAGCGAACGTTTCATCTCCACAAATACAGCTAACTTAGCTCAAATTTCTTTGGCTCTTAAAACCTAAATCATAATCTTAGGAATCGCTAAGTAAAACTGAACTATTTAAAGAGAAATATATGCTACCTGAAGACCACAACTTCCAAGGCTTTTGTGTTTCCTTCATTGAAATTACATTTTAACATGACGGGTCCCAAACTCGGCGACACAACATCAGCTGGGGAGAAAGTTTCGTTGATCACAAGCCGTTTGCTTTAACCCAGACGCCCGCTGGCAGCCTCAGATCCTGGTGGACAGACGCTACAAACTTTTTGAGCTCTTAAACCGCTTACCTCAGCGCTGTCGTAGCAAGGATCCCTCTCTCATAGCTATATCCCTGAGATTCATACTAGCTGGTTACCACATCTTAGTCAAAGCTGTTCAGCCATTATGTGATATAATGTTAGAAGAAGCGGTACCAGCAATCATAGAGCTCTGAGTATATGAAGAATTTTTTGATGGAGTGGTCTGAGAATTGCTTGCAGCAGTTGACACATGAGTGAATTATGAGTATGATTGTAAGCCTAAAATTAAGCATGAAAGATTCAAGAAATGTATACTTTATCTCCAATTAAAAATTGTATACCCTCAATAGGATATTTATGAATGATCATCGTGTTGAACTATGTCGATTAAGCGATATTCGTCAGTCTGTAAATACGCGAAGAAATTCCTAAGTTTCTTTAAATTTCATTCACTTTCGTTTCTGCCCAAGAAGCTGCTTATTTGTCGAAGTCGCGGATATCGAAGCATTATAGCGCACAGCTGCCATAAAAACTTAAAAAGCGGAATTAGGTATTTATCTGAAAAATAATTTATTTTAATAAATTTTCGCTACAAAATTCTTTCATATTCTTAAAGTTTGCCCCATTTTACTGCTGATAATCATACAAGTATGTACACACGCCTTTACACATCCTGTTTGCATAACTTCATAGCAATCGTCAATTTGTGTCGGTCAATTAACCAACAACGCAAATATAAGTAGATGAGTAGATAAAATATTATTTTCCTTCAACATCAATGCGGGCAACAGAGTTGGCAAACTGATTTCGACCTCATTGCAACTTCAAGTGTCAGAGAAATGCAGTGCTCTACATTTCATCTATCGGTAATCAGTTGAACTGAAGATCAGATTATGACAGCTGGCACTCAATTGCCAACAAATGAAAGATACGCCAACCAAATGTAAAGAGTGAGAGAGAGAGAGAGAGTGTGTGTGGGGAACGGAGGTGGAGCAGCATAAAAATAGAGAAATTCATAATTTGTTCAAAAACAGACCCTAGAGCAATTGAAGGCAGCCAACAGTGGCAGCAAAGTGGCTGCGGCAGGGTGTTGAGGGGGAAAAACTGCCCTCGACCAACGTGGCTGACCATCAATGATAGCCATAAATGCAATTAAGGTTGGCATTGTGGGCGTACAGAGTGGGCGTGCATGTGTCTTGCTTACATATTTATACACATATAAATATTTGCATGCTTACGCGCTTATGAGTAGCGTAACACATGCACAGTTATGTATATACTTTTGTGTATATACATATATACATTTGCGAAGTATGCAGGAAACTTTTCAATATTCACTTCACCAACACTTCGCGATGAGTTGTTACTGAACAGGTCATACGAGCGCAGTTTGATAGTTCAGTGTTTTGATTAGCGCTTCTCTTTTTGTAATAAATATATATCTTAAATTTGTCTCCTTGAAGCCCCAACATGGACTCTATCTTTTCTTAAATATATCCATTTCTATGTTGACCTCAAATTTCATAATTTCACAGTATGATAACCTCTTGGTCCCCACAAACTTACCTTCAAATGTATAGTTTTTAAATCCTAAAAGCCTGTTCAATCTAGTGAGATCTTTTGTGGATATTATTCCTGAAGAGTTTGGACTTTCTTAGATCCTCATTTTATATTGTAATGAAACCTCGATGTGGTAATTGTACTGGTACATAGGGTATTTCGATCGCTAACCAAAAATTCGTTGATCGTAGTTCAAAGTTAGTAACTTGATTACTTTTTTATTTGCTTTACTTTGACTGGATTTAATCTAACCAGATATGATCTGATCTCACGGTATTTAATCTAGTTCTTTCTCATATGATCATAATTGAACTCTTTTGGTCGTTTCTGATTAGTTTTCAATTTTTAGTAATTAGCCAATTTTTTTACCAAGGCTATCGGAATAAATAGTTCTTAGTTCGACGAATTCGAAGAAAAGGAATATCTCATCTTCTCTCTCCTTAGGAACTTTGTTGCGAGAGTATAAAAAAAGAACTTTTGGGGGCTGTGATATCACATAAAACCGGCGCGCTTTAAATCTTTCAAACATTTTTATAAACTCACCCTAAATAAATAAACCTCTGGTTTTAATCTATGAAAACTATAATATAACCAGAAACATATAATTAAGACAGTTCTTAACAATTGGGTTCTAATTCTTGGAATAATGATATTTTATCACTTATCTCACTTTGATGTTTCTTTAAAGTAGTAACTATATTGGCAGTGTTGCATTTACATATTACACAAACATTCGTTTGAAAACCATATTACCACTGACTTCGTAAACTCTCCTCGTCACTACTGCTGTGCTAGATAACTTGGCGTAGGAATCTTCCTTTTGCTTGCAAACAAAATTTATATTTTTTCCAGCGGAAATGCCAATTAACTGCCACTGAAGTAGGTGGCCACAGTTAGCTGATATATGCAGATAAGGTCGCACAAATGAGTGTGGAAATAAACAAAAATAAAAGAATGTAACTACACACAAGCCATTCATGAAGACACATAAATATTTATGACTGTGTAAACAGTTGGGTGAGCGAAATTGTACGCTAGTGAGGCATATCTGTGTGGGTTAAAGAGCTGACATGCATAGATTTGAGAGAAGATATTTTGATATAAGGATTAATATGGTTGGTTGTGGAGTTTATGGAGAGTTAATTTGGAGCTGCATCTTCTTAACGGCAACTTGATACGGTCCCAACTTACTTTTAACGTTATAGACACCCTATAATGTGGTTCTGTTAGTGCTTTGGCGGTAACTGTAGCACGAAAAGATTGTACCAGCTGGTTAATACATGGCTTTATTTTTGACGATAAGATCTGGGGCCTTAATTTTTTTTGTCTTATAAGAATAAGAAGAAGAATAAAATTTCTGATATATGGTAAATATTCCTCGATCTAAAATTAGATTTGGGAGTAATTTTCAGTCAGGGATGGATTCTATTAACGATAAAGTCTGGAGCAGAAAATTATCTTCGTTCCTTCTTCTTATTACTTTAATAAATAGAGCTTAGATACTGATTAATGGTATATATTTTTCAAGCTTCTTGCGATTTTAGTGGTAATTTTTAGTTCGCGTTGATTTTCTCAAAAACATGGCTGCTTTTTTCATCTCTTTGGACGGTTATACTTATGGTTCTGTCAACAGAAAACTTGCTTTGGTTAGCTTTCACACTTCTTTAATGCTACATTCTCAGAATCTAATCTTTTTTAAAATCTAGGTCATTAAACTTCTTTCAAACGAATCTTCTCAATATTCACAGCGCTTATGCGTTATACTTCAGTTAGCTTTAAATGACAGCACAAAATCACTTCCTTATTACATTTTGGCGAAAAGAACGTAACCTTATAAGTAGTCTGATTTCTAGGTCGCATAACACCTTCCACTTCTCGAGTAGTATCTTTCAATACTTCTTCATTATTCCCTTCAATACCTCTTCAATATTCTCAGCACCCAACATTTTAACTAATTAAGCTTTAATGGACAAGTTGTAGTAATTTCCTTATCGAATTTTGACGAATGGAATGTCCCAAATAGGAAGTATGATTTCTAGGTCTCATAGCCCCTTCTACTTCTCGAGTTGTATTCCTAAATATCTGTCCAATATTTACAGCGTCTAATCGTTTTATTTCAGTAAGCCTTCACTAGCAGCTCGAACACACTTCTTTAGTACGTATTGGCGAACAGAACGTTACGCTATAGCTAGTATGATCTATAGCACTGTTGACTACATCTACTTCTCAAGTTGAATGCCTGAATATTTTCCCAATATATCCAGTATGCATCTGTTTCATATCCGTAAACCTCAAACAACAGTCCATAGGGACTTTTTCATAACATTTTGATGAATGGAACGTCGCCTACTGGATATTATGATGTATAGGTCTCTTAACCTTCTTCAATTCTGAAGTTCTTACCCTAATTTTTAAACAGCTTTTTGGACTTTCTATTAATGAGCCGTATACTACTAGGTTACATACGTCAAGAGCAGTTTTTTAAAATCCATTGTCGGAAGGAAATTTTGCTTCAAGAAGAAATAGGTTATAGGCAGTATAATATTGAACTTACTTATTGTTCCAAACAAGTAAGGTCGTATTGATCAAAAATATTATAGGAGCTGAGAGTTCAGATTACTTGGGTCGATTTTTATATATCTTAATTGGAGTTTTCTCAGATGAAACCAACATCTTAAGCTTTAATAACTACTTTTAAATACTCCTCTAGGTCTTTTCCCACTTATAAAAACATCCTTAAGCTCTTCTCAAACCCAATCTCACTTTCGCAAAAAAAAAAAAAATATTTCCTAAAATAGTCCACTTTCATTAAAAATTAATAACTTGTAGTGTGTGGCGCCCTCTCCACTCAGCTAATTGCCTACCAGCTCGCTAAATTCATACTCGTATAAAGCAATTTGACGTTTACAATGGCTGTAGCCGGCAATTCGCCGCAGCTTAAGTGCAATTCAGTGTTTTTGTACACTACAACGCCTGAAAGCAGGCTACTATTTCACTTTTAATTACAGCACTATATACGTAATAGCACTACATAGTATAGGCGCATATTAACAAAGCACAAATATAAATGCAAGCATGCATTGCTAATGGTAGCACTTGGCGAGCTGGGCGACGTCTGCTGACCAAGCCAACTGATTGTGCACTCGAAACGCTAATAAAAGTGAAATTCTGTGTCCAACTTGACCTTTAGTGGCAAAATCAAAAAGATAATTGGTAAACATGAAACGGAATAATGGTGGAATGATTATTATAGTGTAGATGAGATGAAAATTAAAGTGACTGTATGTGGAGAGGGTGAGGTTATGGTTTGAGCATAATTGTTTTAACAAATTTGTATAAGGTAAATAATATTCGTTTTATCCGTACCATTATGTGAAATCCTTGACCTATACAGTTCTTGTCAACCTTTGAATTAATATGTCCACGATTAGTTTTGAACACTTTCTACTTTACTCGGTTGGACATGATGTAGTCACATTTATTTTCCATGATTTGATATGACCTCATCCATTCTGGTCTGATCTTATGATATCTTTTTACCGGTCTATTCTGCCTTATATTATTTTATCCGTTCAATAATTTCAACTTTATTTTCCCGTCATAATTCAATAAGATCTCACCTGGTTTTCCTCGAATAGTCTCATATTATCTAATCTGAATTGCATCTATACTATTTTTACTGATCTATGATTTAATCTGGTTATATCTGGCACGATGCTAAAAGAACTCATTCATAGCGATCTGATCTGATCTAATACGATATTTTGTTATCGCATCTGTTCTGTTTCTATAAGATTTTATTGGATCTTTGAATTAATATACATACATAGGTATTATTTGAAATATCTGACTGCCGTAGCGTCGACATTAAGTCTCATTGCGTTATATTACTTATGCAAGCAGGTAAAAACTAGACTCTCAGTTGATAACTGGGTTTATAACATCTAGGTCAAAAAAAGGGAACGGAAAAGCAGATGAGACGGAGGCATCTAAAAACATTTCTTCAAAATTTTCTTAAGCTACCCTGAACCATTTAGCTCTTTTAAGAGTTGTTTCAAGTTTAGGGGAACACTTCAGATCTTGGAACACTAGCAACTCAAGGCATACGGAAAATTTACTTTTGGGTACTTTCAATGTTGAACAAACTAGAAAGTTTCTACTTTTAGGCAAAACAGAACTTACCAATATTATAGGGGTCAGCTCAAGGCACCTACTCTTAAGATCCCATTCAGAAAGCTAGAAAGTGGATTCGTTGGTATGAAGAGCATGCGTGAAACATGATGAGACACTGGCACATTATGTTTTCAAATGCTCAACCTTTTGCCAGTTAATACGGGCTATCTTCCACTTGCAATGATCCAGCTTAAAGGACATTGTACTGGGGAAAAATCAGGTTTTGTCTGATCATATCGATTGTGTAGCTTATTTAGTTACCAGCTGTGCTGTGGTGTTCCTGCCTCTCCATTTCCAACCAAATAACTAACACTTCCTTTCTGTTCAGAACGCATCTGATCTATTTGGATCGGAATGCCAGAATACTTGATCTTTGCTCTAAATCAGTAATTTTTTCTCTCTCTCCTTATTTTATTTCAAATGATTTGAAACTATTCTATCTAAGTGGATATGATTTCTGGGGAGTCGAGTTTTAAATGGTTAGAAAAAACTAGGAGCTCGAACCAAGCCGTCTGATTTAAACGCTGCTAAATTGGATGGCATCGTTAACGTAAGCTTTCCCACAGACGAAGAAGAGTCAGCAAATTAGAACAGGCTATACGACTTTCAGCAATCTCCCAGTTCACCCTCACATTTGGCGGCAGGCAAGCTCAAAACTGACAAATCACCCGGCCCGGACGGGATCCGAGCCGAAATACTCAGAACAATCGCCACAGAACGACCCGTAGTACTCGTACTCTTAATCATGTACAACGCCTGCCTCGAAGCTGGAATATTTCATGATATTTGGAAGAAACAACGACTTATCTTTATCAGCAAAGAAAAATGGAATCTCAGCTTGCCATCAACATACCGCCCACCATGCATGCTAGGCTCAGCGGGAAAGCTCTATGAAAGATTACTTAAACCTAAACTGGAAGCGGCTTTCAATGAAGATGGTGGACTCTTCCACAGACAGCATGGTTTTAGACATGGAAGATCAATTATAGGTGCCTCAAATACAAGCGAATAGTTCTATTAGCAACTTTAGACGTTCGAAACGCTTTCAGTGGTACGAGACGGGACCGAGGAAAGCTAAATCAGGTCAGGATTCGGACATAAAAATGACTTGACTCATATATCATCCAGCTCGTTACAAAAACAAAAAAAAAGCTGTGAATTATCTTGGCATAAGACTGGTCCTTAGACTAACCTTCTGGGTACAAATCCAGCACGCGCAGGAAACGTAGCGAAGATCACCTCTTACATTAGCAGACTAATGGCCAACATAGGAGTTAGTCAGTTTTTAATTTTAAATAAAAATTTTTATATTTTTATAAGGCTTTAATTCAAAACATTTTAGTACAAGTTAGTAGGAAGAAACCGTATTGTCCTAAGTCCATCGTTCGTATTGCGTTTGAAGACATGTGGTTGATACTCGAGTTAACAATATGAAATATTTTGGAAAATTGTCAGCCTTTGTAGGCACAATATAGACCTTTAAAATCATATTACTAGTAAAATTGTGTGCTTTCAAGTCTAAAACTCACCTTTACTCAATAATATGCACAGCGCTGTCATTCAACGCAAAAACCGTCGAGATTTCAACGTGACCCTGACTGCCTACCAATGACCTTACATTTTTAATTTAATATGGAAATTACAGCGACTGAGTGCCACTGCCACTTCGCTGCTACATGTGTGTACACAAAAACAATGACAACAAAGCGAGTGCTTGCAACATCATTAAATCGCATTTAATTATTTAAAGTATTTACTTAAAAGTCACGCAATAAGCGCTGACATTACGATGATCCGCTTATATGGTGAGGAGTGGTTGTTGTTGTTGTTGTCTGTATTTGCATGGCAAATTCCTGTAGGTCTGCGTCATACACTTTACAACCGAGATTAACATAGTCTGATACCCTAAGGGGCGTGACTAAAAGGATGACCGGTTGAGTGACAACGCGACGGTAGACGGAGCGCAGTGTTGCTTTGACTGGCCGTAGCCGGTAATTGGCCTGTGCGTGTAGTGCCGATGTGTTGTGGCATTATAGGCAGCGCGCGGATTTTCGCAGTAAGCGCCTAAAATGTGACAATATGTACAGATATTTTTGCGTGACAGCGTAATTACGAAAGCTACCCGGAAATTGCAGTAGCAAAACCGCAAAAGTGTCTGGTGCTGCTGCTGTTGTTGTACACATTTTGTTCTTGTTGTTTTTACTGTTCCTTCTTCTGGTCTACTGCATTGTTGACCCAAGTGACAGCGCATTCAATTGAAAGCTTCGACTTCTGTGAATTGCATTGCATACTTTTTGGCGTTGCAGCCAGTCAAAGTGGAGCTGCAGCAATGGTGGTCACTCGGAGTATTGACACATATATAAGCTTCCATTCAGCCGCATTGCATGTTCGTTATTATGCTGCTTTGTAGTGCCTACGTTTGTGCTGCTTGTCTACTTTTAGGCGCGCTTTTGTTAATTGAAAGCACTCATTTGGATTACATGTGTACTTTGCTGTATACAAACAACAAGCTACGCTGATGAGACACACACACAGACATAAATAAAGAAGCCGCACATACAAACATATTCCAAATAAGTCACATACACGCACACATACACAAAAATGTCACACACAGATAAGCAAAAATATACAGATATACACAGCTCGTCACAAATTTCTAGATTTTTGTAGAATTTTTACACCTTTTTGTCTAAAAGCTAAATTTAAGAATTATCGTTGCATACTTATAGGCGCTGGCGCGTTTGCTTGTCTCTTCCAGCGTTCGTTAGCACAATTTGAAATCAATTGTTGCAAATGAAATGCTTATTCACGCTGCAATGCGTGTAGCCAACCGCAGTGACATGAGAGCAACAACAACAACACGTGTATGTGCTCGCTTTATTTTCTGTGCGTTTGTCAGCTTGTAAGCGTGATTATGGCCTACACAATGGAAATTAATTTTCACTGCTGCATTGTGACATTTACAATTTACACGCTGTTGTTGTGTTGTTGCATGTGCAACAACAGCATTTGTTGCAACAATCAAACGTAATGCGCCTAAAAGCACCACTTGACATGCAATCGTAATGTTTTGTTAAGCCTTTGAGTGCCATGCAGACGCTGTTAGTATGGAATGCAGTCACTTACATTTAGACAAAAGAGTTTGTGAGGCACAGCTGGTGGCGAAGGGGCTGAGAATGTGGCAGAAAGTAAGGGAAAGAAGTATGGTTATGGAGGTGACATAGCGCGTTGTGTTGTTTTGGCTGTTGGTATGTTGTATTTGTGGTTTTATCTTTTTTCACCGTTTTTTTTTTTAATTTTTATTGTTGTTTATTGCACTTGCTATGCATTTTTTTTTTGGTTTTATGCTTATCTGATTTTGTTTTTGTTTTCGCTTACCCGTTATTTTTGTTGTCTTTGGAATTTTTTCAGATCTTTGAACAGAAATTATTGCACACAATTAATTTTTTTAACTATTCTTTTTGTTTCTCACTTTCAGTAGCCTTGATTGTTTGGTATAAAAGGGAAGCACAGAAGCGTTAGACCACAAACTGTGGTTTTTAGGTCATTATTAAGCCATTTTGCTCCCAAAAAGCCTTATCCAGTATACCAGTGGACTTGAAAAAATAATAATTTTGAAAAATTTGTTTCCTCCCCAGCTGTCCAGGGTGCCGTGAGAGATATCTCGTATTTACAAGCAGAAGGCAGCGAGTACGCAACGATAACATTCCAGCGTCTCACATCCTACGAGCGAGTTCTGCATTCCGCCAAATCCACTTTTCCATTCTTCGTAAGGTATGATCTAAAGCGTGAGAACTATGTAATGAACCCAACAAAGTCAATAAGGTAGTAGCTTTCTGGTCTTGCTTGGTCTCTCTCTCTCTTGGTCAACACTACCCGAAAGTAAGTATGTGGTATACCCAGTTTTGCTAGTGTTCCATAACCTGTGGTGTTTCTCCAGAAGGCATTGCTTCCAGCAACTCTTTAAGGAGTTGAATGCTCTAGGCAGCTTGGTGGAATTAAGACTGAATACTCATATGATTTTTATTCAGTTTCCCACTGAGATTATATTATAGTTATTGCCTCCTTGCATAACCAAACTTAGTAAGACTTAGTAGAGGAGCTACGGATAGCGCTAATATCCGCTTCGTCGCCAATTAGAAGATTGATAAACTTGCTGGTTTGAACAGACTCCACTTAGTGACTGCTGTCATGGCAAAAATTTCAGCCTGAGCGACTGAATTTGAGTCATTTAGTTTTATTCTATCTTCTCCAGCTTGGCTTTTGATGTAAGATAACCCTGAGATTTTTAACAGAGCTGAAAGTGCAATGGTCTACCCATGAGAGTATAAACTTCGCGTGTTTATAAAATATTGCTTTTTGAAGACAATCGACTGGCAAGACTTGATTGATAACCTTAACAAAAAGACCTTCAACAGTGATTATAACATAGCTTTGGACCGTTTGAAGGACCAAATCACCAAAAAGCGACTGAATTTCACGAAAAAGAATTTATTTTTTCACCAAGTCAATACACTGTGTACAAGTCTGTGAAAACGATAGGAAAAATCCTTGAATTGGGCTTCAAAATACTGGCACACCAACTGTGCTCTCTAGATCTGGCCACCCGCGTGTATTTCCTGCTCTCAGATCGCAAAAGATTGCACGCTAGGAAGAAATTTTCATCGAATCAAGAGATAATCGCCGAAACGGCGGCCAATTGTGAAACAAAGAACAAACCTGCTGCACAAAACGATATCGAAAAATTGGATTTCGCTATAATCAGTGGATCACTCTTGAGGGAAACCATGTTGAATGAAAAAAACAATGTTTTCGAAAAAATGTGTTTTACTGTAGAGATACGGTTCCATGTTTAAATTCACCTGTTAGAGGCATATCAACTGTCCCATTGGTTACTTCACCTCCAATAATCTTAACCGAGCTTGCTGCACCTTTACTTTCCTTGCTGAAACACCTTCCTCCTCAGTATCTAATCCACCAGTCATGCTGGCTTCTTCACTTTTCAATGTCGGAAATTCGGCTTAAACACATTTATTTGTGTGCCTGACTTTTGTTGTTTGTTTAGCCTCTCTGCTGTCTTTGCTTTGGTTGTTTTTGTAGCAATTCATGGCGCTTGCGGCAATCTGCGAAATATTTTCTTGCCAAATTCATTACATATTTCATTTGAGCATAAAAATATGCAATGAATTCTGTGCGTGCTGGCAGCATACATTTTATAAGCAGTTCGAGTACAAAGCGCTGTGACTTGCGGAAATACGGTTGGCTTCTGTTGGTGAAAACTTTAAAGTTACAGCAGTTTATGCGTAAGCTTTTTGGTAAAACATACTTTGGAAAATACTCTTGTAAGTTGTGTTGACTTAAAATGTCTCTTAGGTACCTGAAAGTATGCATGTATATTTTTAGATATTGCTTAGAGCACTTCAAGGCGCACACGTGATCACAAAAGTGCGTGAATGTGTAAGTTCTTGCATATATAAGGGTTGTTTTGGGTGCTATACTTAAGAAATCTTAAATTAGCTGGATTTAATTTAAGTTATAAATATGTTTTCCATTTTATTTTTAATTTTTTACAAAAGTAAATAAATAATATTTCATTAGAGCTTTTCTTCGCCGATAGGTAATTTACAATAATAATATTTAATATCAGCATTATGAGTAAAATTGCAGTAATTATAACATTCATTGATTAATTAATGTAATCATTGCGATAATCAAATAATAAATAATAATAACTACTATTACTTTTTTATCATTACACCTATAGTATTTAATTATAATATTAGGTTTTCAAAAAAGTCTTGCGGTATTTTCGCTAGTTGGTGCTGAAAGCTTGTAGTTCTAGTTTTATGCGTCGCATCGGGTCATGCTATACCTTTCTAGAAAGCTCATTTCACGCGCTAACACGTGTTTGATTGATTGTCGTGTCTTTTAAGTCGTTCGTGAGCTATAGCGTCGCAAACATGGAACAAAATAAAGATAAAATACGGTATATTTTACAGTACTACTACGATAAAGTCAAAAATGCATCTCAAGCCGCCAATAAAATTTGTGCAGCTTATGGACCCGATACAGTTTTCATTTCCACCGCACAACGATGGTTTCAACGTTTTCGTTCTGGTGTAGAGGTGGTCGAAGATGCGCCACGCTCCGGAAGGCCTGCCGTCGAAAATTGCGATAAAATCGCTGAATTGGTCGAAAGAGACCGGCATAGTAGTCATCAAACCGTTATAAACCATTTGAAGAAGCTTGGAGTCACTAAGAAGCTCGATGTATGGGTGCCACACGAATTGATTCAATAAAAATACCGCAAGACTTTTTTGACAACCTTATATATGCCTATTACACTTATAATTTGTACGTCTTATTACTTTTCCCATTTCGCTTACCTTGAAATGATTCTAACAGAGCTAAAAGGCTTGTGACTTGGGTGGAAGAGGAGTGTATGACTCAGCTATAATCTTAACATAACTGAAAGGTATGTGACTTGAGCTATAAAGAGGTATATAGTTAGCTATCGATTGAAATCAAGAATCGGAGAAGAATGGAAACTAAATCTAGGCAATATTTTGTAATATAAATGCAATTATTTATTTTACTATATTCCCAACAAAAGGTTCGCCTTCATATACATTTCAAGAGTAATGAAAACATTTGTTCAAGCTAGTCAGTGAGTAAGCCACTAATTTATTTGAGAGAGAGAGAGAAGGAGATAAACTGCTTTTAGTTTACATTTCATAAGTAAGTAGACTTTCTAAGTCAAGAACAGTTTGGTGTTAAATCGTTCAAGATGAAATTTCTATTTAGTCGAAAATATGTTTTTACTTTCTTATAAACTTGATAAATCTATTAAGATATGTGGAAGAAAGAGTAAATATTACCCAGATAAACAGTTACTAGCCACATGCAAAAAACTATTTAAGCAGCTCTTTGATATTATTTGTATCTCTCACACTATCACTATCTTTTTTACTCTTCTACCAACAAACTCTTTATGAAGTAAGCATTTCAACATAATTCGCCATGAAACATATTGACTACACACACAAACGCACACACATATAATACGGTCCAACAGTTGTGAGTAGATGCACATGGATACGTGCTATTTCGTTTTTGTGCCCCTATAACTGTTTATCTCTATCCATTTTCGGGTTGTTTGGCATACTCAGCCACTAACATTAATTTTTTTTCGCAGCCGAATCGCTCCCGGGGGTACACTCATTTGGCAGATCGCCACCGCGTGTTCCAAACAAAGGGAAAACAAAAATTTCGCATAAATAGAAGTGGCAGCATTCAATACACGCATAAACGTAATCAGGTTCGCATAACATAGAAGTATATGTGCCGCACGCATGCCTTGACGCAACGACACACATGAGTGGCGTGTGGGGGTGACGTTGGAGGCATTGGAAATCATAGACCTTTGTTATGCTCATTAGTTGTGCAGCTAGAATATTGTTTGCATTACAACACAGCAGCGGTAATGATATCAACAGACAATAGCGCCTGTTGGTATGTTAAGTGTGGGCATACAAAATGAGCGAAGCATACTTTTAGGCGCATGCCTTCATACTACAATATATTTAGTGACTTTTTTATTTTCGCAATCCATACAGCTTCGCATCCCAAGTCCCATAAGTAAATATGAACGGTTTGATAAACTCAATAACCGTAATGGTTTTCTATGTTTACATAGGGGACGTCGGCGATATCGATAAGCGTTTTTGTGTTAGTGGCGCTGTGTATGTGGGCTTCATTTGAGCGCGCGCTCATGAGCGCTAACAAAGGATGTGGTGTATGTATGATAATGTTAATTTTTACGATTTACTCGTGTTTAGTTTTTTCGTGGTGTTAGATTTCAGTTGGCACTTGGGATTTTTATTTGGCACTCGTCTTAAAGACTCTCTGAACCGAAGGTCAATGGAGTTAGGCAGTTTAGGCATATGTTTGAAGAGTCTTTTAGGTTTCTTTGTTTCATATAGAAGTCTCTTATCACCACTTAGAACGAATATACAATTTTGTTAGACAATCTAAATATTTGTGCAATTTTGAAAATCGCACATGCAAATTCATATGCTGCACGCCATGAAATCAATGATTTTACGGTCATTGACTCAAGTAATGGTTCACATAATCACAATGCCATTGATAATCTTGATTACAAAGGATATGATGGGTTCACAATGACAATATCGATAGAATTACTTAGTCTATGGTTATTGTATTAACAATGTTATTGGTAATGATATTCGGAATAATACTGGTAATAGTATTTGAAATGGTAATTGGTATGTTATTTTTCAAATTCTTTCTTGAAGTATTGGAGGTAAAAGCGCTGTGGGAAGTACCATATGATATTGATTCTTTAAATAACGGGTCTTCTCAGAAGATGTATTTTTTAATAGGCTTTTCTGTCGAGATCTAAAATTGAAAGTATACAAAATACAACTTGTACAAGAACTGAAGCCGCTCGACCTTCCCAAGCGTTACTACTTCGCTCTTGGGCTCTTGAAAAGTCCCGAGATGATCCGACGTTTTCGAGCCAAATTTATATAACTAGCTGACCCCGCAGCCGTTGTCCTGCCATTTAAAGTTGACCCATTTGTTTCTAAAAAAAAAGAACAAAAGAAAACAATGTTTTTTGTTCATTTCAAAAATAATTTATTTTGGTCCAAGGGGATTTGTTTCAGCTAATATTTAAAAATTAGATCGCGTAAATGGGCACCTTTAGCTTTGACAGCTTAATGCACTCTTTTTTCGACATTTTCCATGACTTTGGCCAATGTTTCGGATGATATGGCGGCTGTTTCACGTCGAATGTTGCCTTTCAGTTGAGCTAAGGTCTTTGGCTAATTAGCGTATACCTTGGATATCAAATAACACCACAAATAAAAGTCTGGAGGCGTCAAATCTGGTGATCTCGGTGACCAGTCAACATCACCATTTTTCGATATCAATCGCCCAATCGCCCATTTGCCAAAATTAAGGCGTCGCGGATAATCAGCTGGGTTTAGTTTTTGTGCCATTTGAATTTTATATGGAAACATCTTCAAATCTTTATGAATTATGCGTCGGAGAGTGGTGCGAGAGATGTCTAATTCCTGAGAGCGGCGATAACTCGATGTCGATGGAGTCTCCTCAATACTGGCTCGTACAGCTTCGATATTTTCATCAGAACGTCTTGTGCGTTGTCTGGATGCATGACTGGCATTACTGAGATTACCGGTGTTCACAAATTTTGCGTATAAAGACTTAATTGTGTTCTTAACTGGAGCACTTTTCACTTTATTTTTTTTGCGAAACGCACGTTGAGTTAACACAATTGAAAAGTTATTTTGAATATATAGCTGAACAATTTCAGCGCGTTCTTTTGGAGTGTACTGTTCCATGGTATAAATTGTCTTCGAATGACGCTTCTAACGCGGTATGACATTAGCCGATTTGTCAGCGCTGTTAAAAGTTACAGCGTTGCCAGATGGGTCAACTTTAAATGGCCTACCCTGTAGTTTGAAATGAAAAGAAAGTTAAATGTATCATTTCATTTATTTTTTTTTTTTTTATGTAACGCAGCTGTATAAAGAACATTTTTCGGTTTCTGTTCCGGTGTACAGAAAAGATGGTTTTCCAACTCGTGAGCACGCTACGGCCGTGTAAAAAACATAGCATTTCCAAATTTATGCCTCACACTATGCGACTATCTTTAGGTCCTGTTGGCTGTCATCTCAACGGAAACAGAATACGTTTCAGAGAAAATGGCAAATCGTTAGAACTCAAAGGAATTCATAGGATCAAGCATTCTGTCCCTTTGTATTCGATAGGTGCGTCACAATCAGTCGGTTTCCATTACACAGTTTCGGCGCATGAAGATTGGGAAACATAATAACGACGGATCCTACTTTGAGACGTAAATGATGCTGTGGTATACCAAGCCTGTCCAAAGAATTTAGGAATATCACTGGATAATTCACGGCGTCGTCTTCATAGTCAAGACGATCGATCGATTTGTATGAGCGCAAGTCTCCCGGAATTTGACTTTGAATCTTCCAGTTGAAGTCAACAACATCGGTATTTTTGGCAGCTAACATTGCGCGTGCACTTAAGGAATCGTAGTTACGATAATTTGGCCAATGTCCGAACATTTGTGAAGAGTTCATCTTTCGTGAATTGATAAAGGGAAGATGGAATTGATATCGAACCACCGGAAGTATCAACCGGTCATTTCCAATTTTATGCGAAGACGATGTAAAATGTCTTCGGCAATGTCATTTTTGTTAGTATCCCATAATAGACACGGATTTGAAGGCTGATATGCCGAAGTGATTATCGCGAAAAGTGTGCGAACTTCATTTGCATTCCAGTGATTATCATTTTCCAGCGATTGTAATTGCTGGCTTACTTCTCCAAAACTTGCAATGATAAGCAATGACTCAAATAAAGTTAAACTGCGTACATTAATCAATAGCAACCCAAGGTAGAAACAATCGTCGTTTTTCGGGTGGATTGTGTAAATTTGTTCCAATGCAGTAGTTGATAAGACACCTGGATGTCAATCTACTGGTTGGCCTTGCTTTCTGCGTAACCATTCGGCGATGCATTCCATGTATAATATCAAGGTATTTTCGCATAGAGCAATGTTCTCACAAACGAATCACTGACGAAAGTTGAGAAAAATTCGTCAATGTTAATTTTGTTGCTGACGATGTTTCCACTGGCTATACTGTATTCTCTGCGATGAAATACACTCTTTGGCCATTCTCCAAATTAACTGCGAGACGCACAACAGTCGGAAAACGTTCATGAATTGCAAAAGTAAATATCCTACAAAGCGCTTTGTTGCAGTTCACGTATCGACCGTATCGTTCAAGACCAATAACCGCCATGTTGCTTCCTTTGGCGACGTACTTACAAACGTATTTTATCGATTACACCAAACTGCAATACTCAACATTGACATGACTTTTGAATGTGAAATAGACAACAGTGGCGAATATGGTACGATCTATGTGTTGTCAACTTCGATACTCACGCCTCTAAATTGAATGCTAAATGTTCTGCCATTGTCGTATGGTGAGCGACGCCGATAGAGCGGATATCCATCATTTCTAGTTTGTGTTTCCGAAAGAAAAGTACGTGGATACTGTTTCGTGCATTTATTGACAGACAAACAAACCGAAGTGGGGTTGTGGTGTTCGCAAGGTTCATGAACCTTATTGGTTTTCATCACTTCGTATAATACTGGATCTTTCTTTGCATCAGGAATTGCCGCATTATTGAATGATTTCATCAATTTGATCTAGTGTAACCACCTTTCACCATCCAAATGTGTGCGTGCGGCAAACCTCTCTTTTGCCACTCAACAGAATACATCTAGCATTTAACAGCACCATATATGCGTTGCTTCAAGATAATGTCCATCGAAGCTGTTGCTTGAAAAGTCTTGCTGTGACATCGTGACGATCGCTTTCTGCTTGATCGCGACCCATAATACCGCATGTATGTATGTCATCGCATCCTGGGAGTACTCGTTCATATGCCTTGGGCTGCTAATGTATGTTGATGCCAAAAAGAACGCCAACCGATATTAGCAATCAATCTGTAATTGATCACTTTGTGTGAAAAACACATAACATTTTCACTGAATAATTTTCAAAAATTTTTGAAGCAAACGCCAAATTTGAAAGATTTAAATAATTGAAAAATAAAATAAAAAAAATGAATAATAAAATTTGTATGGAAAAAATTAACTTTTTCGAATTTTCCAATTTTCCGACTTTTCCTCACGAAAAGCATACAGGTTTTTTTATTTCTAAACCTTCCCCGATCCCCACAGAACATTCTCCGAAAATTTCATCAAGATTGGTTCAGTCGTTCTCTCAGCGTTACTAATAAACAAACATTCATTCGTTTGTATGGGAAAAAGAAAACGGCTGGTTTAAGGGGTTTTCCGGCAATTATTCGATTTTTTTTCTCCGCATAAACCATCCCTGACCCTCAACGAACATTTTAAAAAAAGAATTATTAAATTTGGTTCAGTGGTATGAAAGTGATGCGCGTACATACATTTTGGCGATTCATTTTTATTTATATAATTATGTTAACGGAATTAATAGTGTTGTTGGCAGTGCTAAAGACGTCTAAATATTGTATATTTGCGTATCAAATTTTCTCCAAGAATCTGACACCTTGCCAGCATATTTTGTGTAATGTCTCCTTTATTTGTTACTTAATGGTTACCTTGACTAAAAACTTAAAGCTTTTCCACGGTTTACTTTTCATAACACCCATAGCTTTGATAAAATCTCTGTCTTTTATTATTTGCTGTATTTTAGGACTTTTTTTTATCTGTCTGTAGTACTAGATTCAAGTACAAGAAAATTCATCAAAGTACTTGGCTTTCTCAGGATCGAAAAGTTCAAAAGCAGATTGATCAACCACACAGGGATGGTATGAGGTCGAGAAGCTCAGGGTAACTGCTATGAAAACTCTTTAGTTTAGCATAACCCTTCTAGGGTGAGGATCATATATAGCAACAAACTAACATACATTAAAACTATAAAATTCACTATAACATTACTCTTGTCGAGTGTGCCTTAAAGTACTATACGAAATATTTTATTATTGCGTTGAATGCACGCTTGAGCTCATGCGGCTAAATACTTTTACGCGCCATATACTTAAGCTTAATAAAGTGAATTCGTAAGTTGTGAATTATGTAGTAAACAAACTGCTTAAATTGGTGTCGTAAAAAACGGTAGGGAAATAAAAAGTTTCCACTCACTTGAGCGCATAAAAATATGCAATGAAAAGACACATGTATCACGACTCTTTTAAGCCGAAATTCATTTGTGATCAAATTTTATTTGCGTTGTTATGCTGCTGTGGTTGTTAAAAAGTAGAAGGGAAAGGGAAAAATATAGGAGATAAATATTAGATATTAAAGGGTTTTTATCACAGGTGGATTTCTTATCCGATATCGACGGTTCTGACAAATGTGTAGATTTTTAGGGAAAAAAATATCTGATCAAAATTTTAGATCGACATCTCATAAACTGAGAAAGTAGTTTATATTCAGAATATCATTTGCTCCGAGCTTTATTTATTTCAGCTTCTTTATTGCAACCGAACACAATATTACAGCATATTAGGTGCTTGTCCCAACTAAAAAAAGGTGCATGACATGGATAAGTACAGCAATATTTTCAATTGTGTAATATTCTTCGATGCTCTGTGTAGATTTGAAATTATTTTTATGATAGTAGGTTTATATTAGAAATTACTTAGTTAATAGCATTTCAATGGAACTCGAACACCGTTAAAATTTATAGAAAAAAATATTTAATGTATTTGGAACTGATAATAAAATGTTTGTATTTGTAAAATTAAACTATTTTTCTTCGTCGTTAGGAATTTGTTTCATCGGTAGGAGAAAAGAAATCGTTATTTTCACGAAAGCCTTTCCATTGCAACCACTTATTTGGTTCCAGATCAGCCTTTAATTTTATAAAAAAATAATGAGCTTTTGAAAAGCTCATTATTTCATTGCTCGCAAACTGTACCATATGATACGATATCTGTTGGTTTCTTTTTTCACAATTCGTAAAAGTTTACTAGACTTATTAACGGCGAAGTTTATTTGTAAGAACTATTCTCTTGGTTATTTCTTTGCAGTAATTCCCGAAAATCTTTTCGATGAAGTAATCGAAAATGAACTTTAAGGAACAGCACTCAAGATAGTTCAAGGTTTACTCAGATACAAGATCTACTTATCATATTCATTTCTAGGCTGATGTTTAGGTTAGCATTTGTGTTGTCAAAAATTTGGTACTCTGCAAGTACTCGGCTAACAATTTTAGTGATGTGATGATCAAAATTGACTCGGACTGGTTCAACCGTTAAACAGTTTTACTAGATTTCCTTTTTATTTATGTTTGGGTGAAATTTTAACGCCATATACCAATTAGTGTATGTTTGGCAGCTCGTTATTCGTGATGCGAAATACTTGTCTGGCGATTTTGAATTTTCATAATGAGTTTCCTCATAATTTTGTGTTTCCAATAGAATATCGGCCACGGAATCATTGAAAATGTCGAATAAGTATTTTGCGAAATCTATTCTATCACAAAAACAAGTACAGGGTAGGCCATTTAAAGTTAACCCATTTGTTTCTAAAAAAAAAGAACAAAAGAAAACAATGTTTTTTGTTCATTTCGAAAATAATTTATTTTGGTCCAAGGGGATTTGTTTCAGCTAATATTTAAAAATTAGATCGCGTAAATGGGCACCTTTAGCTTTGACAGCTAAATGCACTCTTTTTTCGACATTTTCCATGACTTTGGCCAATGTTTCGGATGATATGGCGGCTGTTTCACGTCGAATGTTGGCTTTCAGTTGAGCTAAGGTCTTTGGCTTATTAGCGTATACCTTGGATTTCAAATAACCCCACAAATAAAAGTCTGGTGGCGTCAAATCTGGTGATCTCGGTGGCCAGTCAACATCACCATTTTTCGATATCAATCGCCCGATGGCCCATTTGCCAAAATTAAGGCGTCGCGGATAATCAGTTGGGTTTAGTTTTTGTGCCATTTGAATTTTATATGGAAACATCTTCAAATCGTTATGAATTATGCGTCGGAGAGTGGTGCGAGAGATGTCTAATTCCTGAGAGCGGCGATAACTCGATGTCGATGGAGTCTCCTCAATACTGGCTCGTACAGCTTCGATATTTTCATCAGAACGTCTTGTGCGTTGTCTGGATGCATGACTGGCATTACTGAGATTACCGGTGTTCACAAATTTTGCGTATAAAGACTTAATTGTGTTCTTAACTGGAGCACTTTTCACTTTATTTTTTTTGCGAAACGCACGTTGAGTTAACACAATTGAAAAGTTATTTTGAATATAAAGCTGAACAATTTCAGCGCGTTCTTTTGGAGTGTATTGTTCCATGGTATAAATTGTCTTCGAATGACGCTTCTAACGCGGTACGCCATTAGCCGATTTGTCAGCGCTGTTAAAAGTTACAGCGTTACCAGATGGGTCAACTTTAAATGGCCTACCCTGTATCTGAGTGGCGCAAAGCATTCAGTGAAGGTCATGAATTCATTGAAAATTGTCTCAGGCGAATCGCTCATCTACCTCTAGTATTAATGACGACAACATCGAAGAAGTAAAAGAAACAGCGTTTGAAAATAAAAGTGCTGACATCAGAGAAAGGTATCAGAGTATCTCGATATATTTATAAGATTGGCTTAACACATTTTCGTTTCTAAACCGACGTCGAGTTGAGATCTGAAAAAAGACCATAAACAACATAGCTGAAAACTCTTCATTCATCAAAAGCGTCATTACTGCTGATGAGACGTAGGTTTATGAATACAGAATACCTGTATGAAGTTGAGCCAGTCTAGCGAAGGGCCATTCCAACCGATGCTTACAACAAGTGTATGAAAAATTGAATTAATGGTTGACATACATATATAGACTCCAGATACTATTTTGAAGACAAAAATAATGATATCTAGTAAACTATATGAAGATCTATTTTTTATTGTCAGTCCGGGTCATTTTTGATCACGTGATATTGTGCACCGCGGCATTTTCTTCAAGGTCATTGAATGTCGAAATATGAAAAGTGAAACTTCCTCATGCTGGAAAAAATAAACATTTTTAGAGCGTCACCGTATTTGCGATCAAATACTTCGTAGACTACGTTAACAGGTCGTCTACCTAAGTGACGAGTTCTTTAGTTTACTATATTGTCAGTTGACTAAGCCAGAGTCTCACTTGTTGGAAGAAGATAGATCTCAAACGACCGATTTCAGAGACTAGTTAAGCCAAGAATTCGCCACTACTCATTGACAAAAGCCGTACACGGAGAGAGCTTTAACCCTGACTTCATTTCCTTAAAATGAAAGTGAAATCGAGGTCGTCTCTACACTTCAGGGCGTAATTTTAAATAATACTTAAACATTTTGCAAGAACATTCAAGCTTACAACTACATAAATAACTGTAGAGTCTCCTCTTGTACCCGCCAGCGTTTAACTCTCTTTTCGCCCTTTTGTTGTTGCAACAATTTAATAGTCCAAGCAACTCAATGGCAAGCTTAGTTGAATTAATAACAGAGAATAAAATGTGCGGAAAATGATGAATAGCCCGAACACTTTCGCTTAGTAGCAGTTTCTTAAGGATGCAACGCGTCGCTGCGGCAAGTTCTATGCAACGCTGCGTTGGCAATTGCCGCAAGGTAGTTTGGCGCGCGGCGCTATAAATTTGCGGTGAACGCAGAAATGCAAACAAAGATTTGCAAAGAATGCGTTGCAATAAAAACAAGAACAATAAAAACAGCAGCGGCAACAAAAACAAGTGGAAGGTACTTGTGCAACAATCAACTTGTAAGGAGATCAGCGCATCCTGCGGCACATAAATAAATAAATAAATGAATGTTGTATGTATATGTATGTGTGTGTGTGTATGTGTGTGTATGTGTATGTATGTGTATGTAAGTGTATGTATGTGTATATATATGGTAAGTGGCAAAGTGGAAAGCATGCACTGCCGCAAAACGCAAACATTATTTTCGATTATGCTGCTTAACGGCCATGCGGACCGAAAGTTGCAGGGAAGCTGAGGTGAAAAAGATGGAGAAACAGGAATATACGTTAACTGTGGCAACACCGCAGCGACAATATCCTTTACATGTGCATTTTTGATAGCATAAATAGGTATAAACGATCTTTGTCTTGATTTTGATCGGTCAGTTTGTATGACAGCTATATGCTATAGTTGTCCGATCTGAACAATTTTTTCGGAGATTGCGTCATTGTTTTAGAAAATAGCTCATACCAAGTTTCGCGAAGATATCTTCAAAAGTAAACAAGTTTTTCTTACTAGGACTTAATTTTGATCGGTCAGTTTGTATGGCAGCTATATGATATAGTTGTCCGATTAAAAAAGTTTTATCTAAAGCATATAGTCCAGTTTTGGATAAAAATACCTGCCAAATTTTATAAAGATATCTTAACAAATAAAACAGTTTTCCATGCAAGGACTTGAGTTTATTGGACCAGATTGTATGGCAGCTATATGCTATAGTTGTCCGATAAAAAAATTTTTCTCCAAAGATGGTAGCACGACCTTAGATAAAAATATCTGCCAAATTTCATGATGACATTTTCTCAGGTAAAAAAGTTTTCCATACAAGGACCTGAGCGATATCCCATGATGGTCTTATATCGATGGTTCCGATAAATAAGCAGCTTCATGAGAAGAAAAATACTTGTTCAGGGTATAAAAAATGTAGCAGAGTACTGGAGAAAGAGAAAGAGAGAGAGAGCGCCAGTGTAACCCGCCTTTGAAGATGAGGCGCCCAACAGGTTTGCAGCATGCTAAAGGACGAGACAATGATTGCATGTTGCAGCTGCGATTGCCAAGTTTGTGCGAGACACACACAAAAAAGCATATAGGCTAGAGTAATAGCCACCATGTTGTAAGTGTGTTGGGGTGGCACGTAGAAAATTGCGAAATTGCACTCGAAAAGAAACGAACAAGAAGCATGGCAAGTCGGCAAGTAACTTGCAACACACAAAAGAGTTACTCACTCAGCAGTGCAAATGAGAACAGGTAAAGCTGCTGCGGCAGCAATGAGGCGGAAGTAAACTAGACGCTGCAAACGATGAAGAATGAGCGCTGTAAAATGCCTTGTAGAGGAAGCTTAAAGGCTCGCTCCGTAGCATTGTTGTAACAACAGCAGCGCATTGTCATTTGTTGCACGGCAAACAATTGAGTGGTGAGCGCGCAGCAACAACAACGGAAGCGCAAGAACAACAACAACAAAAATAATAAGAGAAAAAATACAAACAACAAAAATAGTTTGAACAACAAAAACAAAAATAGCTGCTACAACAACAGCAAGTCAGCGCCAAACTAAGCAAAGCTGGCGTGCAAACGGGATCTTTAGCGCGCTGTGATAATATTTGCCGCCAGCCGCCAGGGCAATGCCAGTCTACGTAGCGCGCAGCGCGTAGTAACTATATAAAACACACACACAAATATGTAGCATACATTTAGGGGCAGCAGCTGCAGCTCGTTTGGCAGTTGGTTGCACTGCAGCGCCAACATATTTCCGTTTTATTTCCGCATTGTTGCATTCTCGCATTCATTGTTTGCTTATATATCGACAATTTACTGCAATGCTTTGCCGTGCAGCCGGCAAAAATGTGCAAGAAATAAATCTACTACTATTTTTCCTACGAAAATATATTTTTTGTAATTTTTTTCTAGTTTTCTTTGCTGCAAACTCTCTTTCGTGTCCTCGAGCATTTGTTGCCGCCAGTTGAATTGATTGTTGCACAACAGCAAATACACGCACACATATTTGGAAATTGTTGCAGGCAAAAAAAAGTAGATAAATAACATAATCTCACTTCCGTTATGCTCGTGTAAATAGCAGCAATAGCCAAATAATACTTTTACTTTTGTCTACTTGCTCTTCGTTTGTTGCATTGCCAATGCGTTATTAGACAAACACAAAATTTACGGATGTAAAACGGAAGTGCGCTGTTTACTGGTTGCAGTTCCGATGAAAAACGAGCCAAAACTGGTTTTATTCTCTTAGGTCGTAATACGAATCTTTTTGTTGTTTTTGTTTGTTCCATAAACGTTCCTTGATTTAAGATGCGAAAAAAAGAAAGTAACAGTTTACTAAAGCCCCAGTCCTCACTATCATAGAAGCCATACCGGCAATCTCGGCACTAAGTTCGGATCCAGAAGGCCAAAAAGCTGACCATCTTAATCTCTTGATTACTTGAATGGAATCATAAAGAACTTGAGTTGGCGTCATAAGTATCTAAAAAGTTTCTTCAGTAATCAAAAATACCAAAAGTCACTCGGTGTATAACGTCCTTCCCTACGTTCCAAGATGGCATCATTTTCTCCTGAGCCTACTCCTTAGTTTTGGACTGTCCATAAACCCGGAAAAAAACGGCGGTATCGAGTTCAGACGTCATTATCTTAAGACATCTTGAAACATCCTTCTTATTTATTTAGGTTAGGTTAGGTTAGGTTAGGTTATGTGAATCTGGTAGGCCAATAAGCCAAGCATAGACCAGTTTTGGTTCTTTGCGATACCAGATGGAGTTCAGTTGCTGGGTCCAAGAGGAGTAGTCATCCTTTAAGATGCCTGCACTTGATGGGAATTTTAACAGACTCTGTGGTCTGACTATCGACACTTCCTCTAGTGCATCATACCGTGGGGATCCCAGATGCTTACGGCATAGTCTTGCCAATGCAGGACAAGTTCATAGGAGATGCTCAACTCTTTCCCTGGTGCCCTGCTCCAGACATTTTCTGCAGTTTTCTCGATCTGGCTTCCTTACTCAGTTGATAACCTATGAAACTGTTTGTACGACCATCCTTTACTTATAAAATCAAATCAGAGTTGTAAATTAGATCCTAAAAATACATGTATCTCATTCGCTTTCGAAAAATCTATATATGGTTGTATTATCTCTTGGGAAACGAATTTTGCCTCTATTACTGTGAATCTAACCAGATAATTCTTCTGGGATACACAAATGACAATAACGTTCGTTGACCTTAAGGACAGAGCCATCAGTTCAACCGTTTCCAGCATAAATATATAAGCGAAGGATACCTTATGGTGAACGAAGGCAAGACAAAGTACCCAGAGGCCACTCACAAGGATACCTCGCGTTTTGGGAACTGGTTATTGTTGCAGCTATAAATGTGAAAAGTGGAGGACCTTATCGATTTCATAATCAGCATAAATATCACTTTAAAACCAAGCCTGGAGCTCAAGTACAGAATAACTCTTTTGCAACAAGTGTTTTGTTTGGGGTCGGCTCCTTTTTTACTTTATTAATCTCAACCAATTATACTGCATAGAAAGAGGGACGAAGGCGAAACAAGATGTGAAAACACTTGCAGCATTTACGAGAACTGTTTCGGAGCCGTTCGTGTGAGTGATGATTACCGAAGAAGATGGAATCACGAACTGTATGCATACAACAATACGAACATAATGAAGTGCATGAAAATTGAACGAACGTGCTGGTTAGGTCATCTCGTACGAATGGAAGATAATGCTCCAGCGAAAAGCTTTTTCGATTTGAGATCCATGGCTGAACAGGGGCGCTCACGCATCCACTGGAAAGAACTAGTGCATAGAGACCTATGGATGACCTCGCAAAGGATAGAAGCAAGTGATGAAGTTTTATATTCTTCTTGTATATTCCTAGCTATTGTTGTAGTGTCCAGGAGAAGAAGAAGATACGTTGGTATTCACTGACAAAGTCTAGAGATGACCACAAACGACCAAACGTGTCGACGATCTTTCGAATTCTATTTTAGCTACTATAATGTCCACGGATTCCACGAAGCTTTTCGTGATTGGTGTGTACAAATTGAGAGTAGTGCTACTTCTCATGTTACTTTACCATTGCTTTCGGACAGATCCTTCGAAACCATCGGATTCTGGTTCTTATATAAAACAATAGCTCCAGTATTATATTCTCTTAAAATTTCTTCTACCGGGTTACCATACAGCTGCTCTCTATATTAGTTCACCAGCATGTTCATCGTAACACGCGTGTGCTGTGTGCACTTCTCTACAAGTACATAGCGCATACGGATCCGGATGTGGATTGCGCAAACATGCCATGGCAAGCGAAGATATGTTTCTGTTTGTGCAGCAAATAAAAGAAGCGCATGATGGAGAAGATGAGCTTTGTAAATGTTTTACAATTGAAAATATGCTAGGAAGTACAAAGAAAAGGATAATGTGCAAAAATAACAAGTTAAATCGTTGTAAATACATATAAGCGCCTACTTGTATGCTGCAAAGCACTAACTGATTGTATGGGTTTTCATTGAAGATAATAGTTTTACACGCGTTGAGCGAATTGAAAGTAGAAGTAGTAGATGTATGAAATGAGGAATATATGTAAAGAGATTTTATAAAGAAGTTTAGAGAATTATGCAATTTGAAATTTGTAGGATTGAAAGTGTTATTTTCAAACGAATTTTCTATTTTCATTGCTAGACTTGAATTTGATTTCGATTTTCAACTAATATTTATTAAGAAATATAGTTTCGTCAAAGGCGTCGAATTCTATAGCCTTCTTCATCTCCCATTCCCAAAGGTATAAAGTTCTTCTCTGTTAAATATCCTTACGTTAAGTCTACCTTTATCTCTATCCTTATCAGATTATATATCTATTCCCCTCTTCCAATATCTACGCCTTGATATCTTTCTCTCATTTTTACATTAAGTTTATCTCTATCCATCATTATCAAACTATATCTCTATCTCCCTCCACATTACCTAATATTCCATTCACATAAATCTCTCTCTTTTCCTTTATGAAGTACGAGTATGCATCTCTCTCCTTTCTTCTATTTAATATATGTCCATCTCTCTGCCTTTGTGTGTTAATTGTATCTCCATCTTTCTCTCTCACAATACCAATTCTTTCAGTGCCCACTTTATCCCTCTCATTATCTATACTCCTCTCTCTCTCTCTCTCTCCCTCTCATTATCTATACTCCTATTCGTTTTTCTCGGAAATGATTGTCTCTTAAAGGACTTATACACTTATGGCTATCAATTTATGATCTCGAAAAACCTTGTCTGACTATAGCAAGATTTAGACTCCATGGTTATTTGATAGTTCAAGAGAACTCCCGAAATATAGGCAATGTTCTGACTCTTAGCAAATCGAGATTGCTTATGCACTTTGCTGGGACTTTCTAGGTGACACTCAACTAACCATTCCCTCTAGAGTTTTAAGTGGTCTCTTTGAGGTAAGTAGGCCAAATGGCTGTTGACAGTCTCATCTGGGTTGGAAATTGCTTTACAAATAGCAAATATTTTCATAAACGGTCTCCTTTTTAGTAGCGTTTTACAAGAGAATTTTAGGGTCCCTGAAATGACATAAAATTCGAAAAGTTTCTTTCCAGTATTTAAGCTGACCCGGTTAGCCACAAATTACTGTCAATTTCCGCCTTAGCTGTCATACAAACTTCGTAGAAAAACCGCTCGCATATCGAATTCTTCGAAATCATAGCCTAGTTTCTCTAGATTTTTCTTTCTTCCTTTATTCCCTTCTTTGCATTCTTCTTGAATCGTACTTCCTTCAACTGCTTTTCTTGCTTTGTCATACTTCCGTTTCCTATAATATTTCTTTCTTGCCTCAGTGCTGTCTTACTTTTACACAGTTTTACGCCCATTACAAGAAGTGACTTTCTATGTTTATTGTTCTTCTTGTTTTGGTTTTACTGTGTTATCTTTCCAAGTCTTTCGTGAGATTCAGAATTATCAAACAAAGCAAGGCATTCTTGTCCGCTTGCTTTGTTTGTTAAGTTTCATATTCGTTACAGACTTTCCTCCTTTGTTTGTTTGGTAAAATTTTCAAGGCATACTTTTAGGTGGGTGTGTTGAAAAACTGGAAATGTTTTTTAAATTTAATTTCTGGTTACTTGCTTGGCTGTTTTTGTATGTTAAACAAAGAAGGCATTGCGGGCTTCGGCTTAACGAAAGCAAGAAGTTTTCTGTGGACTTCAGTTAAATATTTGTGGAAAAGAATGAGTGAAAATTTAATGTTAGATATTATTCAACTTCTGTTAACGCCAACTCTCTATAAAACTGCAATGTTGAATAATGAAAATAGTGTAACAATTCACAAAAAAGATTCGTTAGAAGCGTACAATTTTATACCCAAGTTGGTATGTAAGTCCTGTGCTAGTCCATCTTTAGGTCAAGTCCTCTAACTTAGTTACTACTCAAAGTTTTTGCTTAACATTATCCCGATATGCCTTATAGTATATTGTTAACGTGGGCGAAAATCGAATAATCTTAAATCACTAGATAGCCAAGTCTGATCATCAAACGTGGAAGTAAATGGCCTAGAAATGTCTCAGGCAGTTATTCTAGTCTGCCCTGCTGTTGAAACCACATATTGACCACATCAACATCATCCAATTTTGGCAAAAAGAACTGGGTCATTCTATCGCGATATTGAGTATCATTAACAGCCGCTGCTTGCTCAGCCTCATTTTCAAAAAAGTATGATTCAATTATGCCTCTACTCCAAAATCTCAGTACCAAACAGTGGCGCGTTGTGGATGAATTTGTTTTTCGCAAATGACATGTGGTTTCACAGACTCCAAAACCAGCAAATCTTGCGGTTAACAAACCTATGGTATTAATTTGAAAATACTCTTCCTTGCTTAAGATGTTTTCTTGCTTACAAACTCCACAACCATTTATTGATGAAATTTTAAATATTGTTAAATAATGAAAACACATTGTTCTATCATTGATAAAAATGGGGCTAAAGGAGCAAATTTAAATCCTGCGTTTATGTAAAGTTCAATATGTGAGGTAATTCTTTTCTAGTAATGATATTTCGTGATGCCAAAAATGGATAAAATCGGCCTAGTACTACCCCTGGCCAGCATATACCCAAAATAAGGATTTTCAAATGGCCTCGTGACTTTAAACGGTACTCATTGTGACAAAAAAGTACAAGAAAATTGTAATTAAATTCTCTGGGTAAATGATATTGAAAAAGGATGTATTTAGCTTAGTTGGAAGGACTGTTCTTAATTACTATGCCAAATATGAGATCGATATGTCAACCGGTTTGTTTGAAGTAGCTGCTTAAGTCGGTGCGCCTCAGTATGCATTGCGATTTGAAGTGAATTATTTTGAAAAAGAGATGTGTAAACAGGCCTTTTTGGATATGCTTGATGGTAAACATGCTCCATATTCATTAAGAGCATTATAGCTGCCAATTAAACATGGGTTTATCAGTTTGAAAAGTGTTTCGAGGACTGGAAAAACCGTTAACATAAGTATATTACATTTGGTAGGGATTACTTTGAAGGCGACAAAATAAATATTGATGAATAGTTAATTATTTTGCGCTGACAAATTCTGGGTCCTTTTGTCACAGTTTATATTGGCTAATTTGTAAGTTATTTTCACGAAACTCAGAGTAGCATATTTCTGCTAATGGTATATCGCAATGTCAAAACTGGTTGAAGTCGGCTCAATATACCTCCTAGCTCCCTTATGCTTTATATAAAAATTGCATCTTTCAGGTTGCCTTTGTATCATATATAGTATAACATATGGGTTGATATGTAAGATATCTTGTGACTGAGTCACACTGTGCGCAGTGTAACGTCTCAAAATCACACTTAGGATTTTCCTAGCTTAAATTCTTGGGACATTCAATTACGAAAGATGCGATCTGCCCACTCCTTAGCCTTCTACAAGCCGTAACGTAGGTCCCACTTCCGAATGTGGAGAAGGAATTTCAACGTTTTTTAGCTTTCTTGAACGTTTATCTTCGATTCTTGCCACAGGAGCTGGAAGATCAATGACCACTTTTTGCTATCATCCCGGATTACAAAAAAAATGACTCTCTTTATTGGACCGAAGCAACTAAAGACCATTTCGAAATCTGCAAATCTCAGTTATCACATTGGGCTATGCTAGCTCATCCGCTGTCCAATTGTTGGACGCGTCCGGCTTCGCAGCCTGTTCTGTTTTGAATCAAATCGTTGGCGGTTCTTTTCTGCCGCTGGGTTTTTTCCACGCAAATTTTCACCTGCTGAAACTCGCTACAGCAGTTATGACCGAGAGCTGACAGCACTGTGTCTTGCTGTTCGCCACTTTCGTTAATGATCGAAGGACCTGCTTATAACATGTGCACTGTTCGTAAACTCCTCATTTTTGGTTTTCTTCTGTCGCTACACAAAACGACAGACCGACAACCGATCGATTTTATATCCCAAATCATTTCCGATATACTTGAAGTTAAATGTGAAGAGATTGTCGCCGCTGTTATTTTTTCACGAGTACAATCGCCGGTCGCTGCTGCAATCAATTACGACGAATTAGCAGAGGACCAAGTCGATGATGGAGATTTAAACTCCAAGAGAGTCTTTTGCGATGTGTCTACGGGTCGCCTGCATTCTTTTGTAACATTGAAGTTTTGCTGGGCATTGCTGCAAGAAATACACAATTTGTCACATCCTGGCATACGCGCTACGGCAAGGCTGATGGTCGGTTTGTTTGCCGCGGTATTCAACGTTGTTTGCCAAGAACTGCATTAGGTGCCTAATGGAATAAAATCATCGGACACAACAAGAGTGTAAAAGAGAGCTCCCAATCAACGGTTTGGTCACTAACACATCGACATAATAAACCCGTTTCTGTTTTCGCAAGGCAATAGGTATTTACTTACGATAGTTGTTAGATTCACCCTATGGCCAGAGGCTTTACCAATATCAAACATGACGGCACTGGTAGTTGCTAAGACCTTGGCTGGATTGCGCGTTTGGCATTCTCATCGACATCACGTCTGATCTTGGCCATCAATTTGAGAACGCGTTGTTCCAGCAACTGTTCCAATCTCTCGGAATTTAACATTTAGGAACAACACCGTACCATCATTGCAATAGCCTAATTGTAGGCAAGTGTATTAAAAATCTTCGATTCTGTGCCACAATGCAGGTCAGCGGACGTCCTATTTACCAATTATTTTATTGGGGTTACGTCCAACCTTTAAGGAGGACATACGGTGTACGCCCTCGGAGCTCTCTTCGGATTTTATCATTGAATGCTACAGCAAAACGAACGAAGTAGAGATAGGAAAAGTGAAATTAGATTTCTTAGTTAAGACAGAATGTATTGTGGTATACTATATATATATGTAAACTATTTAAAGGAATTAATATATTAGTCAAACAAATAGAAGAAGTTTTGCAAAAAATTTTAAATATTAATTTTTGATATTTTGTCATTAATAATCTATATATTATTTAATTTATTTTTGTTTTTATTTCTATATTTATTTTTAAAATTTTTAAAAATATTTTTTTAATTAATTTTGATTTTTTTTTACAAAATTCGATTCGATTTGCACTGCCTTCCAACGCATGTGCGTAAATAATTCGCATAAAATATTAATTGCAATTTAATAACCTTATATTTAAGCACATAAAGTCTACTTTTAGGCGCTGCTATTAGATTAACCTTAAACAATTTATCGAAAAACGATTATAGCTGCCGTGAAATTGTGTAAAATTGCGCTCCAGCTTTTGCACACCTTTTTTATCATTATGCATAGTTTATGCAAATTTATAACCGCGGAAAAAGGGCAGCTTAAAATCCATCATCATCAGCAGCAACGTCAATGTGCGCCTAAAATTATGCAATAAATTTAAGCACCGATTTATTTTCACATTAATGCCACTGCTGCTGGCGCGGCCTGACCTGACTTGCTGCTGCAGCGCGAAAATTTATTTATTAATAAATTCTCGTTCGTTTACAAAATCGTTTTATAAACGGCGCCATGTCGCCTATAACTATGCAGCGTAAAATAACTACGCACACAAGCGTCAAGCGCAAGTGAGTTTCGTTCGTGCTTTCTTATGGATGTGTGTTAGTGTGTGGATATTGGCAAAAACGCAATCACCTCATTGGTATTTTTTATATTTTATTTTTTTACTTTAATTTTTTTGTCGCATATTTGCCACCATTTTCGCTCACTCGCTCGTCACCACGTTTTGCCGCTGCATCGTTTATTACTTCATGCCAGCGTTGCGTGTCGAACTAAATGAAAATTTATGTAGTTTTCAATTTATTTTCGCAATGCGTTGGCTGTTTCGCTTGATTGTGACGCTATGCGGTTGCCAATTGAGATTGTTTGTGGGGTCTAGTGAGCGGTGGCTCATCATCGCCGCGTAGATGTATGCAAGCGAGATATGGAGTTTAATACGAATTTTTGCTTATATAATATATTGCATTTTCGCTTTAGTTGCGACTGTATGCGCGCATTTAAATGGTAAAATGCTTGTCATATGCTTATGACAGCTGTCATATAAACGCTTCTGTGCCGAAGAAAAAGCGAACAGCAGCACAAATGTGCCATACAGTTATGCATTTCCAATTAAGGAGAATTTTTTGCTGTAGTTTTTGATAAATTTTTCCGCTTAGTATGGAAGTACAGGTGAAGAGCTATGGCTTATGGTTTAAATATGAAAATTGAGTATGCGGAGAGGGCTTTGAACATATAAATTTTGAAAGTTGAAAATAAGAAAGAAATAGAGTTAAAGCAGAAACTTGGCCTGAAGGTAAGTCATTCGAGTGGACTTCATATGATAAAGCCGCTCCAAAGCCTGGAAAAACCAACAGTCAACTGGGAAGGTTATGGCATCTGTATTTTGGGATGCACATTGAATAATTTTTACTGACTGCCTGGAGAAAGTAAGGACCATCAACCTCGAATATTACATAGCATTATTGGATTATTTAAAGCGGGCTTAGAATTGCATCTGTATTATATTTCCTTTTCAAATCTCAACAGAATGCTCGCTGAGAAAAAATTTTAAAGCTTTTTTCGCTATAAACAGTGTATCAGCTTTGAAGGGAAATATGTAGAATAAAAAAACCAAGTTTGTCAAAAAATATGTTTTACTATGACCTTACCTCTGCTTAATACCTTCCGCATCAAACACCTCAAAAGATCCCCTGTTATTCATATTTCCATTTATTTGTATAAGATTAAGCGATTCACTGCCTACTCCACCTTACAGAGCTTTCAACACTTAAACTAGCATCTATGCGGATGGATCCAATCTAAATAATCTATTGGGAATTGGTGTTTTTTGAGCAAAATTATATACCAAAATTGCCATCCGTCCATAGTCCACAATACCATTGGATTGTCTTTCCAGTGGAGATAATAGCAATTAAAACAACCTTTTTGTTCTGACAAGAAGTATGTTCACAGAAAAAAAATATGGTTTTATATACAAGCTGATTTGAAATCACAAATGTCTCTAAGGACATCATCGAAGAGAATGAAATATCGCTTTGATCTTTTTTTGAACTTAACATATCATTTAACGAAAGCCTTGCAATGGTTTCCAGAACATGGTAACAGTGAAGCAGATGATTTAGCCAGAGCAGGCCGCACTACAATTAGACTCTGGAAAAGAAAGAATTTATATGACTGGCTACTTGTAGATATTTAACAGACAAACATGTTACAAACTATACTATGAATGCTGTCTAATTGGCAGACATACTAGTGAACTGGAAACACCATACAATGACTATTGAAGAAGCAGTCGAGAAGTAGTGGAGAGCAGACTATAAAACATCTTCTATGTGAATGCAAAGTCTTCTATAGCAACAAATTTCCAACCCCCAGACGAGGGTTTCTTGAGAATGTTTCGGCTTTTGCACAGATAAAACTTTTCTTTGTGTTGAACTTCGTCAGAAGCATGGACTGGTTCAGAGAGTACATAATAGAGTTGGCGGATTTTAGTCTCAGTGCTTTCACAATGTGTCTCCTAATGTCTTAAGTGCGTTCTCAGACATCCCTTCTACCTACCTACCAAGCATTTGATACAGGCTAAGAATCGGTAAAAGGTCTAAAGAATACCTAGAACACCTTAAAACTCTTTTAGAAGAATATTTATATTTTTTGCTTTCAAAAACTGCTTAATTAGCTCAATTTTCGCATCACAAAATTGTTGCCTACATTTAGTTGTCATATAGCAAAGACACAAACCTAAATGCATAAAAGTGAGCTCTTTCAGCTGTTACAACTGTTTATTTGAGCTTTTTCGCAAATTCTGCATTCGAAAAAATTCAAAAATTGCCTTCAAGTGGCGAATAAAAAATTTCAGAAATAGTTTGTTGGACGAAATTAACCAGAATATTTCACGTTGCCTCGAATGGTTGAAGCGATTGAAGCCTAAAGAAATTTCATTTTTTGAATTCATAATAAATGTTATGTTGGCTAAGCACTATACGATTTAAACGATTATTGTAAAAATTAACTAATAATATAATAAAAAACCCTTACTTTTGAGAAGAGCTTAGCAAAGACACTAACCAACCAATAGAATTACCAAAGGCTCACCCGAAAGTAATTTTAATTATAATATAAGAAACACATACTATAGCTAAATTAAATTTGTTTCGACTTCAGCATTCAATTGCTGCCTTAATTATCTCTGGCTACTGAAAACTATAGACGTGGAGTACAAGTTAATTGTTGCCTACATTCAGGCTCGTTTTAGTATAGACACATACCTTTCCCACATGAAATATATTTACATATTTTCCCATTAATAAATTTGTTCATTTTTATATTATCTTCTTTTTATCCTTCATTTTAACTTTTCCAATTTCTAATCCTCAAAGTTCATCTCAAACAAACAACAAACTACTTGAGATTCAAATACTCTTAGGAATTCCACGTGCCTCTAACTGCACTAATCGCTTCATAAATCAATTTGAAGAGACAATTTCTCAAACGAGCGAACAAGCGAAAAGGCATAAACATCGAAAAACATCTGTTTACAAGCCTAATAATAGACGTAGTGCTCATATAAAAAATCCATAAAAACTTACTTTCGCATTCCAAGTGCGCGCAACCTGCCGTCCAGCGAGCCATAATCCTTTCCACATGTAATTAGTTGCCTTAAAGTTCAAAATTATTGATCCCTTTTATTGTAGGGTCATTTTAACAAGCCTATTAAATTTTATGATGCTGTTTGGTTGACCCTGCTTCGGGGTTGGTCAAGCGGCTAAGGGGCGCGTACACCAGACATCATGCGCCATATTTCTTGGCAGCGTTGCGTGTAACGAAGTCTACACGAAAATGTATGTACAGTACATGTGCGATTGAGGCGATTTATAGTTGAAATGAATCTGTAGGAAACCTTGGTGGTTATAGGGAGACTTTGTAGCATTGAAAAATTGTCTGGTTATTACTTGGAAGGACTAGGTAACTTTAAGAAAATCAGTAAGTTTAGGTTATGATAAGTCGAGATAAAGTTAAGAATAATGTTAAGTTAAGTTACGTTAAGTTAAGTTAAGTTAAGTTAAGTTAAGTTAAGTTAAGTTAAGTTAAGTTAAGTTAAGTTAAGTTAAGTTAAGTTAAGTTAAGTTAAGTTAAGTTAAGTTAAGTTAAGTTAAGTTAAGTTAAGTTAAGTTAAGTTAAGTTAAGTTAAGTTAAGTTAAGTTTTAAGATCTTCCAGACGCATGATTTATGGAACCAAAACAAGGCTATATTTGACATTTGTATACGTAGTGGCTTTTTGAGAACCAGACAGAAATGAAAATTATTGAATATAATCATCATCTTTTTTCTCGCAAGAACATCATGCATTGTATTTACATAGGTACAGATATACAGATTCGCACAAATACTCTGCCTCAAAAGTCTCACCGGGTGCATACTTCCAATCCGATTCACTGGTGCATATCGGACATCTTCGACATGTCGTCGCAATTCGAAACTCATATAAAATTTAATATGGGTCACTTTTGCTGACATTTTCATGCCATTTTACAGCGCCAACCATCACCGCGGCGACCGCCAACAGAATCAGAAGGACAACCGTCAATTTTCGGTTCGGCTACTCAAGGCTGTCAAGAGCAGAAATAGTACACACACGCTTCAATGAGCGAGCGAACATACGTGGGCCGTCAGTGCTGTGGGGTTGAGTGGGAGTCTGGGTTTGTGTGTGGTTGCGTGTGTATTTTGGGATATAGTTACGTAAAGTGTTTGTTGCAAGAATATTGCTACATAAAGGCGCACTCATAAAGGTCGCTGGTGGAGTGCTGTGGGAAAAGGGTTGATCTGTAAGAAATTCGCTGGCATGACCGTGTAGGCGGCTAATTCACTTTGCGAACTTTAACGTATTTAATCAAGTGGCAGGCTGTGTTGATGGACATTTATGTTTTCGTCCACTTGGTTGGCTGGTCAATTGAGTGCGCCGCATATACTTAGAAGACTAAAAATAGCTTTTTATTATTTCGATTTTTGTTGTTGGTGCGTTTGGAGTACCAATTGTAAGCTTGTGAGTAATTCGTATGTTATCGGTAGCCGACTCGCACAAGGCAAGTTTTCGATGACTTCGCGACCTTCACTGGATGCTTTGTGCCCTTCAAATTCATATGTTCTCGATAAAGTATACTTGTTGTACAATTTAACATTTTTGCATTTTAAAAATCACCAGAAAAACTATTAGATTCGTAAACAAACAACTGCCAGACACTTAATAGTATAATCATGTATTCGGATCTTACTTCACACCAATACAAAAAAGGGTTTTACTAATCTACGAAATAGTTTTTTCAGTTCACTTTCCCACATAGTTTAAATTTATCACTCTGTGTCAGATTTGTTCCGACGTTAAATTTATTGGAAAAGGTTTCAAATATTTTATAGGAACCCACCCTTATCAATCTCAGTGTTTTCATGCGTATGTTTCTGTTTCCCTTTTTCTTTTATAAATTAGTCTTGATTATACGAAAGTTATCGAAAGCTCAAACGGTTTCTTTTACCATTCAGTCAACTTGAGCTAAAAATTGGTAAGGTAATACAAAGTAGTTTTATTGAGAGATGAACTGACTTTCCAAGACCCAATCTATGACTAAATATTCATTAGTTTTATTCTAAATGCTGTACGGCTTTTTGAACAATTTTTGATCCTGAAGTTGTTAACCTGATCGCTAGGATACTTTCAGGTTTCTTGAAGCTTCCATTTAGATTAACCTTGGTTCGTAGGATTGAGATGTTCCATGACTATTTAGAGCATATTGGAATAACATGAATTGGGTCTTATACTGGGTGAAATTGGATGCGTTTTCAGAATTCAAATGAGGTCAATGGTTTTTACTTTGGAAATACTATTTTATACCTTAAACGGTGAACGAAGCGAATTGAAGTGATAACAGTTGCTGATATTAGCCTGCATAGGAGCCTCCTGAAAAAGATTGAACCTTCAGTAGGTGAAAAAGCTTTCTTTTTATCGTAGTTCTTTGGAAGAAAACTAGGTCATCTCAACATTTCCTAACTACCCCTGGAAAAGATCAAGGCAGAAATTCCTTGGATCTCACCGCATCAGCTAAAGACGGAACTTGAGATTATAGAACCTAAACAACTCTAACCTTAGGTAGAAACCAATAGATCTAATTATATGGTGTTATAAATATCAGCTCATCGTGAGATAGTTAAAGTTCAATTTAAAACGATCTACTTCTATCTTGTTTCATTTTAAAACAATGCTTTATCACTGTCTAACTTGTTGTGCTCCCCTTATAATCTGTTGTGTGCTGTTCCTTATATTTTCCTCTTTCTTTTCATTCGAAAATATAATTTCCCGTTTCCTCCTCCTCGTTTTTCTCCATTTGAGGGTATATATTTAAGCTTTTCAACTCTTATCCTCTTAATATCTCTCTTTCTCTCTCTCTGTCACTATCTGTCTTCCTCTCTCTCTCTAACCCATACCTTTCTTTCTTTCTCTCATGAACACAAACAATTTTATTGTCACCGCATCTGAATATTTTTATAACACGTTTCTTTCTTAGATTATGTTTATCTCTCCATGCACCCATTTCTCCAACACCCTATCAATGCCCATAAATCAGTTTCATTTAACGTGATGTCATAAAAGCCAAAGTTCAGGCAGCTCTTGGTTATTATTGCTGTTGCTCCGCCAGCATTTAACTGTACGCACACAGGACGTCTAATCTGTGCGTGCGCTCACTTACCCTGAGCAACTGCATGTTGTTGTTGTGCGCTGCCAATTCAAAGTATGATTGAGTGTTTTGTATTTTTAACTTCTTTTTATGATTATTACCCAAAGATCGCGTTGCTGGCGTCCACCATAACTGAAAGCAAGTAGCTGGAAGGGAATTCTTAAGCCGCAGAGCAACTACTCTCAGAGAGTGGGCACTAATAGGAGTGGAGTGGTTGCAGTGGAATACCTAAAAAGCACAGCTGTTGTTATTTTTCGTTGATATTATATTTTTTGTTGTTTTTTTTCGGACATTTGCTAAACTTTTACGATTACACTCGTTCACCCGAGCGGCCATATGCGATTTGTGTGCTTCATGTGGGCGTCTGCAGCGGTGTGGTCGAAGCGGTTCAGCTGACGCTGGGTGCTGTTTGACGTTAATAAAATGTCAAATAAAAGTGTTTTGTTCAACTTTTAATCCTTTCGCAGGCAAAGCAACACAACAAAAACAACAAAAGTGGTAGAGATAATGAAATAGCAACAACAGCGGGTAACATTTTGTTGTTGTGGAATGGTTTGTTGTTGTAACTGATGTTCTTGTATTTCCCTGTTGTTGTTGTTGTTCTTTTTTATTGTTGTTGTAACTGTTATTTTTGTTGCAATTGATGTTGTTGTTGCAATTGTTATTGTTGTTGTAAGCGGTTTTTTGTTTTTGTAATTTTTACTCTTGTTGTTGTTGCAGCCTTTGGTGCCCTCCAGCCAGGTTAGCAGATGTCAAACATCACTCAACGCCGCACTTACGAAAACAAAAACAATTCTCCGCCAACAACAGCAACAACAACAACCGCGCCGTGCGACCTTTCGTCTCAACTTGATTGTGTTGTTGATCCCTTTTCGTACTTACACAATTCATCAAATCACTTGTTTTATGTTTCGTTCGGACCGATGTTTGGCCATAAAGCGTTGCAAAGTCATTAAATTAATCTAATTTATTTTTGCTTTTATTTATTTTCTTTGCTTTCACTTCGACAAATTCGATTTAAGGTCGAAAAGTTTAAATCTCTAGCTGCCCCAGCATCTGTGAAAGTGTTCGTGTATGTGTGTGTGTGTGGAGGTCTCAACTGTGCTCTCTGCTTGTAAAACAATTTCAGCAATGACAAAATGACCCCGGATGCATTTGTCTGCCGGGAATTTGCGCGTGCTTGACGCTTGGCGATTTGCGGTTAAGTTTGCTTTGGCGAAATGAGAAAATAATATATAAATATAAATAAAGTTTTCAAATCTGGGAAGAAGATGACATAATACAAATATATAAATCATTTACACAAGAGAGTGGAGAGGGCAGGTGCTTAAGGGGTCTTTGGCAGATTACTATTTGAGTACATAATGAAATAAGAATTGTTTATACTAAATTTATTCGCCACTTGTGAATTGGAACTACAAAACGTTGTTATTGTTAAGGTTAAGTCCGAAGAGCTGCTGGTTTCTTTATACTGTAAAATATTTTACATGCCATTCCTGAAGCTCCTTACATTCTCAGCTATTCTAAAATAACTTTTAAATAGTTTATTTTGGCGGCTAATATCGCCTTTGGCTATCTCTTCTCTATTGTCCAAAGGCTGGCTGTCAGGACATTTCAACCTTCTTGATGAGTAGACCAGAGTTATATCATACAGGCTGGTCAAAGACCACCGACCAATTCCCACAACAGCTGTTTCAACGTTACCGGCGGCCAAGAGCAGTACTTATGAAAGTTTAACCTCGTTAGGATCAGAAAGTTAATATTTTCATCACTGGAGCAACGTCTTACAACAAGGTTGCTCCGCAACCTCCTGTCTCGTACTGGTGTTAAGTTTAACCCAGGGAGGGAGAAATTTGTCTGCTGCGTCTGTGCCAAAAGGCTCGATCCAAACTTGACCTCACTGTAATACATGCAATGGATGGAGCCATCTTTAGACTTGCTCAGCCCTTAAGACACACAGGGAGTAGACCACAAGTTACGGAGCCTCATGCTGCCAACGCAATACTGTAACCTTAGCCTCTCTGGTAGTGCAATCTGCACCAAGTTCGTCTAGTGCGTAGTCCATAGGAGCTCAAACAGTCAGCATGACTCCCACTCTGGTCAGTCTCCTTCCCAACCTTCATCCCGCTCCAATCTTCGTGCGAGAACCACTCAGCAAATCCTGGTTTCTCGCACAAGAACTAATGAGCGCGACACCTCAGCCATGCCGATCCCTGTGATCCCCGAATAATGGATCTCAATTTGGAGATTCGGCAAATTGCGCACCACTTTCCTCCACTTATGAGAATCAGAGTTTCATCAACAAGACAAAATCGTCCAGATCCTTTGGCCCTGATAGAAACAGTATTCTGATGCTAAATACCTAGGCTCTATGGGAGTAAGCTTATTCACTAAGGTCCTCAACCTGTAGCGATGTGTGGAAAGTCGGAATAGTGGTACCACTAAAATAATCTGTGAAACCCAGCCAACAAATCGTCCGATATCTCTACTTTCCCCAGTAGTGAAGTGCATTAAGGCCGTGCTACTTCCGTCCATCAAGCACTACCAGAGTATAGCAAACCACCAGCATGTGCATAGCGTCATAAACGCCCACAGATAGTTCATGGCCTCAACAAAAACCTATCCTGCAAGAGGACGATCCTCGAAGCAATGAACTTCTCAAAAGCCTTTGACACAATCAATCATACAACGCTACTTGGGGACATCGAAAAATATACGCTCCCTTCAAGACTGAATAGGTGGACTATAAACTACCAGAGTGGTCGACAATCATCCGTATTGTTCGAGGTGAAAACTCTAAATTAAGAAGATTTAAACAAGAGGTTCCACAGAATGGTGTCCTCATCTCGCTGCTTTTTAACTTCTATATCTCGAAACTATCTCAACCACCAGAGGCATTTTCTATCACCTCGTACGCTGATGATTGCACGATAATGAAGTCTTGCAATGGAATCGATGGAATATGCTTAAACGTAAACGTTTCTCGTTTCCTCGCTGCATAATCTCCACCACTAAAACTACAGCGACCACACTCAGTAGTTGGACGAAGGAGTGCAAACTCTCCGACTGTCAAAAACCCACAAAATTTTAGGCCTGACATTCGACAGCCTATGCTCCTTCACTCCTCACACCATCGCGATTATTATCAAAGTACAGAGTTGCAACAAAATCTACGAGTCGCTAGCCGGCAGTACATGGGGAAAAGACAAAGCAACTTTGTTGGCAACGTACCGGACCCTACCCCCTTAAATGGGACTGATATTTTAGTCTCTAGAATGTAATGAATGTTGATGTTAAAATGTTCTCTAATTTGTTGCAGAGTTATTGACGTTAAGGGATTGTATCTGACAATGTCTTGAGCTAAAGTCCAGTCAAATGATAAGATGATTAAAGCTCAGTATTCATTTTACATTAGGCGCAAGTAGACTATTAAGCATTTTTTGGACGACTTTTTTCTATTCCAAAAACCAGCCTATCAGGGCTTAGAGCGAAATCCGTTTCTGAAACATTGAGAAAGAAATTCAGTCTTACTCTGTAAATATCTTTTATCTGCTCTGGGTATATCAATTATTTATATGAGTATTTGTTGAAACCCATCATTGCAGTTTTTCCCATCAGCTTACTTTCACCCACTCATTGCTGCTGTCATCCTACCACACAACAATTTTGGTTCCCCTCAACAACCATCACATGTATCACACCCTATTTTCATTCTAAATTAAAACACTTTCCAAGTTTGTGGGGAATTTAAATATTTGATGACCGGCCGAAAATAAATAGTTGCTACAAAAGGTTACGTATACGCAACTTACAACCACCCGGTGGCTCAAATTTTCGACCGGCATCACTCACCTATGCGAAATCCCTGCACGTGTGGTAACAAATGACCAAAGCTTTATTATTTTCAAATACTTTAGAAACAAAAAGGCAATCGTTGGTTGCTTAAATGGCAGCTACTTAAATAGCAGTAAATATACACCGAAGCAGAGAGTCTAAAATAGAGCGTTCAGGCAACGAAAGGTTAGGCGCATAATTTTGCTACTTTACTAGTGAAATATAACTACAAACCCTGGCTATTGACCAGCTGAACGCTAGCTGTATTGTGGCGTCATGACTGTGAATTTGTGAAGGGCCGTCGTACACTGTCTGCATGCAAATATTACTCCAGCTCGAAGCTGTGCCTCGAAGGGTCAACGTAAGTGTATAAGAAAAAAATTAATTGAAATATCGCCAATGGGTCGAAGTCAGTGGCAGTATTGCCAAGTTTGGTTTTTGTGGCAAAACAGCAGGAAAGTGATTTTAGCAAAAGGTTACGCACAATCCATGTGGAAGCTGGTGAAGTAGTGCTTTACTCCTACCATTTTTTCCATAAATTTGTGTGTCTTTTCTGCTTTGCATCTTATTTTGTTTACATAAACTCATTTTTCAGTGTTCAGCTGCCGCTCTCTCTCAGCGGAAATGTTTGTGGATTTGTAAATTACCTCTTGACAGCGCTATTTATTAAGTTGGTAGTTTTTGTTTCAGTTAAATAGCTACTTTCTATGGCTTATTGGCGTCGCTTTGGCTGAACGTATATGCCAAAATGAACTGTTTTTTTAATGTGTAAGTGGTTAGTGGTAATTTATTGAATAATATATGAGGTTATGGTCTACTTTTAGGTTACTGCTCAATTTTATCTTTCACAAAATAGAAGGTGTTAAAATGTATGGCTCTATGAATCTGCGCTGTTCTGATATTTATATTATACTCATATGACCTAGTTGCGAATAGAATAAGTAGAAGATATTATAGAAATTCAATTTGTGCTAAATGATCACATTTCTAAATGTAATATTTGATTCTTATCATTATCCTATGTTTACTTGGAAATACAAGTGCATTTCAGTGAAGGCCATTTTATTATAAATTTTTGAAAAAATGTCAGGGAAACTTTGGAAAATAAAAAAAAGTACGGGAAGCAGTACACATTTCATGGAAGCTCACCAAGGAGGATTTTTTGGGGGTATTATTATTAAATCTTGCGACTGAGGAAAATATTAACTTCTCCTACTTGCTTAAAGTTAAGTCACCAAACTTATTCTTTTGATCCCCAGATATCTAGGTTGCTCACTAGAATGCGTCTGAATTTGAAGGATTCATGAAAATATTCTTCCCTTTCGCTTAAAATTGTCCATAGAGTCCATCTACTTTACTTTATGGTACTCTTACAGATTGTGATTTTCACGTATAATAATGCCCAGTCATCAGCTGAGCAGCTTCAACAGGTGTTATGAGATAGTATTATTCCGCAAGCTCTCATCTCTAATAGTTCGCAAATTCATCAGCTTTCTTTCTGACTTTCCTGTACCTTTCGTGTGCGGCAAGTCATCGTGGTTTCCTGTGTTTGAGTTACCAAAACATATTTCTTAAAAAAATTTTAATTTCTAGGAATTTAAATATTTTTGCATAAAATCTTTAACTTACGTACTGTCACTAAGAGAAACAATTTTAAAAGGATTAAGCTCACGATAGGACTTTCAAGGGCACATAATAATTGTGCAAATGTAGGTCAGTGGATACTGTCTGACACACTTCTGTATCCTGACTTGAAGGGATCATAAGGAGCAATCTGTTTGCAGTGGAACATTCCTCGACATCGAGATTCCATTTAATTACTTATTGTTGAAGCGGTTATTAGAGCTTTAAATAGGTTTGGAATCGAATTGTAACTTATTTATCTCATCTGCCAAACTCTCTTTAAATTCTTTCGCAACTCCTCTGGAACATACATAGTTGTCAAGGATCCTCTTGAAAATTTTGAAGAAGTCTGTTGTTGGGTTATTACCTACTCAGGCGATGTAGCTTTCATGGTTGAGGTGAAAATTTCTGAATACCGTATATCAGTTAACTAAGGTATCTTAGCTACGTAGAAAACAGGGCCGCGAACAACAACCTCTAAATAAACCCAAGTAAAACCGAACTGATTTTCTTTCAAGAGGAAGTACAAAATCCCCGAGGCGCATCTGATGAGGAAAATGGGTTTTCGGCCTGCTGACAGAGTTAAGTACCTAGAGCTCATGTTGAACAGAAAGCTCTCGTGGAGGCGGAACGTCGAAGAAAGAGCCACAAAGGCATCGGTTTCTCTTTATTACTGTAGTGCAGCCATTAATAAAGGGTGGGGACTTTCACAAAAGGTAGTACTTTTGCTCTATGAAACCATAATTAAAGCTATCTATGAATTCTTTGGTGGAAGGAATTTATGGTGCAAGGCGCATAAGACTTGGTGAGTGTTCAAAGGACTGCTATCATCAGTACTAATGGTGACCTGCGAACCACTTTAACTACGATATTGAACGTCTTGCTGCATACAACAATGGTGAATATAGCCGTAAGGTATATGACAATGAATGCTGCTCTCAGGTTCAGAGAATCTGAACCGGGTACTTGACAACTGCGAGCCTGGGCACTCTGAGATTATTGCAGACTTCTTTTTTGCATCTAAAATACTTGAACTACGAGGTCGCCGAACCTTACCAAGGCTAGTCTCTTCTCTGCTCACATGCCTTCGAGGGAGGCATAAGGAGAAAGCACTCGCTGAAGGATAGTGGTGGTGTGTTTTTTTACAGATGAACCAAAGCTTATGGGGAGTTGTTGGGGGCGTAAGTTTACATCTGTGTTTAGACTACCTAAACCCCTTATCTTTAGCAGCTAGAGTTAATTTCTGATTTGATTGCTTTGAGTAACTGGTTACAGTGGTAATGCCAGAAAAATGTAAGGCTAGTGAGTTGGTTAGGACAGGTATATACAGTCTCAATAACCGCGGAAGAATCAGCTACCGTTGGCTTCTTGTGGTTCACTATTGCATTGTTAAGCTTCAAACCTGCTCAGCAAACGGCTGTCAGGTACCAGCAGCTGTAGAGTCGAAAAGTACCACTGGCTCAGGGTAAATTGTAAGAGGCTTAGGGAACACTTCGCTCTCCGAAAGGTTGATTTTGCTATGGTTGTAGGAGTTCTAACTGAATACGATCCGATCGGGATTCAGAAAAAAAATGGAAAAAATATATTCTCTAACATGAATCATATTTTTTCTATTTTTGGTGAAGTCTTTGACTATTTTTTGGTGTACAATGTTGCAATGTGGAGCTGAAATGCGTTCAACAGATGGCGCAGCGCTTGCTCCTTAACAAACAATTACATTTCGCGGCATATTTAGAATATATTGGCTTCAAAGGTAAGAAATATTGCTCTAAACTTCAAAGTCTATTTATTTAGGAACTAAAAATAGCACTTGAATATCTCTAAGTTTTCTCAAAACTAAAAAAAAAGTGAGTCAACCCTAAAAGTATGCTGCTTCTCAGCAACAGCAACACTTAATCAATGTTCGCTTTTAATGTAGGTTTTCTGTTTGGCAATGCGCCGCACGCGTGTAAACGAAATCAGCGGCAATAAAGCGTGTATCCTTCCTGATTGTCCCTGTCCGTATGTATCTTTCACTATTTACTTTATTACCACCTACCGCCTTACGTACGACCAACTTCTTGTTTGTAATCTGCGACAGCGAATCGCTCTATCTAAAGTGTTAAATCACCTGATGCCGTCAGCATGATTTTAGGCGCATTAATCTATAGCTGGAAAGTTTTGCGAGCCGCCGCATATGCCACATACAAACAAGACTTCGGGCAATTGTCAAACGCTTGTGCTTATCAGTGATTGAAAGTGAATAAATGAAAATGTATAGGCAGCCAGTTTGAAGAGACGAAGGACAGTAGGGGAAGTAAGAAAGTTTGCAAACAGTAGTATATAAATATGTCGCGTCTTTTGAGTTTTATCGTTGCCTTTTGAGACTCGAAAAAGGTCGCTTGGCTATATTTTGGGTTCGCGTAAAAGCTGACGCTGATAAATTTTACAACTTTCAATCAATGACGTATGTTTGCACCACTTATTGGTGGAGTCTACATTTAGACGCGCGTGTGATTGCACGCGCCTTCTATTGGCGTATTAAATGCTTCAATTACTTTTGCGCCTCAAAGAAGGCTTCAAAATTGCGCTATCACTGCGGATGAGCGTGCGGAAAAGCTGCAATTTCAGTGTTATCAGGTGACACTGGCAAATAACTTAATGTTATTATAAATTCTGAAGTGCCTTTTTAGAGAGTCAGCACACGTTAATCAGTCGAAAATGTTGGCCATTTTGCGAAAAAACCGTAGTTTTCGTCCTTTTTATTTAACTTACCCATACTCTCTTTGTTTATTTAAGAAATTAAAGTCAATTTCGAGCTTGAATAGTCTATTGAATCAGAAGATGCAGAAAATAGCAAATATGTTTCCAAGATGCTTCCTGAAATACTTATTTTATTAGTAACTTACTTCAAAGCAGCTTTGTAAGCAACTATCTACATTTTGGACCAGGTTTGGTCCACGAAAAGGTACTCATGCTACTTATGTTAGTCAAGAAAACTATTTTGAGGAAAAAATTACCAATAGATAGTCTGAATACTCATTTTTATGTGGTTTATAAATCATAATATTTGAACCTGAGAGTCTTTATATACTCTATTGAATTTTTGGCAATATGGTTCCAGTTGTGGAGTCGATGTGTCTCGAAAATCTTCAAATTCTGATCTTCATCTTTCAGTATATAATCCTCTAGTATAGTTTTAGCTACAAGGACTGAAATTCCTTTGAAACTTAAGCAAGTTTTATATTTTATTATACACGATATAGTATATTGTTCAACTTCAGGAAACTGGGTCACATAACTCTAAAACAGATTAATAGGCAGTCGCTAATTGTTTAGAAAAAACATGCTCTAACAAGATGTTAGTAATAGATATTTGAATTAAGCTGCAAACTGATCAGACTTTTCAAGGGAAAATATATATCAAAATCTGATTTGAGGAAACGTGGTCACATAACTCTAAAACGGATGCCTAGTCGGTCCACAATTGCTTAAATAGTATGCTCTAATAAGATGTTAGTAAGAGACGTTTGAAATTCAATGCAAGCTGGTCAGACTTTTGTAGGAAAACCAAACAAAAAAATCTGATTTGAGATCGTGGTCCATTGCTCTAAAACGGATGCCTAGTCAGTCGCCAATAGTATCGAAAAAATGTGCTGTCATAAGGTACCATTAAAAGACATTTGAATTTAGATGCAAATTGATCAGACTTTTGTAAGGAAGGCAAAGAGAAAATCCGATTTTAGGAAACATAGCCACAGAACTCTAAAACAAATTCCTAGTCACACTCTACTTGTATCGAAAAAATATGCTCTAATGAGATGCTAGTAATATACGGTGGAATTAAAATGAAAACTGATCAGACTGTTTGAAGAAAAGCAAATAACAATTTGATTTTAAAAATGGTCGTCACATAACTCTATAACGTATGCTTAGTCAGCCGCAAATTGTTTGGAAAAAATATGTTTTCATAAGATACTATTAAGAGACAGTTAAATTAAAATGCAAACTGATCAGAATTTTGTAGAGAAAACAAATAAGGAAATCTGATTTGCAGAAAGCTTGGTCACATAACTTCAAAACGTATGCCTTACCAGTCGCCAATTATTTCGAGAAAATATGCTCGGATAAGGTTTAAGCAAAAAACAGTTGCATCTAGTTCCAAACTGATCTGGGTTTTTTAAAAAGAGCAAAGAAGAAAACATAAAAAACCTAACTACACTGAAAAAATCACCTAATAAGTAATCAGCTCTGAAAACATGTGAATTAAAGAAACTATTCTTCTCTTCTAGTTGCTTCAGTTTCGTACATATTTCTGCCATAATATTAGATGCAAGAATTCATCTTATTTTTCTTTAAACGACCTTGCTCACTGCAAGTCCACACACTCGCATTCCTTCGCTGTCAGCCTAATATGCATATGCCATTATAACACACATTTATTGTTATGAGTAAATGTTGAAAAAACTTCCATGTCATTTAATTTTCACTCACATTGCTGTGGCACACAAAATATGCTAAGCGCATTTTCGCCGACATGCTCATGAATATGAAAACTAATAACATGCGAGGAATACTTTGATTGTTATGATGATGTGTCACATACATGCACACATGCAAAGCTGTGCGCCGAAAAGTATGCCAAATTTTTTGCGTTTCTCCAAAATACATGTTAAGGACACTAACTTTGTTCACATTCGCTTACCAAAGCCGGCCAGAGCGCAGCCAGCGCGACCCAAATGCCAATTTAGTTGCCCTGCCTGAAATACATACCTACTCACTTGCATACACCTGCGGCCGAGGTATAACGATGTCATGTATACCGCCATCTGCGCGCGTATCAAATTTATCCATATGACCTTTGGCTGGCTAGCGAATTTTTGTGTTTTACATTTTTCGTTGGTTTCGTGAAATCTTAATGCAGCACAGCTGACCTTGTCGCAGTCGGGAGGCAGGAGAGATTGAAGTTTTTTTTTACTAGGATCGATTAGAAATTTAAGAACAATACTTTAAACATATTGTACTATTAAATAAAAGGAAAATATTGGCTTTTGAAACCTTGTGTTTGTATTGAACAAACATATATTTTCAAAATTTTAAATTATGCTCCGAAATTTTCATATCATAAAGAGCTTCGGAGAGATATTTCAAGGACTATCCTAACATAATTTTTTACTCTTGCAAAATTTTGCTATGGAGTATGACAATTTTGCTCACCTTACGTTTGCATCTCTTAATCTACGCAAACTACTGTGGGATAAGCCTCCTCAACATCGTATATAAGGTGCTATCGAGCTTATTGTGTGAAAGATTAAAGCCCACCCAAACTGATTGGACCTTATCAGTTTGGCTGTAGGCCGGGAAAATCAACAACTTACCAGCTATTCACCGAACGCCAAAACTTAGAAAAGAACGGTGAAAAGAGAATCGACACGCATCACCTCTTCGTTGATTTCAATGCTACTTTTGACAGCACGAAATATAGATGCATTTACGTCACGATGTCTGAACGCGGTATCCCTGAAAAATCAATTCGGCTGTGTAAACAGACTTTGAACCATATCAAAAGCTTCGTCAGGATCAGGAAGGACCTGTCTAAGCCGTTCGATACAAAACGAGGTTTCAGACAAGGCGTCTCCATATCAAGCGACTTTTTCAATCTACTCCTCGAGACCATTCTCTCTTAGACTGTACAGCTGCGGGCGTGCGCCGATTAGATCCAGACTGGATAAAGAAGCGAAGCAAATGGGTCTGGTTGGGAACGAGGGCAAGACGAAATTACTCCAGTCATCAAATAAACAGTGGTCGCACTCACGTTTTGGCTTCCACGTCACTGTTGACAGTCATAACTTTGAAATCGACAACAATATCAAAATCCAACGTTTTACTTTGAAATGAGTAGGCAACTGAAAATAAACGTTCTCTGACCAAACTCTACAAATCACTCTTTATTCTTGCTAGAAAAGTTCTGCGGAAGAACTTCGCATTCGATGGAACGATGAGCTGTACGAGATATGACATTGACATAGTTCAGCGAATTAAGAGACAGCGGCTTTGCCGGCTAGGTCATGTTGCCCGATTGAACGAAAACACTCCAGCTCTAAAAGTATTCGACGCAGTACCCGCCGGTGGAAGCAGAGGAAAAGGAACACTTTCACAAAATGCAGAACAATATATGTATATATAAATTTTAATATCGCACAGGGGATCTCGTTAACGAGAGGCACTTATAGGTAAACTATTTTGAAGAGGTGGGCATGGCTCCGTCCTCTAACAAGTTTATTGGACATATGTATATCCAATCCACTATAGCTACAACACCCAAATTTGCGCAGCATAAACACTATATGAACTCCTACACACAGTCGGACAACAGCCACGCCTTTTTCTCATATAACACAATCTTCCATTCCAATTTTTTATTCCATTTGATTATTTTACTTTCCACATTGACATAACGTGCTGAAGCTTCGCACTAATAATTTCTTGGAAGTGTGCCATCTTATGACCAAAAATTGCCTAATTCCAACCAAATCTGTTCAAGCGCTTTGGTAAAGAGCACGTGAACCTAACATTTATAGTTCACTTTTGACCGAAAATATCTGTCAATCTATACATTCAGTATAAGATTTGTAAATTCTGGCAAAATTTTTTGCAGGCAATATTATCCCTGTATGTTGAATCGTGCCTATATAAAGTTCATTATTAACCAAAAAATCATAAAAAATGGATTTGGCCTGAGTTAAAGGAAAAACAAATATTTTTTTCTACATCAAAGCTTAAGAAGTATTAATTCATTCAGTTCAAAAGCACTTGGAAAATGTGAAGAAACTCAAAATCTATATTTTCAAAGAATTTCTATCCTTTAAGCTATCTTCCACAAATATATGCAGGACTCAATTGGTGCCAAAAGACTAAAATATTTTGGTTTTTTATTGTTTTTTTTATATATTTTTAACTTTGTTGTCATATCAGACTGGAGCTCATGTCTCAACATTCGTTTAGGCTTAAACCAATTTTTGCCTAATATATGCATGACCTTTAAGTCTTTTTAGACGCAAATTAACTTAAGCATATAAGCGCTGCCACAATATGTTACTGTGATTATATTAAGCGTTGTTGTTGCAAATTTTCAGACTGTCAATATAATATATTCATATAACATAATATTGTCGCCATTAGCGCACACGCTTAGCGTCAATATGGTGATTACAGGCATTCAACATATTATATATGTATTCTTTTTCATTTCTTCACGTACGCGCTACGCGATCCACTTCTATGCCTAGCAAAGCAAGGACAACATATAACCTTCACCATCTATGCCGCCATAATAAACGTTTAACAACATTATTAACCAACATAAAAGCACACAAATCATCGTTAATTTAGCGTGAGCGCCTAGAAGCACGCTACATATAGAAATTAACTGCGTTTACGCAAAGCTTAAGTCTGTTGTGTGTAGTCATTTGTGACAGAGCACGAAAGTATGAAGTTATACCTTCAAATACTATGCGAAAAATAGCGCGTATGAAGTAGCAAGGGCAAGAGAAGGCGTGGTTTGTAGTTCTAAAAAACGCAAGTGTCGAAGATTACAAAAGTAAAAGCAGCAAGCGTATAAAATATGCCGCGTACGCACACAAGAATGACGCATAAAAATGCGTCTCATCAAATTGACTACACATTGTTGTAGGTTATTAAATTTGGCGGCTACGCGCCTAAAGCTATGCAACATGTTTTAAATGCTAATAATTTTTGCAAGCCAGTATGACGGCGTGCAGGTTATGAAGCCACTTTTATGCTTAAACTGTGTAAATTTGTAGCCTGACGTCAGCTACGATAATATTTTGCTTAATGTTGCCTACTTTAAGGCGCTTAGGTGCTTACGCAGCATAACGACACGACCACAATTAGCGCTAAACTCATTAATTGTTTTAATGGGCGCGTACATTGCGTTAGTCATGCTTACTGGCGAAAGCATAAAGTTCAACAAATCAGCAAACTAAATTTTGGCAACGCTCAGTTGGTGGGCGAGCTGTAGCGGGTAACGAGTTTGGCTGGTAATTGTGTTAAGTAAAGTTTGTTTTTTTCTATTAAACTTGTGTGTTTTGATTTCTATAGCGCACTCAATACACCTTGGCAAATGGTTATCGATTTCCGAATTGGCACAATGCGCCTAATGGTATGCCACAAAAGTGCTTTGAGTGGCTTGAAGTAGCCTTAATTTGCAAATAAAACGGGGATACTAAAATGAAAGTGGAAAAAATATGAAAAGGCATGCAAAAGCAGCCCGCTTACACCACCACAACGCCCTCACCAGCTCATTTGTCAGCATGACAAGCAGCTGTCAATAAGTTGAACATGACCAAATGTAAATAAATAAGCAGTACACAATCTGGTGCTGGCAGTCGTGCCTTGCAAACATGCCATTTTGTCCACTGCCTTGTCCTATCAGTGCTCATCACTCATGGCAGAGACTCGTCTGCTTGCCACCCCAATTTGCTTGCGTCAGTTCCTTTCACTTCTTTCCCTCGCCTTCCTTCTCTCCGCATTTCTTTTTGTCGTCTAGGCGTAAAGTGCGTACGCCAGCAGAAGTGATTTACAAATAAGGAAATTATGAATGACTGCCTCAGTCTCTCAGTCCCCATGAGTGGCACGGGACGTCAGTCGTTGAATGATGAAGATTGAAATGTCAATTCGTCGCTTTGCTCTTCCTTTGCATTTCCTTTATGTCCTGCATGTCCACGCATTGTCTGTACACTTTTGTGTATTTATTTGGATTTTTCTTCATTTCATGATTGTTTACATAAGAGTATTGTGCAATTTTCGCCACACGTAAGCTAAATCCAGACAGTAATTTGGATGAGTTACAAATGTGTAAGCATTAGTGCTTGAGAGTTGCTTGGCCCGAATGTCTGGCCCTTCGATTAAGGTGGTGATTTGCGAAGTATTACTAACAGTTAGAGATTAGTAACAGTTAGTTATTAGGGATTAGTAGTGAATACTTATGGGAAAATATAGGGATATATTTTATATGTTTTGATGGAGCACAAAGTCTTCAAACATACCACTATTTTCTTTCCCTTCAAATTTTTTTAAATTGGCGTAGACATCACTTTCGTAGTTATAGGCGAGTTTAAAACAGCGCGCCAGTTGCTCTTCTTTTTCACTCTTTGACGCCAATTGTAGATTTCAAGAGTAGGCAGTTACTTCTCCACCTGGTTTTTCCAACATAGTGGAGGTCTTTCTCTTCCTCTGCTTTACTCGAATATTTTCAGAATTGAAAACAGTTGACTGTCAACTGTGACGTGAGAGCTAAGTAGGGAATTTGATGACAGAAGATATTTTGTCTTGCTCTCATTCACTACCAGTCCCATTTGCTTCGCTTATTTGTCCAACGTGGAGAGAGTAGAACTAATGGCAGGTTTATTGTGTCCAATGTTATCGAAGACATCGGCGTACGATCTCTATTCAGCTCTGCAGCTTGAATTATGTTCTCCAGCAGAACTTAGATTGAAGAAGTCGCACTATTGGGAGTCGGGTTGTCTGAAACCTCGTTTGGTAGTGATTGTCGTCGAAAGGGTCTCTCATCAGAGGCTGTTGTATCTATTTCATTGCTGTTTATTTACGTGGTGGCTCCCAAACCTACAGCACAATTCTCAATTTAGCTCGGCCTTCAAGCGGATGTTTTTTGGCTACGCAGACGATATTTGGTCTAAGACCGAGAGTCGTGAGCTGCTTGAGCCATTTGTTAAAATATCGTTTCTGGCCACTCCCAAGTGAATGACGCTTAGAGAACTTTCCTCACTTGCGTCAACTTCTATATATGGCTTCATCATCCAAGGGCCCATATCCACTCATCGGAATTCATCGATCGCGTCCATGGGTCTTCTGGTACGAACATTTATTGCTAGAAGACACACCTTATAACTGTTTTCTTATGCTTCAATCGCCTTTAGTCGATATAAATCGCTACATTTATACCTTGATAGTTCCTCCCTCCATAAATAACCAAATATTAAGTTTTATCTCGATGACTTCATTGTTTAGAGTTTTTTGGTCTCTGGTATTGATGCAAAGGCTCATTCTTAATTGGATACTGCTACCAGTTTAGGTGATCGCAACGCTTAGCCCGATGTTAAGGGCATGAGTTAAGGTCTAACATATGGAGACCTAGGCCTCAAAAATATCCAAAATATAATTTATAAACTTTTGTTTTGCATTCATAGAATTTTTAATGAATGAGTTTACATGGAGATGTTCTAGTAATGACATCTCCATACTTTATACGTATACTTATCGACACTTGTGTCTGGTGTCATGTAACTGTCACAACAATCTGCTTTATTCTAGTTTTTCATTCCTTTTTCTTCCCATTCTTGGTTCTGTATATTACAGATATTCATAAAACGCATTAATTATAGTATGTAGAACATTAAGAACAGAGAAGCATTAGAAAGCTAAAAATAAGAAAAAATTTCTCATTTCAATGCACGCAAGGAAACTGTGTCAAATCTGACAAGCAGCATACACCTAAACTGATAGCCGAAGTAAAACTAATGTTTATCAAATTGAGTCAAGTCAACACGCTGTGTCAAGGTTAACATGGTCGCGTGTCTTTATCCACTCCAACCACAAAGTCTCTATAGATTCAGAAGCTTTGTGACTTGTTCAACTCAGCGAAGACGGCTGTCAAATGTAGACAGATGAGTCGGTTATATAAAGCATTTGTTTTTATTAGTAGAAACAGTTTTTTCCTACTATCAAATACAGGCGTTCCTTTATTAATGAACTGTATGGAAAATAGCTTTTTTTAAAGTAGTTCAAGGTGGTTAGGAAACCTGGAAAGTTGGGAATTATTTAAAACAAGAACGGGTTTTATGGTGATAAATTATATATAATGATGCGTTTTAAGATATCAATAGTCTTACTCAGTCAGAAGTATGTTAGTCATATATGTACTAGTTCAAAACTTATAAAGGCCCAGTTTATCGAGAATAAAATCTTCCTAAGTTTGATTGCATAAATTGCCAAAATTCAGTTTTTTTTTGTAAATTGGTTTAAACTGGTATCTTAGGAACTAAATCTTTTCTTTCAGGGAAATTGGTTCCCAACTAGTCATTTTGGGACCACTCTTCAACTAAATTTTTCTTGAAATTGGTTATGCACCTTGGCTTTTAGAGACTAAGTAACTTTTTTGCGATAAACTTATCCCCAAACTAGTAATTTTAGGACTAGTCTAACTAATTTATTTGCATTAAATTGACATTATATTGAAGCCTTGATTGATTAAACTTTTGAAATCAATTTTTTTATAAATGTGTACACAGCAGGTATTTTAGGAATTAGATCCTTTTGTCCTGGGAAATTGGTGAACAACTAGTTATTTTGGACCCACTTTTTCAACAAAGTTTTATTGAAATTGGTGCATAGCTAAGATTTTAGGGACTAAATAATTACTATGCGATAAACTGCTCTCCGACTAGTTATTTTAGGAACAGTTTGCTTTAAGTAAGGTATTATACTAATTGGTATATAAGTAGCTTAAATTTTAAGAAAAAATTCAACACTGTTCAAAAACTAGTTGCCAACTAGTTATTTTAGGGTTAGTAAGTTTCTAACAAGGAATTGTTGCTTTCAACTAGCATTTTTCCTATTAGTTATGTTTGCATGTTTTGTCTTCCGTAACCTATCCATGTAGATAATCTGCGTTTATTACTTTTATTTCCATTATTGTAATGCTTCGTCGACTCAATTGGCAATTACGAGATAAGAAAGCAATAGATACGAGGAAATGTGACACCTACACTATATATGACTATTTAAGAATATGTTGTCTTTTAAGTACCCAAAACAGGGAAGTTGTTGGAGTGAGATATTTCTTTTGTATCCTGCATTGATAAACGAAGGAAGTGCGAAGATGAGGTGAAATGGCAACTAGAGCATAATAATTTGCGTTAAGTATGTGAAATGCTTTAAGATAAAGGTTTGGTGGAGTGCCTGCAAGACAATAGGTCACAATAAAGATGAAAATGGGAGCTTTTGTCGAAGCGGGACTCATCGTATTGGTAGATCGTGTTTCAGTGGAAAATCTATCTGAAGCAACTAGGGAACGCTAGGATCTCCGCTTAAATTAACAGATATATTCATAATCTGGACATACATATGTATGTTAAAGGTATGGGCAGATTCAATAAAATATAAAATTATGTAATGAGCAGCCCAACTGAAATCAAAACTGGAATCCCTAAAAAAATTATGGTACAAAAGTTACAAGACCGACCTTCTGACCGAAACTACTACCACTGTGGGTTTTTAGTCTTTCAAAAGAACATCAGCAAATTCTCAGATTTTCTTTACTTTTTCAACAATCTAATATTATAATCTTTATACAAAAATAAATTATATAAAATAGATTTCTTCAAAACCACAAGCAAAGCCAGCAACACCTTGAATTGCTTCTCTAACTATCTTCAACTCATTCCTTAGAATTGCCTTTCAACTATGCATAATAAACTTAATATCCTTTCTGTCAAAAACTTAATTACTCGCACCACTCTTGCATTACACTACACTACTACATGCAAGCTATCACAATAAACAATAGAACAATTACCTGAAACGCATGCTTCGCGACACACGCTCGCATGAAGTAGAGGCAAAAAATAGCGACGACGCCACAGCGGATGCGCAACACTTGTCCATAAATCTCAAGTTGGCGATTAGCCGCACATTGCTCGCTATCTAATGTCATTAATCAGGCGTTAAAACCATTGACAAGTCGGCGGTGAATATCGAGATATATCTAATACTGTGTACATATGTGTAGTTCTATATACTCAGTGGGGTAGCGAAGTGTGACAGACGGTGGTTGGTTGTGTGTGCACTCGCAAGTAGAGTGGACTAATGTCTAGGCTAAATATCACTTGAGGGATAAAATCAGTTATTTGGAACTATATAAGCGACACTAAATAATCATCATTCATCTTAAGGGGGATTACGTAGGTAATAAGTGTGTCAGCTCGGCCGACACATAGCCAATGTGTGTGGTTTAAATTGCCACGCAGTAAATTTCGCTTTCGATAACTAATCGAATGTCCTGTGGCTATTGATACCGCATTTGTGTGCCAAATTTGGAGAGGTCATATCATATATTGTATATATAGTTTTGTTTGAGCGACTGAATAGACTTAATATCGTCAGTAGCTGAAACTATGAAAATATGAATCAGTAGAAGCTAAAATTATTACATGTTAAGACCTTAGAAAAAGAAAAAAAGTTTCGAATCTATGACCGGTAACAAGATATTCCAGAGAATATACTACAAAATGTTTTTGTCTAGGAAACTTATTGTACATTTCAAAGTTAGACACCATAAAATTTAGTTAATATTATTTGAAAAAGGAGGTTTTGGAATTACGATTTCGTATATTTAGAAATTGCAAAGCCCTTCCTTCCATTTTCTGCGATTATTTCTGCAAAGAAAATCTGTTAATAGCAATTTTTGACAACTTGTAAGCTAATTGGACCTTATTAAATTAGTGAGCACCATATTCTTTCAATGTAGGGTTTGTCCGAAAAGTGATAGGGCTGATTTTCTTCCGCCGCGACTGTACTTCGGGGTGTGCGCGCACCGAGTGGATCCGGTAGAGGGCGTTCCTAGCTTTTGAACGAGCGGCTGGTCAGCGTTCCTTGGAGCAGACTCGGTAAATCTGCGACAAAGACGTTTGATATGATCAAAAAAGCTTACCCAGATGTTGTTTTAGTAAGAAGTGGTGTGTTTCGATAGCACCAGGCCTTTTTGGAGGGACGGGAAGTTTTACGTCGAAGTCCTTAAGAGACTCAAACGAAGTGTCAATCGGATCCAAGAAGACATCGCCGTTGCTCCACGACAACGCTCCTGCTCACACCGCCTTTCTTGTGAACAGTTACCTAACCAAGACCGGCATCCCAACGTTTCCGCAGCCACCCTACTACTCAGATATGGCCCCGGACTTTTTTTGTTTCCTTGCCGAAAAAACCGATGCACGAGGATCTAAGCGGCATGCACCTAGGCTCTCAAGGTTATTCCGGAAAATTGTAGCGACTGGTTCAATCAATTTTTTTAAATCAACTCAGTCCTATTACTTTCCGGTCAAACCCTCTATACTATTTTTCAAAGCAGTAGCTATGTGACCTCACGATATTAAATTCTTCAAGCAAACTTACTGAGAGCATGTATTACAGGGATCTTTAGTGTCTCATGCTATGACAGAAGGATCTCGCAGTCACACAGGAGCAAGTTGTTGATCAACACTTGCTAAGCTTACGCTAATTTCAGAGGTCCAGCGCAAAACATAAGCAGACAACGGAGACCCAACTCGTTCCTAAACCGATTAATCAGAAAAAAGTGACCACTTTTGCGAGGTTGTAATTCTTAGCGATTCCGCAAGCAGAAGATACACAGACGAGTCTGGTAGTAAAGTGAGCTCAAAGCTAGAATTGTCACTCTACTCTCGGACTGAATACCCCTTTCTTGCAAGAAGCTGCAACTAACTTAATTGTGAACACCTCTGTCCGAAAACGCTAAAATGACCCGGAACCCATAGATATTATTAAGGAGACTCCTTCTACAACCTACCCTCAAAAATTGGACACATTTCTGAAAAAGCTCATCTCACGTGTTCTCCAAAAGCTTCGCTCCTTCTGCGTATTCCTCGTCACAGACCACAAAGTTATCAGGTGGAGACTCTGCGTGGCATTTATCAATGTTTTTAAGGACGCAGTCGAAGAATAAGAGAATTTCCATTTTGGACACTGTCATGTTCCTAGCTTCCTTGAGCTTTGTAGCGACCTTCTCAGCAACGCACGTGTCGAGAAAAACATAAACTTTCTCTTTCAAAAAATCAATAAATTTTAGCCACCATAATAAAAGATAAAAGATTGTGTGGTCTTCAGTCTCTACCCTTTCAACCTTTATCTATATCTTTATCTTTATCTTTATCTTCATCTTCATCTTTATCTCTATCTTTATATTTATCTTCATCTTTATCTCTATCTTTATATTTATCTTCATCTTTATCTTTATCTTTATCTTTATCTCTATCTTTATCTTTATCTTTATCTTTATCTTTATCTTTATCTTTATCTTTATCTTTATCTTTATCTTTATCTTTATCTTTATCTTTATCTTTATCTTTATCTTTATCTTTATCTTTATCTTTATCTTTATCTTTATCTTTATCTTTATCTTTATATTTATGTTTATATATCTACGTAAGCCTATATCCAAAACACTATTAACCCTGTAAACTATTCGAAGAAGTGGACGATAGTCCATTTTCAACTCCCCGACAAACAAAAACTGTAATTGCAACCACTTGTTGCCCCAGCGCTGCCCTGCAGTCCATCATCTATTATAAAAGTAAACATGGCGTCACTACTATTATTTTTTGTCAATTGGCCATGCAACATGCTGTCATTCTGTCATTAATTCGTTGAACGTTCGCCGCTCTCTCGTCATTTCACCAGTTTCGAGTATCATTCAAAGCAATTCAATTGAATTAATTTATCACTTACTTAACTTTACTTGTGCACCACTCATGCCTGACTAATTACCCACTTAGTATTTTGTTGTTGCATTGTTGGACAACAACAAAAGGACACAAGTAGCCGCCAACGCCGACGCTGACGCAGTGTCAACAAGCCAATTTGAAAATTTATTTGTGCCTCGTGAACTGGACAGTTGCAGCGCGTGGCGTCGTGACGTCGGGTGCGCCATTAAACAGCGGCACTTAAGCAACGCTTAACGGCAAATCAAAGTGGGAGAAAGCAACGGAAAACGAGCTTGTTTTGCTAAGCATAAATGTTGAGAACTTTTTTCACAAAAAAATTTCAATAAAAATTTTGGTTTTAACTTTTGCACTTCTTCCACTCGTCTTTTGTGTGCCTATGTGTGTGTCAGCACCACGCGCTTCGGCGCTAATGTGTGCGTAATGACAGCGCGCGTCGTTCACTTGATTTGCTGTGTGTCTCTTTTATTTTTTGCAGCCGACCACATGCTTCATGTCGGTTTTCCATCGCTCGTCCTTTTGTTCTGGCTGATTGCCTGCTTCGCTCGCTTTACTATTACCGTTATTTGCCGTGGCTGCTGGTGCGTGCCGCTTAAACGGTTGCTGTGTGTTTTATGCTTTGCGGTTGCGTTGCCGCGTCGTTTCTTCGGCTTGTTTAGCGGACAAATCACTCACGAATGTCAGTCACGAATTGCGGTGGCTTTGTGTATCCAAGAGATTTTTTCTTGTTTGCTTTCGAAATTGCTAGTCTTTCTTTTAACTGAGTGTTTCTGCTTTAGCTGAACTGTTGTCAACTTCAACAAAAAGTGTTGCAAGCGTATTGAAAACGCGAGTACATTGGCGCAAGCTTTGGAATAGAGATGAATTCCTAATTTTGAGGCGAGTTATGGGAAATCTGTTAACAATTAATTTCTCAAATTTAGGTAAACTGTATAAGGCGATGCATTTTTCAACAGCAGCATTATCCCACACACAATTTTTTTCATTTTCATTGTTCTGTTTCCATTTCATTTTGTTCCCCTTTCACGTGTTCCTCAATTTTATTTAGTATAGTATTCCAAAGTGAGCTTATATTAATAATTCGGTCTTTTTTTAAATTTCGAATTTCGTGTGTTTCACTATTTTCATTTTGTTTCGTTTTTACGTTTTTCCATTTTGTTTCACCGTTATTTCTTTATCATATTCATCATATTTTTTTCACAATTGATTCTTTTTATTTTGGTGTGTAATTTAAAATCTATAAATTCATTTGTTTACTCTGATTCCATTTTGCTGTTCCATTTCCATCTGTTCCCCCACTTTCGTTTTGTATAGAAATCGTAAGCTGGCTCATATTGGTGATAAAATCTTATTTTTAAGCGCAAAATTTGGGGTGTTTCGCTTTTTCCACTGCGTTCCATTTGCATAAGACATCTTTTTTTACAATTATCTTAATTAACTTTTTTGCGTTTTTTAAATGTTTCTTTTCATTTTATTAATCATAAATGTAAACCCTATATCTTCATTTGTTTGTTTTTATTCCATTTTTTGTTTCCTTTCCATGTGTTCCTTAACTTCCGTTTTGTATTGTATTCGTATGATAGGTTATATTATTTTTTATGTTTTAAGCTTAGAATTTCATCCGTTTCACATTTTCCGCTTCGTTCCGAATTTCTTATTTCATATTTTTTAACCATTATCTTTGTTTACTTTTGGCCGTTTTCTCAATTGGCTGTTCTTAATTTTGGGGTCCAAAAAATTGTTTTTCTGTTTCATTCCATTTCGTTCCAGTTCCATTTCTTTTTGTTCCTATTCCATTTATTACATTTCAGGAAAATCGTTTTGAGTATATTTAAAGTTGTTTTGCCAAACTAAGTTTTACACCGTTCCAGTTCAATTCCATTCCATTTCGTTCGAATTCCATTTATTGCATATCAGGGAATTTGTTTGAGTATATTTTATGTTTTGTGTCATCCTAATTCACTCTAACAAACTCCTTATCATTTAACTATCTCAATACAAGCTTCTTATATTATTTCTCTTAATACTATATAGAGTTGGATTCATCTTATGTTTCACTCATACATACATACATATGCTTCAATTTTTTTTCTTTTATAATAACTTTGTTTGCTTTCATGCAAGTCTAACTTAAGTATACTATACCATTTCGTTCCATATAATTTTTTTTCTTATAATATGTCATTTATTTCTTCCATTAAATTATTAGAGTCGTGTTTCGTTTCACCTTGTTGCGTTCCAAACCATTTCGTTACAAATATATATTTTTTTTTAATTGTGACCAAAATTAAGGAAAGTCATTAATTGTGTTATCATTTCGTTTGTTTTTGTCTTTTTGTTTTTGCTTTCCAGAGTCGTCACTTACCTTTTCTTTAATCCCTGCACTTAACATCCTTTAATTGTTTTGCTTTTAAATCTGCTCAACGCTGCAAATGCCAACACATTGTCTCATTCACTAACGACAGGACACACGTCTCCATTTATGTGTATCATGGGACACAAATGACGGTTTTATAAATTTTTTACGCTTCTTTCTCGACATGTAACTGTCAGCGTTCGCTATTCCACGCTCCGTTGCTTCGCTGCTTATTTTGCTATTTTGTTAAGCAATTTTTTGTCAATTTTGTTTTCCTTGCTGCGGGGTACTTGTCATTTGTCTCACGTTTCTTAATTAGTGTCGGTCTATGTAGCTGGCCAACAACCGCTGCCAAAACACCCACACATACACGCTCTGCTCTCCGCGCTGTGCTTGAGCGGTGTGCGCTCATATTTCTGCGATACGTTTTTGTTGTTTTTCGCTTTATATTATTTTTATTTTCTAACTACCTTTGCTATGCTGCGCTGCAGCGCTGCTGCTACCTATCTGCCCTAGACGGATGACACGTGTCATAATTATTGTTGTCCTCAACTTACTTGCGCTCACATCAGTCATTTGAGAGAAAGAGAAAGAAAAAAATAGAAAAAATACCGCTAAGTCGCGCACGTTGCGTGGTGAAATTTCCTCATTAATTTTTACGCATAATTGCAAAGTAATTGAGGCAAAGAATTTAATGCCAACTAAAATTGTGGCAATGGGACTTAGGTGCTGCTGCCGTTTTATAAATACATATTTGAAGCGCGCTAGGACGGGCAGTATCCAGTTGGTATTAAGTTACTTACAAGTGGGTGTATATATTATTAGCTACAAAGCTGTATGTAAATGTACTTTTTCAACCTAAAAAAAATATTGGATTTATATTGGATTTCTGCGCCTTTATGCTGGCAATTTTGCGCTTAAATCGCACAATTTAATTTCTTGCATATTTTTTCTGACGTTCCAAAAAGGCTGCACGTACATGCAGCAAGCTGATATATTTGATATATTACAAATACAATTATATATTTATAAATATATGCATTGTATATAATAATGCCAAGGCTGGAGCACGTGGCCGACGTGGCGTATACGTAACCTATACTGATTGAATGCTGATTGAATGACATGTGGCAGATTAAAGTCTCAGCGCAGGCAGGCAGGGTGAACGGCTAGCAAAGTAAGCATGTAAGTGATATGCAGAATGGCATGAGAAAGAAGGAGAAGAAGATGACGAAGAAAGTTTGGAAAGCGGCAAAGGATAAAGAAAATGAGCGGAAAGCAGGCCAGTTAATATTATAATATTGTTTTTGTTTTGTTGGTGTTGTTGTTGCGAGCTTTTAAGTTTGGTTGAGGCCTTTTGTGTTTGTTGTGCGGGTTTGTTGTTGTTTTTCGCCTTTGTGGTTGTTGTATGCTTTTGTGTTTGTTGTTGTTGTTGTTGTTATTGTGCGCCATTTGCGTTTGTTGTTGTTTTCGGCCTTATGTAGCTGTTATACACATTTGTTGATGTTGTTGTTGTACGTTATAATGTTTGTTGTTGTTGTTGTTGTATTCTTATACATATAACCATAATATGCGCAATCTGCTGTCCCTGTAGCTGTGCGTGGCGCTTGTGGGTGTTGTGGTAATAAATCCTTTCGCTAGCAACACGCTTACATGCATTCACCCAAACACACACACATATACAAATACAGGCGTAGCGATACATAAGTATTTATCTCAACAGGTAATCTTATTAAATGCGCCTTTAGTAGGCCGCTGTTGTTGCTGGACGCCAAGCACGTGCCGCACATCACATATGTATATGCAGACATATAAGTTTGCATGTGTATGTGTGTGTGCCTCAAAAGCTTTTAAGTCAGCTATTGGCTTTCGTAAGTGCAATTTGATATGTTGTGGCATGGCCGCTGTACTTTTCTTCAGAAAATCACATAATATATGTATTTGTAAATAAATAAAATTGGTAGGCATGCACACACACACATGTAGTACATATATACATGTGCATGTATTTAAATTAAAAGTTGGCTTTAAGCGAAAACACGCCCAATTTACATACAAATAAGGAAAAAAAATTTAACTTCGATTGCATCCAAGCTATAATACCCTACACAGGTGCATTTATTATAACATAAAATGGTATAAAATGATTTAAATGGGTTAGTTTGTATGGAAGCTATATGTTAGGGTGGCCCGATCTGAAATATTTTTTTACAGATTATATCTTTGGCTTCGGTAATATGCCTTACCAAATTTCTTGACGATATCTCGTCAAATAAAAAAGTTTTCTATACAAGGACCTGTATTAAATTATTCAGTTTGTATGACAGCTATATGCTATATTTGTCCGATCTGAACAATTTCTTCGGAGATTATATCTTTATCTTCGATGATAAGCTATATCAAATTTCTGGGTGATATCTTGTCAAATAAAAAAAATTTCCATACAAGGACATGATTTATTCAATCAGTTTGTATGGCAGCTATACGCTAGAGTGGTCCGATCTCAACTATTTTTTCCGAGATTGTATTATTGTCCTTAGCTATAATAGATACCGAATTTCGTGAAGTTATCTTGTCAAATAAAAAACTTATTTCTACAAGAACTTGATTTTGATCAGTCAGTTTATATGGCAGCTATAGGCTATAGTGGTCCGACATCAGCAATTTGGACAAATAAGCAGCTTTTTTGAAAGAAAAAGATGTGTGCAAAATTTTAGATCGATATTTCAAAAACTGGGTGATTAATTGTCGTATACACTTTGCTAGGAAGGCAAGACTAAATCCACTCAGCTCATCATTCTGATCAATTACTATATAGCTATATACTTTTATAAGACCTCTAACATTTCCTATTAAATATTTCCATCATCGCGGCAACTTAAAATACCTCGTTCAGGGTATAACAATCACTGGTAGGCTTGTAGCGAATCAAAAAAAGAAATTGTATTAAAATCAGCGCATCAGCAGAAGATGAATGGACGCAAGCCATGTAAGCAGGTACGCACAGTATTCTCAGTGGCATTGCCTTGCAGTGTGTATGCTTTGAAGATGTTCGTAATGGATAACCATGGCTATGGCTTATAACGGTAACGTAATGCATATACGCTGGCGAGCTGGCGGCTCAGCAGTCTGCTGAGATTGAAACGCTGCGGATATTGGCCGTTCGCTGATGCATCATCATATGAAGCTGAAGCGGCGCTGATTTATCGAAATACATACACTATATGTATGTATATGTAAACGAGTTTCTGAATTTACCGCTAAAAGAGAGTACACATAATTCAACTGCATTGCGTTTGCAGTTTATTGAATATCAGTTTTTATGCCAATAAATCTCATTTTCTTTCAAGAAATTTTATTTTCTTATTAGCATATATTGGAACTTAATTTCTTTAAGTTTCGTCAGTCGCATTCTTCTTCATTGCTCTCCAACTTGTTTATTTTTTTCTTGAGAAACACAGTTTCATTCTATTGAGCCTGATTTAGTCTAAGTATTATACGAAAAGCCGCTGAAGAAGAGGTTCAAAAAGCTTTTTTAAAGATACATAGATCAAAGCTCAGCAGAAGATTTTCTGCCTGGAGCTCACTACCAAAACTTTAGTTTTAGGCTACCATACCATTGCAGAGTTTTACAAGCGGTGGTGGCTGCTATTAAGTTAAGTAGTAGTAGTAGGTGTACTGATCCGTCATGTAACTTCCTTCAAGTCGCTTACAGCGAAATAACTAGTCCAAAATGATTGACATTTTGATCATTAGCATTGAGCTACTTAGTTATCTGATTTTTTGAGTGCTCTGTCGCAGTAAAATCGCCAGCAGATGCAAAGCCGATGAGTGCCCTAGAGAGAATATCCTTCCCCAATTTCATCAGGTAGACTTAACCGTTAATCAGCTGTCCTTTGGCGCTCTAGAGTTAGATCGATGGACCTCCATTGAGCTTGTTAATCATGGATCAACAACCAAAACTTGGATGGTTGCGAGATCTTTCAAGGTTGAGCGGAAAATAAGATGTGCTCGAAACTACTATGTAACTACTATTCGTATGTAAGTGATAGTCTGATTGGACCACATGCCCTGAAATAACATACTTTGTCGGATCCAAATAGCCAAATCTCTAAGGAGGAAGGCAAGGTGGAATTATGACAGGACTTTCTTTCAATTATCCATATTTGGCCAGACCGAGATACTATCGGTGGACACTATAAATCATAAGCAAAAACAGCGAATATTAACAACCATTACAAATTTGTAGCAAGCTCGACCGCTTCGTCAAACTATACGGTTTTTGGTATTCAGGAATTATGGAAATCATGCAGCGTCAGTGTTCACAGCCGTCCAGATAGCATTCTGCGTCGCCTTTAGTGTATTGATTGGCACAACCTAACTTAACTTAACCTAAACTAACCAAACCTATAAACGAACTTAATTTTATTCCAGGATTTTGATTCCTTTGCATATTTATTAATTATAAAACCGTTAAATATAATAACATGTAACATTATTATATTTCCTTACCTTTTATACTACATTATACTTAAAAATATCATTAACGATCATTTTAAATTGTTTCAATTCCATTTTCTTTCATAACTATTAAATCCAATCCAAAAAAAATGCCGTCGTGATTATTTAGAGAGGTTTAATTTCCGTTCCTTCCAATTCCATGTGTTCCGTTCCAGTCTGTTTCAGTTCCGTTTCATTCCACTTTAATTTTGATCCATACCGCTTATTACAAAATTTCATTTCTTTACAGTCGATAGGATTGTGTGGAATTTAATAAAATTGATTTGCAGATTTATTTGTTTTTAGATTTACTAAATTTTTATTTTGTTCTAATTCCGGTTTATTCCAATACCACTTTGCTGCGCTACATCTATTTTTGGATTCCATTCTGTTCCATTCAAATCAATTTAGTTAATTGGGCTCGGTTATTCCGTTTCATTCCTGTCTTCTCACATTGTTCCTTTCTTCCGATTTAAGTAATTGGCTTCATTTAACATAACCCTTCAAAGAAACTGCCAAGTGATCCGGCAAGAACCGAGCGTTCAGAACCCTTGATGTTCACAAGCAATGAGTGCGGGATGGCCCCAAGTGGTTGGTTGAAAAAATGGGTTTCACTAAGCTGTCGTAGAACCAGAGTACAACTTTTGGTGAGACACCCCACGTTTTCGAATGGTTTCTCTATAGCACTACAATGCAATCGATGCCTTTTTACTCTCTCCTCAATACTCGGCTGTCATTAAAGCTTCCTATTCAGGGTGACCTCTCGATATTTCACTGTGTCTGCTGGTTGCAGGCGAAAGTCTCCCATTCGCGGTGCCGAAGGTAGCTTGTATCTTCTAGTGACTAAAAGCATCTCAGTTTTATTTGGGTTGAGGGTGAGACCATTTATGACTGCCTTAACAAAAAAGAATATTGTAGTAATGCTTTCATGGTCAATGACATAAACTTAGCTTCTGATTAAGGTTTGTCAACAAAATCGGAATTAAAACACAACTCGATTGAACCTTTTCAAATACCTTTTCGAAAATTGTGTTTTATACCTTTAAGAAAGTCTATGTTATATGTGCAATATATATACAATAGAATTAGGTTATCTTAAATAACTACGAATAATTCGATGTTTTTCGAACAAATTGCAAATTTTCTATATTTTTTCGCACAACACGAAACCATCATCCGCTCTCAATTCACTGCGCTCATTTGCCGCGCAAGCGCTCATAAAATTCGAAATCAGTTGCTCTGGCTCTCACATCTTTCCGATTTCATAACAAGAACTCTCTCTCTTTCGCTCTCATTTTCGATACACTTTTCTTAACGTTCATACAAACATACAAGTCTGTACTTCGAATCAGGACTAGGACAACAAATTTCACACGAGTCAAACGCACAAAAACACACAAACAACTGAAGTGAATTTTCGAATTGTGCCAACAATGCGCATTTTCCCAAGCACCCGTCGAGCACCAGCTGGGAGGCTCGACGCCACTTCGTTTTCGAGCTTCGTTTGTACTAAAAACACACAGCGCACAGGGCAGCAAATAAAATACGATTGCGCCAGCAGCCGAAGTGCATCGAAATTTACGTTTGTCGCATAAAATGCGACAATTGTCGTAGGGCAATTTCAGTATACGAAAGTTATTTGCTGCTATCGCACTCACGTCGTTGGTGGTGGCGATTTTGGTGTGTTTGGAGGTCGCGTACGCGTCGTTGTCGTCGTCGTCGGTGCAAAACCATGTGTGAGCTCGTGTGTGTGTATTATGACAGCAAAGTGGTTGTCGGTGCGGCGATGTGACAAAAACATACGATAAAATATTGAATGCCAGTTAAGTATTGTAGTATACGGTTGATGTAATAACGGTACGGAGTGTTTTTTGCTAAGAAAGGAAAGTGTTTAGTAATATTACTGGTGGATAGAGTGTTAAAGGAATGTGTTTTGAGCTCAATGCAAGTATGGTGTACATTTTGGGCTTTGAAAAAATTGCATAAAAAATTCTTTAATTGAAAATTGTTTGGAAAAAGTAGCAAAAAGTAAAAAAAAAGTAAAATGTGCAAGGAAAGTAGTTGCTGAAAGTAAAAAGTGAAATTACAGAAAGTAAAAAAAAAATTTTGGAAAAATTTAAATACAAAAAAAGTTATTGCAGCAAAGTTATGTCCACTAAACAATAACAAAACCAAATCTAGCCAAAATATTTGCGCTCACATTCTGGTTCTCCGAAATCTCAGCCATCAATACCAGTCAAAAGTGCATTTGAAAGTTTCCGCATTAATTGATTTCCCTACTCAATAAACAAAAACAAAGTCAACTAAAAAATAATTTTCTGTCGAAAAATTCACCAGCAATCACAGCTGATCGCCAAATTGCTTGATTGATTGCTTAATTGATTGAATGCTTGTTTTTCTGATTTTTGCTGCATTCACATACAATCACATGCATGTTGCAGCATTAAAGCATAACGCGAGAAGTGAAGATGTAAACATCAACTGCATACGCTCATCCATAACAGCAAAAGCAGTAAAGTGAATAGTTTAGCGTGGCAATAATGCCCCAGTTAGCCGGCATAAACTTTGGTGCAAGTTGTGTGTGTGAACAAGTGCTTAGTGTTTATTGAATTGGAAGTTGTGGGAGTAAACAAAAATATTTTGTGGCAAAGCAGTGAAGCTGTGCGGCACATAAGCGTGGCAGAGAAGTAAGCAAAGTTTTTGAATTTATTAAGTCTTTATTAAGTGAATAAGTTGGGGGCTAAAATGTAAGAGAAGAACATGGAATACAAAGAAATGTTTATTTTCGTAAAGTGTATTCCCTTTTTTAAATAATAATAAGCTCTTGCGGCAAAAAACTCTCATGGGTGGAGAATTTTAATAAGTGTTGCATACTTATAGGATTAATTTTATTTTATTTGTGTTTGGAAAATGAACAACTTGTTTAATAATATTTTGCTCAGCCTACAAAAACTGCAAAGTGATGAGAATTTTAATAAGTGTTGCATACTTATAGGATTAGTTTTTACATTTTTTGAAAAATGTAGACTGTACTTAAAAAAAATTAAGTCACAATCGCATTTGCCGCAAAAACGAATTGGCTTTTTAATGATTGCTGCAAGAAATTTATATGTTAAAAGAAAATTCTTTTCATTTCAGAAAATATTAATGTGTATAAAGCATATTTCAGCGTAAAGAAAAAAAATTTCAATATACGAAGCATCTTTAGTCTTCATAGAAATGGTTTATCCTTCAATAATTTTAACAAAAAAATCAACCTCGAGCACTTTCAAACATTAAAAGCAACTTCGAAGGAAATATCTTCAAAAATTATAACATACCTTTAGGCAGACATTAAAAAATATATTTACTCCTTCTTTTTTTCGAATGATATATGTATCTAATGCTGGCGACTTTACGCATTTATAAAAATTTTATTCAAAATAAATTGGTGCCCTTCAAAATTGATTTATTTTAAAAGCATATAAAAATTCTTCTTCTTCAAAAATTGTTACATACCTTTAGGCTGACAATGGTAAATATCTTCACTCTTTCGTTTTTTCGATCGAAATCTTTATTGTCGGCGATTTTATGCATTTATTCATTGCAATTTGATGTATTTCAAAAAATATTTCTTTATCTTAATCTTCAATTCTTCTATAAAAATTCCGTCCCAATTCCATATGTATTAATGTTTATATTGGATATGCTGCGAAATCAAGAAAAAATCCTTTTCCTCAGTACTTACTCAAAATATAAGAAACAAACAGCCGATAATCGTGGTAAGCGACCCCTGCACTTGCTCTCTTCACAATGTCTCGTACAGCATCAGCACTTCAGGAAATTATAAAATTGTGCAAATGACCAGCTAAGGCTCTCAGTTTCTACTCAGAAATACAAAGTTTTTTTTATGATTTTACTCGTATATCCAAAATAAAAATGTGTTCTTCTTCATTATCTACATCAGCCTTGAATATTAGGAAGAGAAAATAAAATTTCGAAGAAAATATTTTAAAAAATTATAGCATATATTTAGGATGTCTTAAACAAATTTTTCTACCTTTATTTGTTTTCGAATTATATCTCTACTGTGTGTAATTTTGAAACTTCCTAATGATGGTTTGGAAGAAAACGTTTTCAAAAATTATAGCATACCTTTAGGATTTACTCAAATTGTTATACCTTTTTTGTTTTCGAAGGCTCTCAGTTTCTACTCAGTAGTACAAAGTCGATAATTTTACTCATTTATCATTAATGAAAAGTGGGTTCTTCTTCAACCTTGGACTTTAGGAAGAGAAAATAATTGTTTCGAAGAAAATATTTTGACAAATTATTGCATACATTTAGGATATCCTATTATTTTTTTTTTTCTCTTTTTGTTTTCGAATTATATTTCTATTCTGTGGAGGTTGGAGACTTCTAAGCCTAGTTGCGAAGAATATGTTTCAAAAAGTTATGACATACCTTTGGATATCTTAAAAAATTGTATTATTTTTAATTTCGCATTTTACATATCTCTATCGTTGGCGAGTTTGGAGATTCCTAAGAATAGTTTCGAAAAAAAATTTTCGAAAGCTATAGCATACATTTAGGATGTCCTAAAATTTTTTATTTTTATTCTCGAATTACATCTTTATTGTGTGTGATTGTGGAGGTTTCCAACAATGGTTTCAAAGAAAGTGTTTTCACAAAATGCAGTATATATTTGGAGAGTCCAAAATTTTTTTTAACTTTTTTTGTTTTCGAATTGATCCTTTTTGTCTGTGATAAATGTTGGACTCAAAATTCGCCCAGAAGCATATTTTAGCAACGAAGATAGTATTTCCGAAAGCTGTGTGGACAAAAGGTTAGGCAGTAGTACACTTTCATATTGAAATTTAATAAGCAAATATGTTTATAAATACTCTTATTCATGTGAGCTTAGTGGTCCTATTGAGGGTTTATGTGTGTCTGTTTGCGGTCAGGCGCTCCTTCACGTACTTTTTTATCCGTTAATATTAGTTTTTATAATATTTTCACTAACATCAACTCATAGTAGTAGTTCATATACATTTTTTAATTTCTTTTATTTTTATACTATGGCGCCAAAATGTAGGCAACATTGCCTGTTTTATAGAATAGTAAACATAAGTAAGAGCTGATAATAACAAGTGATTTTAAAACAGTGTTCAGGTCAAAATTTTATTGTTTAAAAACTTCTAAGTACTTAGCTGTTGTTGAAAACGATTTTTAGGCGCCGCAATGTAGGCAACATTGCCTGTTTTATAGAATAGTAAACATAAGTAAGAGCTGATAATAGCAAGTAATTTTAAAGCGGTGTTAAGGTCAAAATTTTTTAGCCCAAAAACTTCTAAGTGCTGTTGTTAAAAACGATGTTAAAGATTTTAATTTTATACAAATTAGTAATTGCTTTCTGTGGCCAGTTAAAATATTTGTTCCACAAGTTCATAATATTCATACAGATCGTTCAGTATAAGTATCTCTTGATAATTATCTACCTTTTGATTAACTCTTTCGAGATTAAACTCAAGGACATTTGTTGGTGAAATGTGAGATTTGTTCCACAAGTTCAAAATATTCATACAGACCGTTCAAATATAAGTATTTATTGTAAAACTGTTCATAATTGTTAACCTTTTTCTCGGCTCTGTCGAGCTGAAACTCAAGAGTAATGTGTTTAATCTACTCCATAAAGTGGTTAACTACTTTTTTAACAAATACTACCTGAATATTTTGCTTAAACTGCAAATCTTCCTTATACTTTATAACCATTTCTATATTTTTTTATAGCCTATAAGCCATAAAGACAATTTCTACAATTTTGTTAACCTAGAAATAGCGACTTAATATGTTTTAAATCCGCATCCTCCAATAAAGAAACTACTCCAACCCACCAACCATCAATTTTGCTAATCCCTACCATCTTGAATACTTCCACTCTACTTCCCGACATCACATTTCTGCCGGCTTTTATCCACTCTCATCACTTTTAACCCCGACTAAGACGATTTGTGCGCATATTTCTGCTTAGACGTACATATTTTCGCGCAGTTATTTGAACTTTATGCTCCGAAGCAGGCAAAGTTTTCACGCCAGTAAACCGAAAAACTTTAAAATACAAAATAAGTTCACTTGCCGCACTCTTACAGCGGCTACACTTACATACAGTTATATGCGCTAAACGACTTTCACTACTCGAGCTCTGACAGTGAGTTGTGCGTTCCCACGCTTGCACTACATGTGTAGCTGTGTGTGTGTGTCTGTTCTTAGATTTTGTGCCCAAAGTTTTTAAATAAATACTCCACAACTCTTGCCGGCTTGGCTTGCTTACTTTCACTGCTGCAGCACCACCAGCACCGCCACCATCTTCATTAAAGTATGCCACAACGCCTGTGGTTATGCTAAGTTTTATACATATTTTTTCTTTGTTATTGTATTTACAACTGTTGGCATGTTGTTATTGTTGTAGGTGAAACTTAACGTTGTTAGGCGAACTTCTGGCATTGCAATGTGTGAGTGTGTGTGTGCGTGTGGAGTGTGTTGCTGTAGTGCTTGAAGTGTTTCGGTTGGCTGTGGCATACATCCATGTATGTATGTATGTGTGGTAGTATGTTATTTTTCCGGGTGTTGCTGCTGACTTTGACTTACACAGCTGACTTGACTTGCCGGTAGGTGTGTTTCGTTAACTTTGTTAGTGGTTGCTAGTAATTAAAGTGCTTGAGTGCAACCCGATGTTTACGTAATGTAAAGGTGTTGTGGGAAAAATTAAACAAATAATTTGTGAGGTAATTTCAGTTGATTTGCCTGGAGGGTGTTGTATAATTTTAGGTGTTCTATAGCGAGTGAAAATTGATTTAGGTGTTTGCATATTGATTTTTTATATTAAACTTGGGTTTGTAGTATATAAACTAAAAAAAATTTAACTTTCATTCGACTTCTTTGCCGGAAACGTATTAGATGAACCCAATTTTCGAGTACTTTTCCCACTAAATCAGGTAATATGTCATGAAAAACATGTTCAATATTGACTTCAAAAGCTGGCAGAGACTCTGGCTTATTGTTAAAGATCAATGACTTCAAATAACCTCACAAGAAGTAGTCTGGTGTATCACAACTACTTGGGAGCCCTTCAAAGGCGCAATTTCTTGAAATAATAGAATTTTCAAACTTTTCTCGCAATAATTCGGTTGCTGTACGTCCCGTGTGGCACATAATCCCGTCATGTTGTAACCAGTTGACAGTCAAGATCAACTTTTTCCAATTGCGACCATAAAAATTTATCAACCATCTATACCGTTCTCCATTGCGAGTACTAGTGTAACCAGCTTCATTTCGAAAGAAGTATAAACCGATGATTCCACCAAATCAAAAGGCCCACCAAGCTGTCAGTTTAGCTGACTCTAATGATTACTTGTGAATAATTTGTGGATTTTCTTCGCACCAGAATGAACAGTTTTGTTTATTTACGGCGTCACTCAGATGAAAGTGAACCTCAGCGGAGATATTGATTTTTCTAAAAAATCGTTGAAGTGTTTCCCAAACAAAATCAGCAAACTAATGACATTTACGGTGGTGCAATGGCTTTAGTTTTTTTGATTACAAGCCCAAATACTTTCTCGAAATACAGCAGCTTGTGGCTGAGACCGTCACAATTCATGAGAAGGGCTTGCAATCGACAAATTTTGGGGTCTTCAGCAACACTTGCCTGAAAAGCAGCAATATTTTCATCACTTCGCGCAGTTCTCTTACCTTATTGGAACTTGAATAGTACGTAAACATTGTTGGCGAAAATTTCTTACTGGTTTAAAGGCCTGTTTCGCAGCTAAAACTAAACTAGATAAACATAGAGTTATATGTCTTCATACCAGGTCATTTGAGAAGTCCCCGGCCTACTATAGTAAAACACATTTTTATCGGAAATCTCGTTTCTTTATACAACATAGTTTCCCTTCAAGGGTTATACATTGATTATAGCGAACCTCAAACTTTTTGTCACCATTTTTGTAGTACGGTTTGTCCTTTGCTTCGAAATAGGTCCTCGTTTCGGCGATTACCTCTTCGTTTGAAAAAAAATTCTTCGAAGTAAGCTTTATTTTGCGACCTGAGGACAGTCACTGGGGGTCATCTCTGGAGAAACAATTCGAAATCCAAGTCACGGATTTTTGTCATCGTTTTCACTGACTTGTGGCATGGGGCATTCGCTTCGTGAAACAGCGTTTTCATGCTCATCAAACGCGGCAGTTTTCCCCCGATTTTGTTCTCCAATTACCCAAAAGTTGCTTCACACAAAATGGTATAATTCACCATCGAATGCTCCGCTGCAGCTGTCAAAATAATAGTCCTTTTTTTTTAAGCCAATAAAATTATTCCATGTGCATCCCAAAATACAGACGGACAAACCTTGCCAGCCGAGTGTTGTATTTTTCCACGCTTTTGATCCACTCAGATGACAACTGATTAGACTTCAGAGTAAACGGACTAAGCCTCGTTTCAGCCATTGCCACATATGGACGTAGAAAGTCGAGTCTATTACGCTTCAACATCCCCAAACACTGCTACAATTCCATAGAAACATGTTGTCGTGTATATTAAAGTAAAGCCAAACTTTCCGGCTTCTGGATAATATTGCCGGGTAATTCTCCATGGAGACGATGTAGCTCTCAAGGGTAAGGGCACATTTCTGAAAACCGTGTACGAAAGAAGGTACCCTACCTTGGTAACGTTAGCTACTGATCTGCTGAAAACGTCCTGTCCTTAAATTTTAGCAAAGCCGAACAGGTTTTATTCACTAGGAAGTACAAATACCGGAGACGCATCTTTCATCAATTGGAGTTCCTATCCTCGATCTGCTGTCAAAGTTAATAATCGAGGACTCCTGTCATACAGGAAGCTCTCGTGGAAACCCTATATCGAGGAGAGAGCAAGGAAGATTGTTCTAGACGGCTCCAGGAGTGACAAATGCAAAATGTTGGAACTCTCACCATAGACAGTTTTTTGGCTTTATGTATCCATAGCATAATGTTCTAAGGAATTTTTATTTCGTGAACTGCGATCTCGAAAAAAACCGGTGCTCTCATCAGTATTTGTGCTGCCTTACGAGCCACATTCCTTTAATTGCAAATACCCTCGCAAAGTATACGGCCGCCAAAGCTGTTCTTATACTCACTACATTTGGATACTTAGGTGACTGCGAGCCTGACGCACTTTGATTTCATTGCAAAATACTTGTATTGCCAGGTCGCTGAACCGCGCCCTACCTGTCTCTCCTCTGATTTCATACATTCGAGGAAGGCATGGTAGGGAAGCACACGCTGGAGGAGGGGTGTGGTGAGCATTTTTATGGATGGATCACAGCTTGCTGGGAGGGTCGATGGAGAGCAACACTCTCGACAGCTTTCCATCAGATCTAGTTTTAGAAAGCATGCATTGTCTAACAAGCGGAGGTGGCTGCCATAAAGGTATCGATCTACTGATACCTACAGCTCCGAAGCGTAGCCACCCTCAGAGAAGTGACTATCCATTTCGATAGTAAGCTAGCTGTACTAGCCTTGAGTATCCGATTGTGAGCTCAAAACTAGTGAAAGGTTGTCCTATACTAGTTTGGGTGAAGATATATAAATGAAAGAAATAATTTCCATTGTACCAAGAGATCTATTCGGGGGCAAATCGTGTAGTTAAAGGGTACTAATGAATCAATCAAAGCAGCGCTATGCCTTCAGGTAATCTTTTAAGACGAGCTGTGTGCACAAATCAGCTTTAAAATGTAAGCGCATTACAAGCGTTAGTCATTATTTTCCCACAAAAGCGCTTCAAAATGCCGCAAAAAAACTATCCAACTGCCAGCAAAACTACAATTTCCTGCAAATTTCCTAATCAAAACTAACAAACAGCAGTTGCATTGTGACAGCAAGTCATTGCACTGTGTAAATGCTTCCGCAAACTCGCAACCTTTGCCTCGTACATACTTCACGAGCTCAAACACGCACATCTAACCGAACACATATATAACTGAGCAACGGCATGGCCTCAACTTGACAGAATCTGCAGTCAACCATGACATACAAACAGCGGCACATACAACAAGAGCAACAACAACAGAAATCTGCATACCGTTCGCTATCCTCTCTCACCGACGCTCAGCTAATGCCAGCCACGTACTCATGAGCTCGTGTAATTTGTAATGTGATGCAATTAAAATGTATATTAGACAGTGTTGAAAATCATGTGGGGGAGGGCGAGGCCAAGCGGTGGTGCTGTGTGGCAATTTATGCGCAAATCATACTTTTTGCGCCGCCGACACTATTGTTTGTTGTTGGCGCGCCAGGCTGCGAAGGCAACACTGCACTGCCTACTTAAATGAACTCATATATTATCAAATGTTTGTTTGTACGTATGTGTGAGTGTGTGTTTACATGCAGCACTGAGCGGCACATAAATACAGTCACACACATACACACATTCACGTTTGCGTGGCAGACATTTGCAAATGTGAAGCTTCCATACCGGAAGTGTGCCAAGTTGCCGCTATTCAACAGCAGTAACAACAACAACAAAATCAGCTGTGAATGCAGCTGAAGCGAATGCCAGGTGGCAGACATGAAAAAGGCGTACACAATCGCTTTGCCGGCAACAAAGCCGTGAAAACCAAAAACAATGACAATAAAGCACGAAAGAAAGCGAGGTAAATTGAATATTCCCTGTAAGAGCGCATAGTCTAGTGTTTGGCTATGTGTGTGTGCGTGTGTAAGAAGGTGGCGCAAAGCAAAAACAATGCGAAGCTCAAGCGTGTCGCCACTTAAGTGCAGCGTCTTATGTCTTATCTTTGCTACTGCTGATTTTGTTGTTGCTGTTGCTTTTGCTGCTAAACAATAGACCACTTAAGTGAGTAGCACACAGGTGAGTGTGGGTGTGTGTGTGTGTGTGATAGCAAGTAGTTATGAAGTAGTCAGTGGATATGTATTGGTAGTGGAAGATTTCGTGCGATTTTGTGTTTGCTCATTTGTTTTGGTTGGCGCCTTTTGACACTCCTTTGTACTAGGGTTGTTATCTTTGAATAATTCTTAGCGTGCTTGAGATATAGTCTGAAAGTTTTAATCTTCGGCATGTGCAATAAATAGTTTTTGAATAGGCCTTTCTTAAGCAAATACTTTCAAATAAATTACTGTAAAAAAATTTTAATTCAAAAATTGTTTGACCGAGGATGGTCAATTTTACCGAAAAATCATCTTTTCGGACGAGGCTCATTTCCACCTCGATGGTTACGTTAACAAGCAGAGTTGTCGCATTTGGGGCAGAGAAAACCTGCACGTTAACAGGAAGTAATGTTAAAGCGGTTCCGTGTCAAGGGAAAAATTCAATAAAATTTATACCAATTTTTTTTATTTGTAGGTGATAAATAGTAATGCAAAAATATTTTCTGCTTCAATTTAAAATTTGTTTCTATTCTACAGATTTTTATTTATTTTTTGATGCTGACAAACAATTTTTTAATAAACTTATTTTTAATAATATAATTATATTTTAATAATATTATATTTTCTAAAAAAAATTGAAACTATTTTGTTTTTGCTTTAACTAATTCAATGAAATATTTAAACTTGGTTTGTCTTGATTTAATTTTGGTAATATTTAATTATTATCTTCCTCTATCTCATCTTTTACCCAAATTTTTTGTGATAATTTGATCTTCTTTCCAGTTTTTTTCAAGTAATTACTATTTAAATATATTTTCTAATGTTTTATTATAAAAACTGTTTATTAATCATTTTGGTGTTAGTTAAATTCTTTTATATATTTTGCGTTTAATATATTCAAATTTACACTATTATTTTCATTTCATTTATAAATAGTGATCCATTTCGACGCTTCCTACTATTCGAAGAAAAAACTGAGGAACTTCAAAGTGAATGAGGAATGATCACTATCATTCGAAACACCATTCTTTGGCATTTAATTTTGAAAATTATCTCTTTAAAATGTTGTCTGCGGCTACGCCTCCACTGAGTCCAATTTTCGATGACTCGTGCGAGCTTTCCGACTGATAACTGGGGAATGGCAAACGTGATGTCTTGCTCCAAGGCTTGAATCGAAGTGGGATTGCCCGCATAGACTTTAGACTTTACATATCCCCACAAGAAAAAGTCAAACGGTGTAATATCATACGATTTTGGTGGTCAATCAACCGACTTTAATCATGAAATTATCTGCTAACCGAAGTGTTCTTTCACTAAATTATTGATTGGTGCGATGTGTGGGAAGTGGCGCCGTCTTTTTGAAACCAAATGTCACGGAGATCACGAGCTTCAATTTCAGGCATCAAATAGTCGGCGCGATAACGATCGCCAGTGCCGGTCACGTTCTCACCGGCATCATTTTTGAAGAAATATGGACCGATGATCCCACCGGTCCACAAACCACTCCAAACCTTTGGTTTCTCTTGGGAAAATGGCAGCTCTTGTATTTATTCAGATTACTCTTCGTCCCAAATGCAGCAATTTTGTTTATTTACATACGCATTCAGCCAGAAATGGCTCGAAAACGTCGGATCTTTTTGGTATTTTTCAAGAGTACATAGAGCGAAGCGATGTTGCTTGGAAACTAGAGCGGTTTTCATTCTTGCACAAGCTGTATTTCGTAGGCTTTTACGAGTAATTCTAGATGTCGACGTAAAATGTGCCAAGGCATTCCAAACGTCAATGCATCATTTGTCCATACGTTTTTAACATTTTACGTTTCAAAAATAGAAAGTATTAAATATCTAAAATTGTTAAGACATATTTATGCCAATTTTATTTAAAACAAAGAAATGGAACAATTTTTGAAATAAAAACAAAAACTTGTGTTAGCATTTACGGAAAAATGCGCGAGCTTCAGGTTGTCGTAATTTTTAATTTTATAAATTAATTTTCTTACTATCTATTTGTTTGTTAGATATTAATAAGTAGCCAGCAATAGAAGATAATAATACAAGAAAAGATTAATAAATAATGAAAAGTAAAAAGTTTAAAAATTAGCACCTGATGCAGTGGCACTTGCACTTTTCCAAAATCACGCTTTTAAACATCCCAGCAACCTGAAACCATAAAAAATATTATTAATTTAAATTATTACAGAAATGTCTGGTCCTACGGAAAAGTTGGAAAAATATTTTTTTACGAAATGGCGAGTCTCCATCACTTTTTTGAACGGTTTCGATTTTTTGAAAAATAATAAGAATAATTAAAAATTAGTAGAAATGAGGGGATATGAATAGTTCAAGACATAGACCTATCTATAAAGAAGGACTTTTAATGATTTCAGGTAAACCGGTTCAGTAAATCCTAAGCAGCCGTTTGCATTTTTTTGAAAAAGACTGTTTAGAGAAAATCGTGTTTAAAGCTTAGCGTAAAGTTTTTCACTGCAGAGGGAAGCAGAGGAAAAGTAAGCCTTCCACTCCGTTGGAGAAGAAGAAGAAAAAGTCAGCTCAATCGGCTCAGCTGACCATATCTGAGCAAATAATTTCTAATCATATTCTTGATAGCTAAACTTTGTAAAATAACTGACAAAAACTTTTTTTTTTTATGCTTTATTGTAAATTTATTGTAAATTTATTGTCGAATTTTGTATTTTTTTACACTATAAATGCTTTTTTTATTTTAAATGATTTGTGGGTTTCTTTGTTTTTGTAAATTTTGTCTTTTTATTAAAATGAATTTTTCTCTAAGAAAATACAAATTTCGAAGAAATTTTTAATACTTTTTAAAATTCAGCATAGCGGTTTTTAAAAACTATTCCATATTCATGAGTGCTCATAAATATGTAAAATAGACTTTAGAATAGAACTGTAAAACAAAATACCAGAATTTAGAAAATCTGACTTATCTAAGTCGTATGTAGGGCTCGGTACAATCCTCTTTGAGTGTTACGTACGTTAATTTTTAGCAAAGCTTTCAATGAGTAAGCATTCTTAGTTACATTTTGGTATTACTGAAAGCTGTTATATAAATACATAACAACACAAAATTTTTTAACCGGCTTCTCTGGCTGAAAACTTAAATATGTTTGAGAGAATTGGTAGTAAAATGCCTGTTTTTTTCTGTCAGCAAATTGCATAGCGGAGTATTATTCACTTTGGTAGTACTTTATGTATTTCTGAGCTTGCTTTCACCACTTACACTGTATACACTAAAAATTTCTTAAAAAAAAAAACCAAAGTGGTCTTATTTCCGCATGTAATGATTCCGAGTCAAAACTTTATTTAACTAAGTAAAATTTAAAAAGTTATATAACACCGTCAAGTCTCAGTCATACAAAATGGTGACCCTAGTAGCGCCATCCTCCATGCATTTAAGCGTACATAAGATAATTTTCTTTAAGAAACAGCCGAGGAAGCAAACAGAAATCAAAAACAAGGCGTAGCACACGTGCGAGGTGTAAACAACAGGCTCTAGCACTAACCCAGTTAACGGTATTGTATGCAGCCTGTCACACGATTGTGTTGAGACAAACCCAAGCACACAAACTCTGCTATAAAAAAGCAGCAAATAAACATGGCAAAGCAAATATGGGCAAGTTCGTGATACAAAAGGAAAGGACATGGCAACTAACTGTGGAAAAATAAGTGACTTGCTGACTACAACGACGTCTGGGCATTGCCCTTTGTATCTTGGTGCCTGCTTTGCAATACGTTTTGGGATTTGTGAAGCGTGGTAATGCGCCTTTTTGGTTTGGAGCTTTCAGTCAGAGATCTTAAGGTGGATTTTTGTTTGACAATAAAATTTTTTAAATTATGATTTTTGAGAGACTTTGGCGCTTTATTATAGAAAACTTTCTGATTTCCTTTTATTTAAACTCGACATCTCTGGTAGTGTAGTTAACAATAAACTGTTATGTGAACATGACTTATTTTGCTTGCCTACCTTTAGGCGTCTATATAATAATCTCTTTTTAAACTGTTATGGTCAACTGATAGGGCAGAAAGTTTTCATATAAAAAAATTCAGCAAAATATTTTTCAAATATTGAATTTTGTAAACTTCAGAAAAATATTTTCGAAATAATGAATTTTGTATTTATGAAGAGAAGTAAAAATTTTAATGTCATGCCTACTTTTAGGGGCGTACTAAATTTTAATTTAATTATACTCTGTTTCGTAAATTGTTAAGATTTTTAGATTTTTGGTTGTCATAATAAAAATTATATAAATTTTATAAAAAGCATAGATATTAAAAAAAAATCGGATTTTTGTTTTTTTTTTTTTGCCAAATTTAAAAGTTTTTTGAAAACATATTGCGGTACACAGCATTTCTTGATAATTTTTTTTTATATTGTGAGCTTTCCAATACCATTTCTCTGGATTTCTAACTCTACAACTGTATAAATTGGTTACACATTTTAAAAGTTGGTCGGTAGTACATTGGAATTAAAAAAATTATTATCTGTTGCAAACATTTGAGAGCAATGTATCTGCGGGACTTCTTTTTTAAATACATATTAACTTTCAGTTGAATACGAACTATAAGCTCGGTATTAAGAAACGTTGCCTATATCTAGGAGCACGATTTACTTTTTTTTTCAAATATTATAAAATGGGTACGACACGCAAGTCTGTATAATTTGCCTCACCTTAGAAGCGTATTATGTTACGAATATCCTCAGATTTAAAAATTGTTGCCTACATCAAGGGGCAAATTTAAAAAATTCCATTTTAATCGGCATTATGTGCTCAATTTAGGCAAATGTTGTCTAAACTGAATATACAATTTAGTCTTATCAAAAGAATATGAACTATAAGTCCACTATTAAGAAACGTTGCCTACATCTAGGAGCTCTACTTAAATATCTTTTTCTTTATAGAATGGCTAAGACACGTAATTTTGTATAATGTGCTCTGTTTTATAAAAGTATCATGTGACAGGTTTACTAAAAATTAAGAAGTGTTGCCTGCCTTAAGGGGCAAAATTGTAAAAATCCATTAAATCCGGCTTTATGCGCTCAGTTTAAGAAAATGTTGTCTACATTGAAGACATAATTTAGTTTTATCAAAAGAATACGAACTATAAGCTCAGTATTGAGCAACGTTGCCTACATCTAGGAGCACAATTTAAATATTTATTCCTTTTAACATAGGTAAGAAATGTTACTTTGCATAATGTACTCAGTTTTAAAACGTACTAAATATGTTACGAATATCCTCAAAAAGAGTTGCCTACCTTAAGGAGCAAAATTAAAAAAATCCATTATAATCGGCATAGTGCGTCAATTTAAGGAATTATTGTTTATATTTAGAACAAAATTTGGTTTCATCAAAAGAAATTCTTGCAACTAATAGTTTGGCGCGCTTAAATTTTACGAGTAAATGGCAACTCCATTATTATTTGAAGATCAACAGAAAAATTCACAACTTTTAAGCGTTTGAGATTCAAGTAACTTTGGATGAGTATGTAAAAAATTTCCTTTTGACTTTCTGAGCGTTGCACTTAGTTTACTGGTACATATTCCTCAAATAGGTGTTTTTACTGAGTTTGTCCGATAAGGTGTGTCGCCGCTATTTATACAAGTGTCCTCATATATTTTCGTATAATGTTTCACTTTACATAGTTTTACATTTTGCATTAAAATTTAAGGAAAAGTTTCAAGTTAGCTTTCTTTCACTAACTGCAAACCAAAATTTCTACTGTGCGCCTAAATGTAGGCACTGCTAACAAGTTTCTTATTTTCAGCATACCGGCTTTTTTACGGTATGTTATATTTTTGTTGGTGTTCTTGGTTCTGTTTTTGTTAAAATTGCCGCTAACAAGAAGCGGACAACACGAAAATGAACAAAAATGCGAAATTTCGCTATTGTAGGCACGAAAAGCTAAAAGCGCCAGCGACATCAAAAGCGTATAATAGAAATATATTTGCTCATGTCTGTGTATATATACATATGCTGCTCACTTTTCTTTAATATTTCCATACCTTTTGACTCGCTTTCTTCTGGCATAGCATACATTGAGGCGCACTTAAGCGTTTATAAATTACAATGAAATTTGCATGCAAACCAAAACTTTGCGTGTCCGCTGGTCATACTTTCGTCGTCTATGTCGAGTAGGTGAAGCTAATGACATTTGCGCAGAAAACTGAGAAGCCATGTAAAAAGTAAATTAAGATTTTACAAGCAGAAATATGGCGCGTGTGGGTGTGTTACAGCGACCAGCTACATACATTATTTGCTTTGTTTGCTCACCGCGCACGACATGCCACAACCCCCTACATTCGCCTGGAGTCGCAGGCTCGCGGTGGTTTGTTGGTTAACAGCTGTGAAGTTATGTTGCCTGCTGTAATGGTATGTGTCTCAATTAGAGGGTAAAGTGAGAAAAAATTACATGCCTACAAATAAGGTCGGCCTGGGAAGCTAACAGAAATTTTAATTTTGATTTCAACGCATGAAATATTGGAGCTGAGGAATGTGAAGCGGAAGTGCTGTGTAAAATTAGTGACGGATTGTGTGCTTTAATGGAACACACAGCAACGAGTATCCTGGCGGGGTTTTGATGGACAACCTGCAATTAATGGCACAAGAAAAACTGCAGTAGATGACGGCCTCCCTTCGATAGGGTGTTACTTTCTACAAAAAAGAGAACGATTCTTTTAATATAGTTAAAGAGTGATCCACTTCGAGGTTTCCTATTTTTTAAACAAAAAACATAGAAACGTAAAATGTAATAGGGAATGTTTATTATCATTTGAAAGAACATTCTTTGCATTTATTGTTTGAGGATTATATCTTTCAAATGTTGGCCGCGGCTTCGTCTCAGATGGTTCTTGTATAGAGTCCATTTTTCGATGACTCGCATTTAGATTGATAACTGGAGAATGACAACCGTGATGTTTTGATCCAAGGTCTGAATAGAGGAGGATTGTCCTCGAACTTAGTCTAACGTTCTGATATCACACAATCGTAGTGGCCAATCGACCGGCCCAAAACGTGAAATTATCAGCCCACCGAATTGTTCTCTCAATAAATCTATTGGTTGATGGGATGTGTGGGAAGTGGCGCCGTCTTGTTGAAACCAATTTTTGCCAAGACCACGAGCTTCAATTTCAGGCATCAAATAGTCAGTTATCATGTCGCGATAACGGTCGCCATTGACGGTTACGCTCTCTCTAGCATTACTTTTTTAAGAAATGTAAACTGATGATTCCACCGGCCCTCAAACCACCCCAAACCGTTGTTATTTTTGGACGAAATGGCAGCCTTTGAATTTCTTTAGATTTGTCTTCGTTCCAAATGCGGCAATTTTGCTTGTTTACATACCCATTGAACCACAAATTGGTTTCATCGCTGAACAAAATTTGACTCGAAATCATCGGATTTTCTTGGAACTTTTCAAGAGTCAATAGAGCGAAACAGAATCGCTTGCGAAGGTCGAGCAGTTTCATTCCTGCGCCAAGTCGTTCCATACGCCAGTCCAAGTTGGTACGAATGGCGCCGGATCGACACTTCATGGTCTTCGTGTACACTCTCACCTACAGCTACTACATTTTCTTCACTTCGTAGTGGACGTGTTCTATTTGGTGGAATATTATCCAATAATGAATGCTGAGTCTCAAGATGTTTGATGGAGTTGCGAATAGTACGATCAGTAGGCTAATTATGTTGACTATAAGTTGAGTGAACTGGCGAAATACATTCTTTGCAGATTGTGAATTTTCGTAATAAAGTTAAAAGATTTGTAAATCTGAACAAAATTAACACGACATCTTGACACCACTCACGGGTGATAAGTCAAAATAAGGGTATTGAAGAAGATAAAAGTACTTGAAGCATTGTCAGCTGCTTTATAAAACTTCGGTTTGATGCTCTCGATGTGAGATTTGGAGGACAAAGCGATCGGTTTGCCGAAATAGAGAGACAAGGACCTTATCACCGAAGCACTTGTGCTTGATTGAAATTTACAACAATATATTTCTCAAAGATACTTTTATATACACCCGTTCGATTTATTATAACAAATCAATTCTATAGCAACTATAACTATAAAATTCCAGCTCATTACACCACCTTATTTTTCCTATAATCAAATTCAATCGCCTTACACGAAGCACTTTCAATTTTATGCACACAAAAGTTCTAAGAATATACACAATTCTCCAACAATTTACAGCAAATTTCTCAATTTTATTTTATTTCACTGCTGCCTCCCTTTTCTCCGCAAAAAATCAACTCGTGTACTTTCGGCAATATAATAAGCCGTCGTGGTGGTAATTTCGCATGAGTGCCACTTTATTGCCGCTACTCGAATTGCAATTGCCAATTTACGAATTCCGCACTCAATTTCAGCTTGTAAAATGTGAGCCGCACACGAGAGCATACAGCGAAAGAGCGGTGGAGGAGTGGTAAGCGCGGCGGCATGTTTTGTTGTTATGCCGCCCAATAAATCAAAACCAATGTTAGGAAGTGAATTTCAAGGGCTGACCTGCGAAGTCACTCGCTTTTTATGCGCCACTGTTGCCAAACATTGCCGAAAATGAAATGGCAACAACACACACATACGCCGCGTAATCCTTTGTATGCAAAGGTATTTTTATTTTATTGTGTATATACTTGGATGTGTGTGTGTTTGTGCTTTATGGCCTTTACGTGGCATGCAGTGTCGCGATTTTTCACGACCTTTCCTTCTGTGTTTTGCCGTTTTGTCGTTTTTTTTTGTGGATTTTAGGCTTTCTGTGTTGACACATTGCAGGTAGGAGAGGTGGTGTTTTGCTCGGCAAATTTGCATAAATTATTTAGTCGGCTAAAGCAAGTGGTTTTACAATGTTTTTATGCATTGTAAAGGATGTATGCTTAAAACAATAATCTCCAGTTATTAGTGGAGGTCGAGGACCCTAAATTCCATATACTAAAAGTTCACATTTTTAACTATAATTACAGTTGCTGGATGTTTGAAATATCAAACTTTGAGTATTTTCAAAAATATATAATTTATGATTTTGGTTGTAGATGCTTGAAATTTGCCAATAACAAATATATCACTGGAATCCAGCAAGATAATATTACATATATGGTATATTTTTCCAGCAGAATTGCCACCTGTCTGAACACTCGAAAATCCTCACTCACTTTGACTTCATAACAAATCACTTGGATCATAGAATCGCTACATCGAATTGTGACGGCTCCTTCTCTACCCATATACCGCCGAGGAAGTTGTGGGTGGATAAAAGCCGTTGGAGGAAAGGGGCAGTCATCTTATTTACGGATAGCTCAAACCTTGGTGGGAATTTTGGTCGAAGGGTTTGCTGTCAGAAGGTCTCTACCAACTCCAGCTTCAGACTTCTTGATTATTCTAGTGTCTACCAGGTCAAGGTTGTAGCCACTAAGGTAACAATAGTTTTATTGCTCCGTAGTACACCCTCCTTCAGAGAAGTTACCATCCATTTAGATAGTAGAGCGGTGATACTAGCCTTGAACTCATTAACAGTGCGTTCAGAGTTGGTCAAAGAGTGTCTAGCGTGGCCATCAATAGCATCGAGCGTCTTTATGATAAGACTGGTATGGATACCAGGCCACAGCGGAATCGCAGGAAACTGCAAAGGTGATGAGCTGGCAAGGAAATGCAACCCAGAATCACTATCGGTAGAATTGCAGCAAGTCGGTGCTCCCGTATCCTCTTATGTTCTACTCCTAGATAGCTGGACTTTGCGGAAGTTTGGCCAGAGCTGGGCCACCATTGGTACATGCGCAGTCGCAAAAGTCTCAAAATCGAACGCAAGAGATCTAGTGATATTTTTGACCTCGGTAAGGCTAACCTCTCCTTAACTTTGGAGCTTTTAACAGACCATTGCCCTATTGGCGTTGACGCTGTACCATGTGTACTTACAGTAGCTGTTTGGAAGAGGATGAGGTAGAAACAACTCAACACTTTCTTCTTGACAGTCCCGCGTTTGGGAGGTCAAGACTTATACACTTGGGAGCACATACCTTAAGTCTTCCAACCGAGCTGGCAATCTTTCCAAAATTATTTCATTAAAAACCAGTATTAGCGTTGGAATAACCATTGGGCCTTGAAGACGACCATCGTCCCGTTTACGAGGAGCAGGTCACTACCTGACCTTAGGAATCTAATTCTTGGGGGTAGAGAGATAGAGATGGCTAATATGGTGAAATACCTTGGTCTCACGCTGGATTCCGCTCGACGTTGAAAGCAGCATGTTGCTCTAACCTTGGTCAAAGCTTCTAAAGCACATCTGGTGTGCAATCGGCTAGCTAGTAAATCGTAGGGCTGCGAACTAAAGACTGTCAGGTGGTTGCACACCATAATCGTGCGATCGCATATGGAACAGTGGCTTGGGCCTCAAAACCATCGCAGACTTCGGTAGGACTTCAACTGTCGAAGCTGCAATGACTTGCCTGCATCTGCGTATAGGGTGCCATGCGCACGTGTCCGACGACGACACTTGAAGTCATCTCACACCGTTTCACCTAGTATGGCTCAGGCTGCTAAACACACACTGCTCTAAATGACAGCAGAAGGCTTTAGTAGAGGTAAGGTAATCTCTTCCCAGCGCATGAAGGATTTAAGTGGCGCAAGGCCACTGTCTATAATCCTCAGGGACAGCGTTATCAAAAGTGTAAGCTTCATTAAGAAATTCAAGTTTATCTTCAGCAGAAGGCTGAATGTAAATTTTTGCTCTCGAGCAACTGCTTAGGCATAGTACAATCAAATTGTACACCGACGGCTCGAAAACATCACAAGGATTTGGCGCAGAAGCCGAGGAACCACGCGCCTAACTCTCCATACCTATAAGAAGTTTTGAGAGCATATTCCAACCAGAGGTCTTTGCTAAAGGTCGGTGCATAGAGATAAACCTCCAACACAACTATCGCAATGAACTTGAAATTATAGTCAGCGACAGTCAAGCGGCACTAAAAGCAATCTGTGCATATGATATCACATCGAACGGCTGAACAGTCCATCAGATCGTAACCAAGTGTATCTTATCTGTGTGCCCGGTCACAAAGGTATAGCCGGAGGGAATGCGTAGGGACGGATATTGGCAGCAACCTTAAGGCATGAACTACGCCAAGTTGCAATTGGGTGGTTACAACCAGAAAAGGTTTAAATATGTAATCAACATCCCAAGGGACAAACTCAAACTACACTGATCATTGTTAGCACCTTTATAACATATTTCTTGCTTCTTGTGTGAATTGCCGGTTTTGCGGTATGGACCCTGAAACTCTAAAACAGCTGCTAATTGGTACCGTACGCCATATATTTCACCAAAAATTTCTTTTATACGACCAACCATATGTACACATATATTTGAAAAAGTTTTCAATTCTCTCGCACCTTTCAATTAAAATTTTCTATCATTCAAAGCATGTTATTATTTTTACATAATAATTCGTATACATACATACATATGTACTTACCTGTACGTCGCCATACCCAAAGTACATCTGTACCGGGTAGAAATTGGGTACATTTCCACTTTACCATTTGTCATGCTAATTGCTTCCTCTTATGGCCTGCTTTAAGGCGCAAAAAAAAAGCAAAGAGCACCCCAAGCGAAGCGAGTCGCAACGCTGAACGCAGACTACCACAGTACTCACCCTCGGCCACATGCAGTGAGCTAACCTTTTTCGGCCTCTAACCAGCCACATTGGCTAATTAAATATTTACGAATTGTTATAGGCGAAACGTGAAAGCATGCCAGACGAACGCTGTGACTTTTGTTAAACAAAGGCAAGTGTGTTTGTGTGTGTGTGTGTGATTGTGGAAATGTTTATTTGTGTACGTGGGGGCGTAAAAATATGCAAACAAACATATTGTGGCATGCAAACGAAATTAAAGGTCAAACAGGAAGCTACACACACACACATACATACAAGTTTTACTCCTAAAATGAAACGCAGGCAATGCCAACTGCTCTTTTCCGTTAGTAGGCACTAAAAAAGTTCCTTTTTTCTACCTGCGAGTTACTCATTTCGTGATTTTTATTTAAATTTCCACTCGCACATATTTTATTGTTGCTGTTGTTATTAATTTATGTATATAGTTACCCAACGGAAGTGCGTTAACCTGCCAAAAATAACGCGAGTTTGTTTTACGGTCGCCCGAAAGAATTCTTAATTTACGCAGAAATGTGCCCAAAAATAAAGGTGGGTATTAAAAAAGCACAACAAAATAAAAACAAAGCAAGTAATGAATGCGGCCACATAACTGTCGCGACGTGCTGTACTTGTTATAGTCAGCGTTTTTATGACCTACAGTAGCACAATGCTGACTTTGAGTGGCTTTTGACCTTTAGAAAGCTGTCTTTAAGGAAGAATTCTTCAGAAAAAATAAGCAAATATACATAATAAAGCTTCAACTACGTGTTAACAGTTATAAGCCGGATGTTCTTCTGTTAAAAGTAAGACAGTGAAACACATACACACACGGCAATAAAAATAAATAAAGTGCAAGTGCATTAAAAGTGTAGTAAACTTTTTAGTCTTGTATAACATTTTCTAAACAAAAACAATAAAAAATTAACTTCGGCTGCAACGAAGCAATAATACCGTTCACAAGTACGTTTCTTATAGCATTAAAGGGCATAAAATGTTTTGTTTCTCTTGATTTTGATGGGTCGCCTTGTATGACAGCTATAGCATATAGTAGTCTGATCTCAATAATTTCTTTGGAGATTGTTCCACTGTCAGAGGTAATAACCCACACCAAATTTCGTAACGATATCCTTTAAAATAAAAAAGTTTTTCATATAAGAGCTTAAATTTGATCGGTCAGTTTGCATGGCAGCTATAGCATATAGTGATCCGATCTGAACAATTTCTTCGGAAAATGTACCACTGCTAAAAATATTAACCCATGCTAATTTTCCTGAAGATATCTTCAAAAGTAAAAAAGTTTTCCGTACAAGGACTTGATTTTTATCGGTCAGTTTGTATGACAGCTATAGCATATAGTAGTCTGATCTCAATAATTTCTTGAGCGATTGTACCACTATTTAAAGCAATAACCCATGCCAAATTTCTTGAAGATATCTTGTAAAATAAAAAGGTTTTCCACAGAAGGACTTGATTTTGATGGGTCAGTTTGTAAGGCACGTACATTCCATAGTAGTTCCATTTAAATAATTTTCCGGCAGCTTATAGTACTGTCTTGGATAGTAATTGATGTTGAATGTCGTGGAGATATCTTGTCAAATAAAAAAGTTTATCATACAAGAACTCAATTCCGATCATTCAGTTTGTATGGCAGCTACATCTGATTGTTGTCCGATATCGACGGTGCCGACAGATAAGCAGTTCTTTGAAAAGAAAAAGACCTGCGCAAATTTTCAGATCGATTTTCATAAATTGAAGGATTACTTCGGGCATATACAGACAAACGGACATAGCTAAATCGACTCAGCGCGTCATATATATTAGACATTACAGACGTCTGGGTATTTCAAATGGCATATCAAAATTCATGCTAAACTTTAAATAACCTGTTCAGGGTATAATAAGTATTACATAAACAGAAACAAATAAGAAAAGCCTTGTCCTATCAAGCAGAGGAAAACGTTGCGGCGAAATCGTAAGCATTTTATCATTTATTTCCGCATAAATTTTCCCGCATTTTACAGTTAATAAAATGTTGCGCACTATGTTGCTTAATTTAAGCACACACGTAAATGTTCTCATACACGTATATAAAAACATTTACAGTTTTTGCTTTTAATTATTGGGTTTTTACTATCAGCGCTGCTAAGAAGCACATGAGCACTTGACGCATTTAACGATTTAGCCATGTTGTTGTTGTTGCTTTTAGTAGGAATTGTAGTTATATTCTGCTAAAAGCACTTAAAACCAGTGAAATATACCTATTTGTTGTAAATAGTGTTCATAAAAAGTTAGCTTAAGCGGTTTAGGTGAAATGAAGGTCTCTTGGGACGACAGTGCGTATGATGAACATTTTATGCATGCAAATGTTTTATATGAAAAATCATAAAATTTGAAAAGTATTTGTGTGCACATGTAAAAGCACGCGTTTAGTGATGCTATGTGTGTGTGAGTGATGTTTTATATATTTTTTTTAAACATATTTTTTATTTTTACATATTTTTGAGAAGGTAAAATAATTTTTTTTCTTGATTTTTAAAACAACAATTTGTTATGAGAAATCGCAGTTATTGCTTTAATTTTGTTTGTAAAAAAATATAGCGAAAATGGCAACTCTGATTATATTTATATTTAAAATTATTGTTATATTTAAAATAAAATTATATTAATTATTTCAAAGTGAATTAGAAATAATTTTTAACTGCCATTTTTTTGTTTAAATCAGGTGGCAACTACTGAAATAATTTTTGTTTTAATTAAACTTGAGATGTATGTATGTAGGAATGTGATTTTTAAATTTTTTAGTTTTATTTTCAATTATTTTCGAAACCTGGTGGCAACCCTTGAATTATTATTTTTTGATTTAATTGAATTTGAAATGTTTGTACGAATGTTAATTGCTCAATTTTTTAGTTTTTTTAGTGTTTTTCGAAACCGAGTGGCAACCCCAGAAATTTGTTTTTTTTATAAAATAATAAGCTTCAATTTAAATATATGTGAAATCAATCTAGCAATTAGCACAACATAATTTAAAACAAAATTAAATTTTTTAATACAATATTAATTTTTTTTGAAAATGGCAACCACTGAATTTAATTAAATTTAGATTTATCTAGGCAACTCCTGAATTTATTAAAATTTGGTCTTTATCTACATAGGTAGGCAAAGCTCATAGACAAGTTAATGCTGCCAAATCTTTGAGGATATGTTTTAGTTCATTTACTTTAAATAAAGTGGCAACCATTGTAAAATATAATATTTTGCATACATTTGCTATAGTATGTTTTTAGGGTAAAGCTAATAATAATCATAATGAAATAATTATCGATTTAAAATTTTTTTATTAATGAATGATAAATTTTATTAAATTCAGGTGGCAGCCCTTGAAAATTATTTTATTATAATTAAGCCAAAAATCCATGGATAAACATTCCATAGAAAATTTAAGACTAATATTCAAATATATGATACAAGCTTTTTTATTTTAAATCAGGTGGCAACTGTAGATTTTTTATGTAAATTAGGCTTGTTGAAATATTTTTCTAATACCTGTGTAGTTTCTCAAAGGTTCCATTTTGTTGTTACGATGTCTTTGTAGCTATCAAATAATTACGCTTGTTTTGTTTTAAAACAGGTGGCATCTCCAAATGTTTTTAATTAAATAAGTTTATTTAAATGAGATGACAATTCCAGAAAATTATTTTATTATCATTAAACCAAAAAGCGAAGAATAGCCGTACCGTAGAGAATCTAAAATCAGGTGGCAACTACAGATTTCTTTTTATAAATTAGGCTTGTTGAAATTTTTTTTAAGAGTTGCGTAGTTAAGTTAAGTTAGTTAGTTATATTAAGGTAGTTTTTGTTATTATAATTTCTATGCATCCCTGGAAATTTTTTTTAAAATCAGGTGGCAACACCAAAATAATGTTTGCCTCAACAAAACATGCTAAACATGTTTTAATGCTTACTTAGTTACACATATGTGGTTTTATAAGATCAGGTGGCAACTCCAGATTTTTTTGTTGCAATTAAATTTGCTAAATTTTAATTTTAATGCTTACTTAGTTACATAAAGTTTTTTGTTGTTATTGTGATTTCTATGTATCTGTGGTAAAATTAAAAAAATCAGGTGGTAACACAAGAATATTTTTTTTTATTTTAATGTTAACCTAGTTACACAAAGTTATTATTTTTACGAGTATTGTTTCAACTTCTAATTAAGTAGCTGTGGCAACCATATTTGTAAATCAGGTGGCAACTCCAATTTTTTTTCTTACATGAAACATGTTGAATTCCGAACACATAATCAGTCACACAAGTACCTGTGGCAACCTTTTTTGATTTCTTTGTTATGTTATATAATCCAGGAGAAATCGTTTAGTTGTGTATGTAAGTAGTTGATTTTGAAATATTTTTTGTCCGTAACGAACAGCTTGAAAATCTATAACATAACAAGAATCAGATATGTACTTTACTTAAAAGCTCCATATTTAAAGAATTTAACATACATATATTATATCAAATTGTGATAAAAAAAATTTGGAATTAGACTTGCGTATCTAATATAGTAACTTTGGTTACCTTTTAAGAACTTACAACTCTATTTTCTTTTCTGAATTTTTTTTTGTAATAATACTTGCATGATTTTCAAAAACTTTAAGCCCCTCAAAAGGCTTATTTCGACTTAAGTTAGCAATTTCAACAACTTTATTGGATTTTTTGAAAATTTTATGGCATCACAGATTTTTTCAAATAATCTTTTGGTAAATCTCATATTTTTTTACTAATTTCCTACAAAAATATATTTCTCTCTAAAACTCTGAACGAAAATATTTATTTAATTACGCTTTTCTGCTAACCATTTAAGACACAAATTCGTATTGATTTTGTCAAATGCACACACATATTCATAGTACACGTATGTGTGTTAGCACAATAAACACGCTCGTTGTCAGCTTTTCCAGTAGTTGCCATGTCATTGACTAAATAAATAAATAAATGAATAAAATACTAATAAAAGCCAACAATGGCTGCACAAAATACGCCAAAAGCCCAAGTAGAAGTAGAAAAATAATAAATAAATATACTTCGACAGCAAACAACAACAACGATAACAATGAAAGAGGAAGACAACAGGACACATGCAAATATAAAAGCAACGATGATGCAATAAAACAGAACCAATAAAGTTCGAAGAAAAGTCGTTAGCAACTTTTATGCTTGCCAACACAAAATAAATGCATAAATTGTTAACAATACACACACATACACATGCACACATAAATATATATACACCCATACAAAAATATATATGTATATGTACGAACATAGCTCTATTTAAAGCAAGAGTGAAAGTGCAAATATTACCGTTATGATTGATTTTTAATTACTATTTGCTTAAGTGTCACACGATCACTTGGCTGCGGCTGGAGTTGCAAGGCGTTTGTAAGCCAATATTGTTAGTTAGCAACTTTTATATGACAGCCTTGTTGGCAAATTGATTTCTCGATATTTGATGAAGCATTTTCAGTCGAAGTGTGTGTGTTTGTGCAGTAATTCATTTGTGTCAAATAAATGTCAACGTGATGTGTCGAAAAGCCTTCAATCAACGTATTCCATTAGTATTCAAATCACATGAAGCATGGATACGAATTAATTTACAAAAAATGGTTCATTATCTTTTGGAAGGCCGTATTGAGTGATATTTTTTGGCCAATTATCACTTTACCGTAGTCCTTCCTCTCGGTAGGGGTATTGTTGAAAATGAACCTTCATTAATTTAGTAAAGAATATAAGCAGAGGGTAATCTGACGGTTGTTGTTTATAAGCTTGGTTTATACTAATGGCTACAGGAGAGTACGCGAATGCAATATAACTTGTTTTTGGTATAATATATAATATTTTGAAAACGTGGTTCAAGCAATCTGCAGCTTCGAATGCTCACATGGATATGAACATTTAATGATTTTGGATCCAATCGTACTCTCACTTCTCTTAGGCCCAAATTATATTTTAATGATTTTCAGTGATCTTTTCTGAACTCTAACAATGCCAGTAAGATTTCTGTCTGTTAATCGTTGAATTTCAAGCACCAATTCCTTTATTTTACTGATATGTTGCTCATCAGTTGATGTTGATAGCCGTCCTGGACGCGGTTCATCGTAAACGCGTTTTTGACCATCTTTGGATAATTTGTACCAATCAAAAACGCTTCCTCACGAAAAAAATTATACCGATGATCTTTTTCAACATTCTGAACGAAATTCTATTCCTTAAAGAAAATTTGATAGAGCTTCTTTGTTGAATAATTTCACTCATCGTAAAAATCGCCGGATGCATTTTCTATACTTCAGAAAGACAAGCGTATACGAAGCACTAATGGCTTGGCACATACGTCACAGACAGTCATACAAACGTAGAAAAAGAATATTGCGACGAATCGGTTTTAAGGGGTCAGAGTGGTAATCTATGGATTCATATTTAAATCAAGCGAGTATATTTTATGTACTTTTTTGTTATTTGTCCTCCAAAATATGGATATAGGTGTGTGCCACCTTCCGACAGCAATAATATCACGAATATAGTGATTAGTGTAACACAGAGTTATAATGGAGTTTTTTCTCGTTTGATAGGCAATTATGCAGAAAAGAAACACAAAGTGTTTGTATTTAATATTTTACATATTTTATTTTACCTTATTTTTTATAAATTCTAAATTTTATATGCCTATATATTGCTTTTACCTCCCTTATCAGTTGTAACAAAAAAAAACTCCACACCATTTAAGCCAATAAATTATGCGTGATTATCAGTGCACTTAACTAATATCTGGTATATAGGCTTAAATTGCGGAAAAAATCAATAATTATTTTCAACAGGCCACAAAAACGATTAAAATTTACATACGTGCCAAATATGTATTACGAAAGGTCAGCATTTGAACTCGATTGACCCACCGCTAACAAGCTTATGGCGGTTGCGCGAACAATGACGTATATAAATCGACAAAAAAACAGAGGATATTACAAACATTGTAGAGTTGGATATTATGTTGTGGCTATTTAAGCACGTTTAATTGTTGTTGCATGAGATTTTTTCGTAAGGAAATTTGATATTGTAATAATTAGTTGGAGGTAAACGTGTGTTGGCGTACGTATATTAGGGTAGGTAAAAAAGCGTATATTTTTTTACCTGATAGTCACAAAAATATGTATGTACCTCTAATGTTGTCTCTCCTAGCAGGAGCCCTTAAATGTTACGAAAAGTTAGTCCTACCTTTTAATTAGATAGAAATATTCAAATCGCGCTTCAAATTTCGTGAAAAGATATCTCATTTCATAGATTTTGTACAAAATACAAGTTTTTCGTAATCTCAAAATTTTGTAGGAAATTAACCTTCCCCTACAATTAAGGATGGGCTTTCTCGGGCAAAAGGTAGCATTTTTTCAACAATTTTTGTTTTCATATAAAAAATTAAATATTTTCTTAGGATTTTTTTATTGATACAAACATATTCTATTAACAAAGAAAATTTAAAATTTAAAATTTTTTTTTTTTTAATTTTTTAAACTCGGCCAGTGCGATGCCTTACAGAATCATCTAAAGCGGAAAAAGGTGGAAGAAAAAAACCGACATTTGGATTATTTTAGACATTTTTACAAAAAAAAATTAAAATTTCAGTGAAAATTTCACCACACCTTTTTTCAATTAGTTGTAATCGGAAAAAAACCGTTTGTCCAAGTCTTGTTTATTATTGTATTTCAGATACTTGTGTGAAATTTCATGAAGATCGGTTGAGTAGTTCTCTAGAAATCTTGCCAATCGACTTCAAAAACACAGTTTCGAGAAAAAAGAGTTTAAAGGCTGTATCTCCGAAACTATTACTCAGATTAACTTGGAAATTTAGGACAATATTCTAGAGGTGATGTAGAACTTAATTACTAGAAGCTTCCATTATCTTTCAGATTACTATTGTTTCTTTTTTATTAGAAAAGATTATACTTCTCCCAGAATTTACCATTTGAAAAAAGGATATCGTCCATTATTGGTGTAAGAAAATGAGTTTCTTCAAACATATTGTTCAAAATGTTTTCATAAAAATCGCGGTTGAAAGGTTGTCTAATGTTAAAGATTAATTTTTTAAGCCATATTTCTGACGAGTTTTTTTAACTCACTTACAAAAAAGAACTTTACTATCATCTATCCTTCCTTCTTTCTATTATAAATTTTGATAATTAGAGAAAATATTTTTCAGGTGTCTACCAAGTAATTATGACAGGTATAAAGTGAAAAAAATTATAGAATATTTGCCTCACCCTAGTATATGTACACGCGTAGGTATGAATATTTCTCTAAATTAATGTGTGTATAATGCAAGGACATACCTCTGGAAACACATAATTTGGTGTTTTTTGTTTGTATGTGACTCCACGACCTTTTATAACTTTTTGTATGTATGCGTGGGTGCTTTAATGTATATTTGATCGATTAGTTGCTGTATGTGTGTTTGTAAATGTATTTTTATTTATTTACGTATGTACCATATTTTCTAACATTCGCATATAATTATTTCTAATGCCATATATATTAATTTTTAATGCCACATAAACTTCATTATTTAATTTCAGGCACACGCATACATATACACATCTATTAATTTACTAAATTTTTATCTAATTTATATGCCATGTTGCATTTCAAGCGCATCTAATTAATATTATCGGCCCTTAATTGCATAATTTATACGCATTTGCAAAGCTGATGATGCAACACATATGCATAGAAACATGTACATATACAATGTATATTATACATTTATGTATATATGCAACTAATGACCATAGCGCTGCAATTAATATTAATAACAAATGATAGCAGCGCAACGGATGGTAAACTAAAAAGGAGAAAGAAGGAAAAAATCGATTTAATAAATCACAACAACAACAACAACAAACTTAAAAAACGTTGGTTAGGGTTAGTATGGTTATTTTTATACCCCTCACAAACAAAATAGTTTTATATACAATAACTTAATGTTGATCGCTCAGTTTGTGTGGCAGCTATATGGTATAGTAGTCCGATCCAAGCTATATATTCGCAGAATGTACCGTTACTTTGGACGATAAGCCATGACAAATTTGGTTAAGATATCTTGTCAAACAAAAAAGTTTTTCTCACAAGGACTTAGTTTTGATGGTCCAGTTTGTATGGTAGCTATATGTTATAGTAGTCTAATATCCGTGGTTACAGCATATGAACAGCCTATTTGAGAGATAACGATGTGTGCCAGGTTTCAGATAGATATTTCAAAAACTGAAGCATATTTATATAGATAATTATATTGGATCTCCGATATATCCTTCAGAAAAAACTAATTATACCCTGTTCAAGGTATAAATCTATTACGAAAAAACCTATTCATATACGCCTAACAACATTCAAACGCGTGCATGTGTCTAATAACAATGCTTTTTGCTTTTTTCGTGTTGTTGTAAATAATAAATGTGTAAGCAAAGATTTGTAGCACTTAATTTAAACTTTAATGCCATGATAGCCACACATACAAACACATACTCACACACGCGCCACGCTTAATTACACATTTCGCGCTTGTTTGTGTGTTTTTGTTTTGTTTTTATTTTCGCCAAAATCTCATTTACATTTGTGATTATCGCTAGCATACTGACAGGCGCATTGCCTAGCTTATTTATCGCTAACAATTAATATGAATTACAAACAATTTAATAGTTTTATAAGCACATACAAACACATATACAAACACTTTTTGTGCACTTGTAGTTGCCACCTGTACTTTTTTCCGCGTTAAATTAATATAACACTAGTGTTTTTATTAGTTTTCCTCCCGCCGCACTCAGCTTTGTTTGACGATCTCATTATTAGCTGAGTTGCGTTAATTAAAAGGCGGATGTTGCCAACAACTTTTGAATTTTTTTCAGTGTGCTTTTATATATGTTTATGTATTTGTGTCGGCGTTTGCTTGTTGACACTGCATAAATAAGCGTTTAATTAAATTTTAAAATTTTCAGCTTAGGCGCAAAAACAATTTTTTAGAATGTGCTTTTTTGCTTAGGTTGGCTATTTACTCCCTTGTTGTTGGCACACGCCATATGCTCTTTATCTGTAGTGTAGTTACCCACTCAGTTGCATAGGTACGCAATTAAGTTAAATGAAACAGGATATTTGCTTTTGGCGTTAGTTAAGGATATTAATATTATGTGGTTTGCATTGTTAAGTGTTTGTTGTATTTCTAAAATCTTTGTTTTTGTAAGTTCTTTCATCCGCCAAATTGGTTCAAGGTAAATAAAGCATAATAATTTTAGATGAATATTTGTTTAAACGGTAGTATTGTACGATTATAACTTTTACAAGGGTTGCCACCTGTAAAGTTGAAAAGAAGAATTCAAAACTTTGTTTACTCTGAAATTATATATGTATCTATTCAATTAAACATTTAATATATTCAGACATTTTTTATTGTAAGGAGTTGCCACCTAATTTAATTTTTTTAGTTTGAAAAAGAAAACTTTCGATACTTCTGTCCAATTGAACATTTCGATATGTTCAGAATATTTTTAGTAATCCTTTTATTATAAGGCGTTGCCACCTTAATTACTTTTTTTTAGTTTGAAAATAAAAGTTTTTAATATGGTCTGCATTATAACTATATAAAAAAACTTTAAATACTAATAAATCGAGCCCAGGTTAAAATGATGTTGGCACCTTTTTAATGAAAATTTCATATTTTTTAACAAGTTTCATTTAAAAATAATAAAAGCGACAAAATATTATTACGTTCGAAAAGGTTGCTACTTGCATTGAAATTAAAAAAATCAAAACTGTAGGAAGTTATTTACCAAATATTTTATATTTACAAAGTATTATGAGAAGGAGTTGCCACCTAACTTAAATTTTTAAATTTGAGAATAAAATTTTCCTATGTTGTATGCATTATAACAATATAAAAATGTTAAATACTTTTAAATCAAGTCCATATTAAAACGAAGTTGCCACCTTTAAGAAAAAATTATTTTTAATAACAAAAGTTGTTCTCAACTTTCAAAAATAATAATAATCTCAAAAAGAATAAAAGGGAAAAAATAATATCAGATTCAAAAAGGTTGCCACCTATATTGAAATTAAAAAAAAATATACAAAACGGTAAGAAAATATTCCCTTCTAACTCAGTATAGATACATATTTACCAACATGTATTACAAAATATTATTAGAAAGAGTTGCCACCTAACTTATTTTTTTTTTAGTTTGAAAATAGATATAGGATCGAGTATTATATACATTTTTAAATTGTACAGGCTCCCAGTGGTTTTAAATTACCTAAAATTTAAATTGAAGTTGCCACCTTTTTAATAATCTCTGTAAGTGGAATAGTCCTTCTGTTTACGAAACAGGTGGAAAAATAGTATTAAAGAAGTAGGGATTGCCAACTAACTCAATTTTTTAATAATAAATAATATATCCCATCAATAACACACTTCTTTCTCTTTCTTTACAGCAACTCCAAAATATAGATACATGACTCAAACAACCATCTAACGGTCTGCACGTGCACTCACACGTGCATATTAGTACTCATATGTTTTGCGGGCTATCGCAAAGTCGAGCGCACATAAAAATAACTCATAAATATTATGTCTGGAAAACAATAAGCAACTGCAACAAGAACGAGCAATAAACGACAGCCACAAACAGCAACAACTCGAACAGCTATCAAAGGTGAAAAAGCCAATAAAATGCCAAATTATCGTTGCTACGAATTCCAAATGCAGAGCCGTTATATTTTGTGGCGGCCGTAAATTCAATCGGCAATATTTTTACGCTGCTCGCTTTGATAAAAATTTATCGGTCTACTTTTACTGCTGTGGCTGCATAAGCAGCGTCATTTAACCACCCACAAGCACGCACAAGTGCCACTAAACAAAGAATTTCAATTGAAAGCCAATACTCGGCGAAATGCCGATGCTAAAAATACGAAATGCGCGCATAAATTTAGATTGAGTAGACTTGTCGATATATTGAGACATAATTACGGCGAAAAATAGACACGAGTGCAAACAATTGAGCAGCGGCTAATAAGTGTTGTAGGAAAATATGTTCGATAAAACTCGTAATTGAAGTGAGTTAGACACATTTCATGCGAAAAAAGTGGCAAACACATAAGTCATAACGAAATAAATCAAGCAAAAAATATTTAAGATGCATTTTGGGTGAAAATGTTAGGCTGCAGTGTTCACAAATTGTTTAAGTGGAAAATAATTAAAATTCTATCTAGTGCATAAATAGTGTTTGGGAAAAAATAGTTAAATATCAATGTGGACATTCGGAACTCGGTTAAGCATCACACATGCGCATTTGCAACGTTATGGAGGCGTGCTTGGTGGCTAATCATTTAATGTGAGTACCTTAACTGTAACTAAAAATTTTCTTAATATTAAAAAAATATTTATAGTAAAATTTCGTAGCAACGCTCATTACAGTTAATCGACATATGTAAATGCACTTCGAAAATGTAGTTTTCAGAAAATTCCCAAAATTTAAGCTAATAGATTGATCCATTTGATCGAGTACACCTATATTATAGTTATGCTTTACAAATAGTCTGGATATATCGAAATTCGCTTTTATTTCGAATATAAGACATTCTTCGTACTTTTCGTAAGGGCTTTATATGTATACATAATCAAAATTTGTTCCCATTGTCACCACATTATTGTCCTTCTAACGTATCATTATAATATTCTTATTTTTATCAAAATGTTAGTCATATTCTGTTCTAGAACTTACCTTCCTTATTTGGTTTTTTGATTTAAGTATACACTCTTTTTTCTACAACTAATATTATCCGTACTGTACCAGTAGCTCCATAGCCCAATTGTATTAGTTCACATATCAGTTGGTAGTTCGTAAAGAAATTATCAAAATAAATACTAGGATCCGTTAGTAGAGGAATTTTGCTGGTAAGGACTTGAGAAGCAAAATTTACACTTTGTTCCGTCAGTGCGGTAATATTGCTAGCAAGGACTTGACTATTCGTTCGGCAAGCGGTTCTTTGGTCATCTCTACAGGCTCACCACAATATACGTCATTGGCACTTGTTCTGCCCAATTCCAAGTTATAATAGAAAACTAACTGATATTCCTATTATAAACTTTTATTTTTATTATTATATTATTATTTAACGATTGTCGGTCAACGTATTTGATCATGGATTCATCCACTGAAAGTATTTCGTGAACAACTTGCTGTTGACTAGAAGTTCTCTGAATGATATTAAATATAGGTCTTACCTTAAACATACCGTTAGTTGAATTAGTACTGTTATCAATGAAATTCAGTTTTTCCTTTATTTCTTAGAACCTTTTTCGACTTATTGCACTTATAACCATTGGATGATCCTCATCTATACGCGCTCTGCTGAAAGTTGGTCACAAAAATCCTTTCATTTCTTCCGTGTTTAGGGTAAAATTAAGTCTTTTATTTTGAATGGCGTACATAATGCTTTTTCAGCAATTAGTGTAAGAACATCAATGGGCAGATGTGCTTAAAACGAAAACCGGCGTATGGCAGTGGGAAAAATGAACCTCACCTCAGATTTGCATCGACCTACCGAACCGTGTCAGGCGAAGCAATATTAGTTATAAGCGATAATGCTCCAAGTCGCGGTAGATGTACGGTCAGATTAATACTCGTAAAAGATCTAAACTTCTGAAGAACCCATAAATTTAGAAAAGTCGATTTTTACACAACCCAGCTATTATCCGGTCACGAATACTTTAAAAAGTACCTCCACAGAATGGCAAAAGTCGAAGAGCCGTCATGCCTATACAACGACGGGACAGAAGATGGCACTGAATATACACTCTTTGAATGTGTGCGATTGCAATGAGAACGCACCGCCGTAGAAGAAATGGTCGGCCCCATAAACGCGGTCAATTTTGTCAGCTGAGGAGTGAAGCAAACTGGAGGATTATCAAGAAATTCGCAGCAATGTTACTACGTAGTAAAAAGCGGGACAAACCATTGCTGTGACGACAGTACTGATAATGCGGAAGACATTTTCCACCCCCTCAGCCGAAAACAAAAAAAAAATATCAAATTCAGAGTCAGAGAGGATTGTGGGTGATCATGGGTTAAACTTAGTTATGGTACTCAATATCCTTGTCAAGAAAGTTCTGATATTTAAACCAAAGTTATTTTGTATATATTCTCCATTTTTTTTTTGCTCCCAAATTCGTAGATTAAGCTTTTAAATGTTTCCTTGGGATACAAATTTTAAATTTCTAAAAAGGTATAAAATATCTTGAGGCTTGAAAATTGCCTGCAAATTCTATTATTTTAAATTCTCTCTTTGCCCAAAAGCATGCAAAAAATACCAGCACAAATCAATTTGACATAAATGCCAATAATTTCAAAGTTCTACGCGATTTTAATAGCGTGCTGCTTAAGCCAAACAATAAAAACAAGGCTAACTACGCTATACTGTACCAAAAACCGTTTCTGCTGCGCCTGTAGTTAGGCAGTCAAATTATGGTAATTAAAATTTTTTACCCAGAGAGGAATTTTTATTTTCACTTACGCTTTTCGCCAGCACAATGGTTGCAGAAAAATACGTATGTATGTCAAAATAGTTATAATTTCGTTTTTCGTAACCTACATTTAGGTGTAAAAGCCACGACGCAGTTACAATTGCATTCGTCGCATGCGCGGATAAGTAGTTTGAGTAACGGCACATTTTTCGTTGCGGTAATAACGCTACGAAAATAACGGCATAACATGCAATGTACCACACACAAACACTCATACACTTTTGGTGCGCCTTAAAATATGCATTGTTTGCGTTGAGTGCGGGCACAATATATCACAAGTGGAATTTACAAATCATTAATAAGCGTTGCAGGGTTGGCAACATTCCGGGCGCGCTATGTGCAGTGCGCAGTCTTCAACCTCTTCTACCGTTTTGTAGTTGTTCTGTCTTGTGCTAAAGCAATTTTGTTGCGGTAAATAGTTTGCGAAGCTTGTTTTGTTCGCCGACCGGTCGTTTAACTAAATCGATGTGCGTGATTTATTGAAATTCACTTAGCAGGCAATGCGCCAAAAAGTATGCCAATAAAACTTTTACCCTTAAGCGGTGAAAGTTTTCACAACAAAATATTGCCAAATCGATTTTGGCAGCAGCAACAATAAACGTTGCCGTGCGAAGCAGGGGAAGTGCGAGACAAATGAAAATAAAAAATTATGCCAACATTTGTCTAGAAGGCGTGTCCGTCGGGTAGAGGCGCATATGAAAAAGTAATAACAAGTCGTCTGTTGCATGTCTGTAGCAGGCGCGTGGAACCGTAAAACATGACGAAGCCTGTCACGCGCTAGCATACACACAGGCGCACGCGGCCATTCTGTGCATGTGTGTGTGTGTATGTAAATTGATTTGTGTCTGTAACTTTAAATTATATTAAAAATAATCAAAAATTTTCGTTGTATCATTGCAATTTTTTTCGCAGACAGTTTGTTTGCGTAACAGATTTCCACGTCACATACTTTCAGGCGCAGTCACTTTTTAAGCTGTTTTGCATGTTTTTTCACTTTACTGTGGAGTGGAATTAATTCGAAGCGCAAAAGTTTTGCGTACTTTAGTACGAGCTTAGAAGCATTGGTTTGAAAATGAGGTGTTTTTACGAAGTGCGACAAACTCGGCTGAACAGAGTAAGCAGGCTTAGAGGAGCTTTGTTTCAGTTCGACGTATTTCATGTTTTTAATATCTATATACTATAGGTGTTCTTTCTTTATATCAGTTCCTTAAAAGCTTAGTTATTTTAAATGGTCTCCGTTTTTACCGTTAGAAAAGTTACTCGGTGTCTTTGTGTTGAAAGATCTTAAGCTTGAAAAAATACTAAGTTAAGGTTCAAAATTATTTTAAAAAGGTTTTCTGGCAAGACGGGTAGCTTAAAAAAATGAAAAAGGACGTTATTTAATTATTTTTCTCGTTTTCGGAAAGTTAAAAACACTCTCGACGATGCATAGTTTTAGGAGATAATATCTTAGTGAGTGATTTGAACAGACGCTGGAGAGCAGCGGTCTCTTTGAAAATCGTATTTATCGTATGTATGTATATTGAAATGACAAATAATTATCGGGATCCCGAAAATATCAATCCCGAAATTCGACAATGAAGATATGCTGAATAATTGTTTATGCTATAGATTATGCTTAGTTAATAATATCATTCTGAGTGCCATGTAAATACATATAATATCGAAATGACGATAATACTGCATTGAAACCCCAAACTCAGCTAACTGAATATGGATTGGAATATGTATTATTTTTCTAATTTAAATACTGAAATAGTGTCATAGTAATCAACACACAGAAAACTCTTGCAGCAAATGAGCGATATGTATTATTTACAATCCGTTCCGTCCATAGTGAATTAAAATCCCGAGCTGACCTTAATGGTCATAGAATGTAAATTATCTGTATTCTTACTTATTTTCATACACCTTATTTTGAATACACACAAAATTAACAAAAAAACGTGATCCCGAAATTTTAAAATTTTAATCCCGACATTTTTTTTCAAATATTCTTACTAGTTTTCATACTCGTTATAATAAATACACTCAAAATTAACAAAAATTCAAAATTCGGGGTCCCGAAATTTTAAAATCCCGAAAAAAATTTGAAAAAATTAATGAAAAACTCGCACAGATATTAGAAGCCGAAAAATAGTGTGAACTTGCTAACATTGCATTTTGATCAAAAATTGGGATAACGGTATCTGCTTACTGTAATTCATAGACGAAATTGTGAATATACAAGAAATATTTTACTTGGTACTAAAAATTTATGATTGTTGTAAAAATAGGGACCCGCAAACTTATCCCGAAATGTTGAATTTTATAATATAAACGAATGATAATAAAAATGAAGATAAAATTTAATAAGTAATAAAAATATAAAAATGTGTTCCAGATTCGTAACGAAAAACGTGATGTCGTAAATTATACCAAAATTCCGACTTTTTTATTAGTATTTTTTATTAAAATAAATCTGTCTTTTAAATTGTTGTGCGGAATTTTAACCAAAAATCGGGATCCCGAAATTGGAAAGGATCAGGATCCCGTAAATTATCCCAAAATCATGAACAGTTTTTTTTATTATAAAAAATATATCAATTAACTTGTTAGGCATAATTATAGACTAAAATCGGGATCCCGAAGTTGGCAAGTAAAAATCCCGAAATCTCGAATTGAAATTTTTTGCGAAATATTTATTCGCAAATTGCGTATTTGTCAATTATTTAAATATTGAGATAAAAATTTGGATTCTGAAATACCGAAATTAAATGTTTTCTAAGAAAAATTTTCAGAAATGCTGTCAGAAAAGTGAGATCGGTTCTTGAAAACCCCGAAATCCCGAAAATAAACATTAATCGAAATAATTAAAATTTGATATTTATTTGCTTTAAGCATTTTTTCGAGCGCTTCTAACTTTAAGAAATACATTTAAATATACATATGCACATACATACATACACATACAAGTATATGACAATGTGCGTGTAAGGCTTAGCAAACAGAATGCATACTCGTTGAAACAACAATAACACAATCACGTTTTCCTCGAAAATAATAATGCGATCTGCAAAGTCTAAGAAAAGTTTTCGCTCGTTTATCCTTTCGTTGTTTTCTGTAGTTAGCCATTTGCAGTCCTACTAAGGCTACAGGCGCTATGCCTTGGTGAATGAACTCACAATGTAAAGCTGGCGTTGCGACATTTAAAGACCGGAAATTGAATTAAATTATCTGTCACTGTAGTGGACTTTAGTTTGCTGCCAACTGCTCCGCCTCTACTCCACACCGCGCTGCCTAGTTGGTTGTGGCTCTCACTCCCCTCTAATTGTTGTCAGGCAAATTGGCATTGCGGGCACGTCTTCGCCACCGCTGTCGCTAACCGCCCATTTATAGCGCCTTCGCTCTGCTGGCTTTAAAAGTTTCCTGTAGCCTTGTACAGGCCGCGACGTTTGGCCAATGTCTTCTTCCTTGTTATTATACTCATTATTTTGATTGTTGACAGTGTCCAAATGTTTGTAAGTTTGTAGTTTTTTGTGTTCTTTTCGCCGTTTTGCTCTTTTTGTCATCACTTGCATTTTGTTTTAAGCCACCCTTTTGTGATTGTCGTTGCTGTTGCTGTTTGTTATGACAACAATGGGATTACTGAATGAAATTAAGTGAAATTAGGCAGTTGTACACGTGGCCACCGCAACTTTTGTTCGAGTTTTATTAATTTTTTTTGCGCCTTCCCAATTCGCTATTGTCTTCGCATATAGAACGCAGTTTTTTTAAAGCATTTCTGGAACAGTTCCTTAAATGAAATTTATAAAAAAATTAAAACACAGATTTCTCCTTTGGATACCAAAAATATTTCTTCACAAAAAGTAATATTTCTTTTGCGCCTAAAAGTACTCTTTCAAAATTTTTTTCAAAAATATTAATTCTTTGAATTTTAATTTAAAATGAATATCTTAGACGTCTTAAAGCGTTACACCAATAAATTTTTTTAAGCCCAATAATTGTTAAAATAAATCACAAGCAATTTTTCAGTATATAATAATTCGAACAAAAATAAATATATTGTATAAATAAATATTCAAACGCCTTATCTAAATTTTAAATATTAAATTTTCTTCCTTCTGAAAAATACTAAATTATCACAATACAATAAATAAAATCACGACATGTGTGCAAATGTCATTAAGCCAATTTTAATACCAAACAAAATGGTTTTTATGTTAAAAAGCGCAGACACAGCAACGCAGCGGGAGCCGTGGACAAAAAAGGCTATTAAACTGTGAACAATGGGCGGTAAATTAGATTATGGATAGCTTTGAGCGGCATATCAGCAAAAAGTGGACAGATAAATCTATGGAGATTTATAAATAAATAGTTTTAGTGGCAAAAATTGGAAAAAGATAAAAAATTTTCAAATAATACGGATTTAAAGGAATTAAGTAGCATTGGGAAAGATATAATGTTTTGCTGATCAGAAATTTTTTAGGAGATTTTATCGAAGCTTTGGAAAATATTTAATGCCAATTTTGTTAAGCTACTTTGTTAAAAAAAGGTCTCCATATTAGAACTTGATTCGGAACCTTTTTTTCGAATAACCAACTTTGAAAAGTTGGAGCATTTGCCATGTAGGTTGGGTTATGTCAATAAGCCATGTATACTTCTGTCTTGGTCGTTTGCGATACCAGATAAAGTTCAGTTACTAGGTCCATTTGGAATAGTCATCCTATGGAATGCCAGCACTTGACTCGAATTTTAACAGACTCTGTAACCTCACTACTAATACTTATTCCCCCTATTTTATCATACCATGAGGAACGCAGATGTGTACAGCGTCGTCTTGCCAATGCGGCAAGAGATGCTCCATTGTTTCCCTGGTGCCTTGCTCTGGATATTTCCTACAGTCTTCTCGATCTGTCAGCTCCATTCTGCGGGCGTGTGTCGCCATTTGTGATTTAAATTGGACCGAAAACTGTTTTAGACCATTAATATGCGAGCAAAATCAAGATGTAGATTTGATTCTAAAGTTTTACTTTTTTAGAACTGACTTACTATTATAGATAGTGATGTATTCAGTGAACGCAACTGGGAAATTTAAAGGGAAATATTCTGATACGAGTATCATAGGCTAACTTCGAAAAGCGGAGAATTTGAGTTTTCATTTTGTCATCTCTTTTTTTTACTTCTTACTATTGTATACTAGAAAATAAAATAGCAAATTCTTTATAATATTTTTTATTTATATTTATATAAGGAACCACGCTTCATTCGCGGAGGAACAGAAAACTTAATGAAAATATGTATCTCAACCGAAAGTTTTTATCCAAAAGTAGCAGAGATGGCGTTATCCTATAAGATGGGAGGCTTTATCATAAGTTCAGAGGTGGAGAATTTGCTTATTCTAATTCTTCTTTGAAAGTGTTTCATAAGTTAATAAGTGAATACTCTGTGTTTCTTCAGCCTTTTCTAACTTCAGATATTTAATGAAATCTTTATTACTCAATCGTTAACTTTTTGGCTAGCATTTGTAGTAATAAACTCTCATATTTTTATGTTAAATTATTCATAAAATTTTTAAGAGGTTGCCATTTGTGTATAATAATTTTTTTAATTATTTTTCGCTTTTCAATTAAAGGCAGTAATATCTAGATCTAATTAATATTCATATTAAACTATAATTTACTAAATTATTTTCTTAGAGTTGCCACCTGCATAAATAAGATATGGTCAGAAAGCAATTATAATTAATTTGCAAAATAATATTGGTTTTTTATTTAAAACTACTGAGCATTTCAAAAAAGGTTGCCAGATGTCCATATGTATTCAGATAAATTAGTATCGTTTAAATTTGCAAGTAAGTACAGTAATATGTCTATCACAATTACATTCATATTAAATAATATCATTTTTAGAGTTGCCACATGTGTTGATTACAAATGTTAAAAAAAATGTAAGAAAGGCTTACAATCGGCAAAGTAATTGGTTTTTAAACCACTAAATTTGTTGTAATAATTTTGAAATTGCTAAAACAAGTCATGAAAAAGTGCCATATGTTTTCAATAATGATGCTTTTTAATTTCAAAATTTTAAAAAATTATTTGAATTTTATTCAAATTTCCTTGCTGTGCATCTTAAAACTTTTAAGAAATATGCTACGCATGATTTCTTTCACAGAGTTGCCACATTGCCTTAATTCCAAATGGTTAAAAAAAATTTACTGCTTAAAACAGGCCTAATTCGAATAATCGCAGGACTAACCAAAATTTGAATTTTGATTTGAAAAATCTTTCATTTTTAAGATAATTCTTTTTCCGTAAAAAACTAGACTTCAGGCTGCCTTAAAAATCGCAGTCCGTCGCTTGTTACCTACCAAATATATCTAAGAAGCTCGTATGGAAATATCAAGTCGAACAAGTCGTTTTTGCAGAAAATGTTCCTCACCGACTCTGAAAATAGCCTTTCGATAGAAAGCCGCTTACATTATGTTGAAAACCTTTTGCAAATACCAATTTTAGCCATATTATACTGTTTAACACATCCATTATCTTCTAAAGTGTTTTAAATATTGCGCCACTGCACCTTTTGTCTACCTGTCGCACATAAATTTGGGTTGATAATATTGAAAAATAGTGGCATTTTAAGCAAATTGTTGTTGGAGCTAAAGCATGCCTTTGTATAGGACAGCACACACAACAATGCCACATATTAAGCATAAGCGAGCCCACATGCGGTTCATAGGCACCACAAAATTTCTATTTTCAGTTTTGTTGTTGTTATTGTGCATGAGTGTTGGTTGCCGCCAGTCACGCTCAACTGAACCACAAGCGAATGAACGAAGCGTTCAGCTTTGCTTTACGCGCCTTTGTTTATCTATGTAAGCTCAAAAGCTTATATGTACATATATATAAATGTATATACATATGTACGATAATATATGTTGATATGCCGTTAGACCAGATTATTTGTAATATTATGCTTGCTATTGCAATAACTCTTGTGTGACATACACACACATGCACACACATTTTTATATGCGCGTGGCAAAACAAGCGTAATGTAAATGCACATTTTACGCTTTCGCGCTGCCGGCGTACAAAAAACAACAACAATGCCTGCTAGCAACAACACTAAGCGCACGCAAAACCTTGCTAACCCATAAATTCGACAGCACTTTGCCACAAAACACCGTTGCCAATGGTGCCACTAATAGGTGTCTACTTACATGTGTTCACACACACATACACACACTTACATGTATTCATCTGCCCTCACTTTTCGCCTCCTTTTCAAACAATTTCCACCTCTATTCCATCTCTGGTCCACCTAACTCACCTCTCTTTGCGGTTAAACTTTAATGCATTAATGTAGTTGCCGGAGAATTTATGTGTGCTACAACTACACTCATGCCATATGCCACTAGTGTGTCGGTGTGTGAGTATGTTGTGCAATTTGTGTAGCCCGCTTGCCATTTGTATTACCACTAACTCCCTTGGAAACAATTGTTATGCGTCTCTTTATTTGTTTTATCCTTTAATTTTCGTAATTCGACCAATCTACAATTATTTGGCTTTAATTGGATTACATTGTTGCCCACCACAATGCACAGTTATTTTTGGCATGACAATTGAATAGTCGGCGTTAGGCTGAATATACCTTAATTTGTGTAGGCAAATTTAATACAATGAATGTGGCACATTTGTATAGCTACTTTCGGTTATTCGGCTATACAATAGTTTCCGGCCTCATAGTCGCCACCGCCTGGTACATAGTAAGCACTCTGAAATATAAAGAGAGGGAGAGAATGAGAGTTCACTCGAATTTGTGGTCCAGTTGGCGCTTTGTTTTCAAACATCTTTTTTCAAATACTTCTTGCGTCTGCTATTTCAAAATTGGCTACAAGAAAATTTAAAATTGTCCACTTTTCGTGTATCAAATATAAAAAATATCACGACGAAAGTCCCATGAAGTATTAGGTTCATGAAACGATAGTAGAATTCACGTCTAAGTTTTGCACTTAGTCCTTAGTATTGGTATTCCGATTCTGTATGTTGCCCCTCAATGCGGAACATAGGTAATTCTGGTGAAAATTTAATTAAAAACTTGAAGAATCTTTCGCATTATTTATATACATACTCTGGCACTCTGGCACTAAATACTGCTGCCAGAAAAATAAAAAGTCCTTTATTACTAATATTACACTATTCAACAAATCTAAAGGTAAAATATATATGAGGTTTTTCTGATTACGAATTTGATTTAAAAAATTGTTCACCACATATTCTAATTTTTGTCATTTTAGTAAATGGCAATGGTATGACCCCTTCACAGTCGCAAAATAAATATAAATTAGTGTTATTTATGCATAATGGGCCACCGCTTAAAGCAATAAAGCAAAAAAACAGGAAATTTAATAAAATCACTCCTTTGCAAAGAAGTCGGTATAAGATCGACCAACAAGCTTTTAAAATAGTGTTTCATAAGCCAACTGGAGTATCAGCTTCTTTCGAGTCTACCTGTTCTGTGCTGGTTTATCAATCCTTTATTACCTTTTCTGGCTATTGCTAGTTGGAAAAAACTCTCATTTCTTGACTGCTGTGATGCAGTTATTTCTGACGTGTTCGAATATTTGTATATTGATTATAATTTTCGAAATTTGGCTTAATCGGGACTACTACAAAAATAAGTGCTAAGAAAGTAATGTTCAACACTCAGTTATCATTATATGCTTGAAGGCCTTGGGATCTATGTTTCCAAATAGTGATCACATTGCTTCGCTTGCACACACCAGTATTTAAGACTTTATCAATATACTGAGGCTAAGTGAGGCTAGGTGAGTCTTAGTGATTTAGGAGAGAGCACAATCAACCTACGGTGGTGATTTATTCCTCGTCTATCTATTTGATGCTTTTAGGGCGAGTAAAATATGAAAGAAACGTTTGCGTTCTTTCTATACCAAAATTAGAAAAACTATCAATATAAGATGAGTAAGCGACTTATGAAGGAAGTGTTTCATAAGTTCATAAAAAATCTATGAAGAGCCAGTGAAGCAATCGCTGTAACATAACAAAATCTTCACAGTCCTCAAAAATGGAAAATCGACAGTTATTTTTGATATCAAAGCCTGCTCTATCTCAAACAAATAATAAAATTTTAAACGGTTGGGCTTCCATACAGTGTAGTCTCATATATTATATAAGTTGTAACCAACCGAAAACATAGCATTGATAAATGTAATTGCGTTAACTGCTTTTTGTATGTAATCCAGCAAAAAATTTTTTATACAAGGGTAAAAAAATATAAATTCTTGATTTTTCGATGAGTTATGAGTCTCTTAATTATAAAGAACTAAAGGATCCGTCCACGCTTCACTGTGGCTGATACATAGATAATACTACTACTACCATCTACGTGATTTCTATTAGTTGGATTATAACCATTAGTTAATGAGATATTGCATTTTTGTGAAGCAACTTGTGTTAGTTTACAAAAAAATGGATCATAAAGCATTTCGTGTGTTAATAAAACGTTGCTTTTTGAGGCAGAATGCTGTTGAATTTGAGCTCAGGGAAATCCACCGTTGAAAAGATATTTGCTAAGCTGGAAACAGGCGAAATGAGCACCGAGGACAATGATGCTCTAAAGAGGCGAAAGCTCTGTGCAAAGTGGGTGCCTCGCAAGTTCATAATCCAACAAAAATAATGAATAACTGATTTTGAGAAGTGTTTGACAATAGAAACATAACTCCATCATTTCCCACTGGAGTTCAATCGACAGTCATTCTAGTGGACTGCACATGCCGAACCGGTTCTCAAGCGTGGAAAGACAAAAAAGTCGGCTAGAAAGGTTATGCCATTGGTCTTTTGGGATCCATATGGCATAATATATACTCAACGTCTGATTACTGAGCCAGTTATAATCTATTTCACAGCGTATTTGGTTGCAGTACTTATCTTCTATTCCAAATACTTAGCAATTTTGAGGAAGAATCTGTTTAAAATTGTACGCATATATTCAAATGATTAATACAAACATGAATTTTGAAAAAATATTATTTGATCAGCAGCCGAAAATCGCGTCAATAATTTGATATAAATCGGCTTAAGTACTACTTAAAAATAGGTTGTTGTTAAATGTTTTTGCTTAAAAACATTGAAGGAATATAAGGCGTTTTTGTCACAACTCTTTTCAAAAGGTGGGAATTCGCTCCACTTTTTATCTATTTTTTACTAAATATATATAAATTTAAACCTCGAATAAGGTACATTAAATTTCGGCACGGAGTTTTTAACACTCACAAGAAATCGTTGGATATTAAGTATGTATATATTGTAAGTGATCAGCGAAAATACCTGAGTCGGTTTTGTCATATTCCTCTGTTCATCTTTATATACTCCTGCTTGATCTTAAATTTTTTGCGACACCAAGCTGAGGTTTAGCACTAGTATTTTCCTCCCGAAGAAGCTACTCATTTGTAGGAATCGTCAATATCGGTTAATATCATATACCATAGCTGCCATACAAACTGCTGGTTTCTTTTGTCATTTTTGTTTAATACGAAAATATAAAAAAAATATAAGCATGCATTGAAATTCTCATACAAAGGTTGCATATAAAGGTTTTCCGATACTTTTGCGTGAATATTATGTATAAATGTCTTTATTTCTTTCTATTTACTATGTAGGTGTGTATGGTTCTATGCCTATCGCTTGACTTGCCTGGCCAAAGGTAAACAAATTAGCGCAATGCCAACAAATAAAAGAGTAACAGAGTTCAGTGCTCAAGAGAGTAGAAAAAATTGTTGCGATTGAAACAACAGCAACAAAACGCTGACTTGGAGGTCTAGTAGAACCTAAAAGCTATATGAGCAAAACAAAAAGCAACAAGAAACAAACAGTGCGTTGAAAAAGTTACAACTGAAGCTGCTGCTGCTGCTGCTGCCACTCAACATTCAGCGCCGTTCTAGGAAAAAATGTTAACATTACCAACGCTGTATTAAACTACATGTGCGTGTGTATGTGTGAGAAAGTTAGCCTGTTGTGTAGCATACTTTCAGGCACTTAACGTCACAGGCGCAGACGTAATTTAAACATAATTAGAATTGTTGTTTGTTGTTGCTATTATTTGTGTTTTATTTTTTTTTTTTGTTAATTTTTTTTGCTACTTGAACCTGCTACCTGCTTCATTTCAAGTGAATTTTTTCTGCCGTTTGCACTGCTATAATTTGTGTTTGTTTGGCTTGTTTGACTGGCACATTACTCTAGTAACTTAAATTCAGACGCGGAAGTCAGAGAAATGTTAGCAGAATTCTGAAGCAGAGATTTAAAGAGCTATGTTGAAACAAGACAAACGTGTGAATTTGAAGTTTAATTCTGAAATTTTTTCGAGCTCGTAGTAACAGTTTTGTGTAGCTGTATTAGGCTGGGACAAAAATGATTTTTTTTCGCGTGGTACTCTGAAAAATAGGTAATGTCGCATTATCAGTAAAAAAAATTCAAATTTCGAAGCTTAGCTTTCACAGGAAATTGAATGCTTTACAAAGTGATCTCTTACCATTTTTTTACAAACCTTACCATTTAAGATATATTTGAGGTTGAAAATTGATTAGATTAAGGAACAAGCTTTTTGTTATGAATTTTATAACTCAAAGAAAAAACGAATTCGTTTAAATTGTAAGGCTCAAAGTATTGTAGGAAATTTTCAAATACCTTTTGAAATCATAGAAACATACCCAAACAAGAGTTCAAAATACACATATGAATATTTCAAGACATACGAGGTTTGACAATTAAGTAATGAGACTGATTTTATTGCCGCGCTTGTGGTAAACGGAATAACAGAATCATCTTATATTCGTCAATAAGTTATTGATCATACAGCAGACCATACGTACTCCATGAGTCATTGCATCCCATTGCATTGGTGAGGTTTATGGGTCAACGGGGTCATTAGGCCGTACTTCTTCCGTATTGATCATGACCAGCACGTTGGTGTGAATGGGAATCGCTATCGCCCAAGGATAGCTGACCATTTAGGCCCGTATTGGATGATATGCAATTGGACAATAAGTGGCTCCAACAGGACGATGCCACAAGCTACACAGCGAATGTCGCAATCAATTTATTGAAAAAAAAGTATGGTGAACGAGTTATCTCATGAAATGGTCCACTCAGCATTCTTTATTTTAAATATGCCTGTCTTTAGTATTCCACTTTTTCCTGCATTCCTGCCTTCCCCCAATTCTTCTCTACCACCTCCTTAAAATAGTCACCAAGCCTACCACATTTACCAATTTTAAAACTGATTAATGTGCCACAAAAGATAGCCACCGACTGAGTCAAAATTCCGAAAACAAATTGTAGGCTGGATATTTAAAGAAGTCCGGCTCTTTGACTTCCGTCCACATAACTCACACCACAACCAGCAACAACAATAACAAATGACTAGAGCTGCGAAAAATGAAAAATCGTCAGTTTATTTTTGAGACAAACGACATTTAATTTACTGTTCATAAGTGTAAACTATTTGTTATGCGAGCACAGTGGGAGGCAGTTAGGAGGGATGAGTTTAAACAAAGAGTAGCAAAGTGAATGATGCCTCAAATAAAGCAGAAAACATAAGTGAGTGTAACAACAGAAGTCATTGCAAGGCATTGCTTGACATTTGACCTCCTGGCAGTGTGTCAGAAGAGTTTACTGTAACTTTGTATACTTTATTATTGTTGTTTGTGCCAGATTTCTATTTCCGCGCGCTCTCTCTCTCCCCACTAGTAGTATTATTTTGTTCTATTTGTCTCTCTCTGTGTCCCCGTCTCTTGCCAACTGTGTGACATTGAAGCAATCACTGTTAACATGACATTTGTTGCCACTTATAAAGGCAACAGCAGCAACGACAACAACAACAGTATTGCAATGATATGTTGGCAGCTTGTCGCGCAGAATGAATAGCTATGGGAGCAATAATAGCGCTGGAGCCAAAAAATTTGTAGAAACAAATAGACAGCAGTGACAAGCAGAGGCTCTACAAAGTAACAACAATAACAAATCTGTGTGTTTGCGTGGCTGTGTGACTTGTAGGGAGTTATTGTGAAGTTGGCAATGATAGCAGTGCGACAATCGGTCACAGGCAACTAGGCAAACGTTGCATAGATATTTTGTGTATATATAGAATAATTTATTGCTCATGTTTGAAGCAGTTGGAGTATAAATATTGAGGAAATAAAAGGCGTGTGAAACAGAATATAACACATGAGTGGTATAATATGAATAAGTGAAGAGATGATTGTGTGAATGGGTAGGGCAGTAAAATTGTCTATTTCAAAAGTATTATTAGAGGCTGTGATTCAGATTAAAATGTTTATTGAAAACCTTTAAAAAGCTTTTGTGCCAGCGCAAGTACAACTTCAGATACTTGTTGAGTTACTTAAACAATTCTAAGGAGTTCATAAGTATGCAAGCACTACCAAACACTATCTTTATAGAACTGATATATCCAGAGTCAAAACTCTAAAATTTTAAGTAGATTAATATATGTATTATAGGTCAGACTAACACATTTTATTTAAGGCCTCAAAAAACCCAGTTAATGAAAAATATTGCCGATTCAAACCATTTTTAACACACATACATATGTACTAATGTCAGGAAAGAATTCTCTCTTAATTTTAATTATATATCCCACACTTTGACCGATATTTTCGATTCAAGGTCAACTAAAAACACATATTCAGTGCCTCAAGATATCTGCTTTCACCTAAAAGTGGGCGGAACCACGCCCATCGACAATTTTGACCTCGGCTCCATTATAAATTTCAACTCGTCTCGTCATCCTGATTATTTATTTAAAGATAGTCCTATATTCTCGCTTAGTTGATTTGATATTGAAAGAGTGTAATAAACCTAACTTCCACTAATTTTTCTTAAACGAAAGCTAATAGAATGAATGCATATTATTCATCCTCTACTCTATCCTTTCACCATATATCAAAAAGCATTACTGTATATATCCCATCATCTATGTTATATAAATAGTTTGGTTATGGTGTGTAGGTATGTATTGATGTCGATTTCTACTTACAAATATGCCACCCAAGGGAGCTGCCACCGTATATTGACAACAAATACCTATTTGTAGCCCAAACATATGCCAATACACACACTACTAACTATGAACAAATCAATACAATGACATATGCTTGTTCATGTGTTTTTGTTGTTTTTGTATATAACGTCCTGTGTCACATATGCTCCATTGTGTCAGAAGTGAAATGAAGCAGAAAAATAGGCAGCAGCTATTTGAAATCAAAAAATCGAAAATGACACAAGATTGCTGTCAAAGCATGACACTGGGTGGGTGGATGGGTGTAGTGAAATGTGTAATTGAGATGGATCATACATAAGGGCGGAGCGCATACTAAATATATTATGAGCGATAACACGATGGCAATGTGTTTGACTGACAAAAGGAAATTTGTAGGAATAGAAATTGAATAAGGATTGTGTTAAATTTGGTGACTTAGATGGTTATGAAAAATACTTTAATATATATAAAAAATAGAAATATATAATTTTTTAATTTTCTTAAAATATTGTAATTTTCGTATAGATATACATATATAAATGAAGAAAAAAAATAATTAAAATTATATAAAAATTTATTGAGCTTTCAAAACACACTGAACAGTTGAAATTTTTTTTTCAATTTTGATTTTTGCTTTTTGGTAGTTTGTCTATATAAGGGCATTTGAGAAGGTTGCCAGATCTATATACGTAAGCGATAAACTTATAAAAATTTATTTAGCACCCACACACATATGTAGTTTTCAAGAAATATTTATTTGAACATGCATTATAAGAAAAAAAATGTTTTTTTCGTAGTTGCCACCTAAAATAAATAAAAAAAAAAACAAAAAAACGGCATACTTGCAAAATTACTTCGATACAAAACTTCATAAAACTTGTATAGCACTGATTTTTGCCATAACTTGAGACAGTGTTGCCACCATAATACAATTTTAACTTACTTTTAACTAAAAACGAAATATGTAAATAGCATGTGAATGAAAAATAATTATTAAATAAAGCATAAATCATAGGATTAAATTTAAAAAAAAGTTAAAGCAGAGTTGCCACCATACTAAATTCTAATTTATTTAAATTTGAAAAGAAATATGTAAATAATATATGTAATGAGTGTATGAGTGGAAAATAATAACTAAATAAAGCATAAATCATAGCGTACAATTTTCAAGAAAAGTTAAAGCAGAGTTGCCACCATAAGAAAATTTTTACTTAGTTTAAATACAAAAAAATGCAAATAGCGTAGGAGTTAGAAATAATTACTAAATAAAGTATTAATCATAGGTTTAAATTTTGGCAAAAGTCAAAACAGTGTTGCCACCATAATAAAATTTTAAATTTCTTTTAATTTAAAAAGAAATATCTTGATAGAATATAATAATAATTGATAAACAAAGCATAAATCATAGGAAAACTATTGACAAAAGTTAAAGCAATGTTGCCACCATAATAAAATTTTAAATTACTTTTAATTCAAAAAGCAATATACAAATGGCTTATGAGTGAAAAATAATTATTGAATAAGTTATAAATCATAGTATTAAATTTAGACAGAAGTTAAAACAGAGTTACCACCCTGATAAATTCTAACTTACTTATACATTAAAAAATAGCAAATATCATAAAAGTTAATAGCTAATAATAGATGAAGCAATACGATAACAATTTTTTTAATGAGTGATATTTTGACGTTGCCACCTTATTAAGCATATTCGAAAGTTTGAAATTTTAACTTAAATTTTAAGATTTCAAGAAACATATTTTCAAACATGCTTTGAAAAAAAAATGTTTAATACTGTAGTTGCCACATGAAAATAAATTAGAATAATTATAAAAATAAAAAGAAAATTTCTCTAACTTTCTTAATTTACAGTTAATTTTTTTTTTCATCCTACAATTTTTTTCTGATTTTGTATTCCCGAGCTTCCAATATATTTTAAAATTTTCCCACATTCAACATTCTTCGATTTCTTTTTTCTTTCCACTTTTTCCAACATTTTGCTGAATTTCCAATTTTTCGTTTTCTATTTTAGTTTTTATTCATCTCATTTGTGTTACAATTCTAACGCAACGTAGCGCTCGAAATTTATTCCCATTGTTTTCGTTGCTGTTTTTTGTTGTTGTTGTTGCCATTGTTATTGTTTATATTACAATCCCAGTCGTGTGTATTGCACTGCTGGTGAATTTGATGGCATTTTATTGTTGTTGCTTTGCAGTTACTTTCTCAATGAAATGTATTCGCAAAACTTACATACAAACAACGTGCCACAAGAGTGATGTGGCAAGCGTTTATGCACGTTTTGCATAGTAGGTATGATCTAGTATATAACTAGCTATATACATATTATGTACATACGTATGTATTTATATTTCTATAGCAAGTGACACATAGTCTTTTTTGTGGATTTCGTGTCGTGCGCTTTTGTGTGTTGCTGCAACAGAGGCATTCTGTATAGTATTCACATATATATAACGGTGTAGAAATATATATATATATTCACATATATATATATATACAATGACTTAAAATTTCAGCTTTGTTTGTGTGTCCGACCCTGTGATTGGTATGCCTTTTTGAAGTTGCCACACATTCCACGGCTCGAACGAGCTGCACACGAGAAATTTTGAAATTTTCACGATAAGTTAAAGGTTAGGCAACGAAACTTGTGGCATAGCTGACCAAAAATGCAGGGATTACAATTACATTGCACCGAAAGCATAGAAACATCGCACCGTTCATAAAGTCAAATAGTCGGAGCAACATAGATACACAATTTTACACTAGGGTGGGTGAAAAAAATTGATTAATTTTTTAAATCTAACACTTTGATAAATTGGTTTTAACGGAAAAATTTTAAAAGAATATTTAAGTAATCGATTCAATTTCCTATAATTATAAGGGATGAGACCCGTCTTCCAAATATTAAGAACCTATCTATTAATATTAAGAGCTCTCCCTTTAAGAGTGTTTTTTTGGGGTGTCTATCAACCCAATTTTTCCGAGTATTATATGAAACAAAAAATCTTTTTTGGACCCACCCTAATAAGCATGTACATATGTAGATGTGGAAGTGTAGTTATGTCCCTAAGTGCACCCATGTGTATCGCAACTTGAATTCATTTGCATTCGCCTCGTTGTTGTTGTAACATAAGTTGCATTTCATTTCCGTTTCTGCTTCGTTTGTTACGCCTTGTGACATGCAAATGCCGGCTGCTTAAGAATTTTCAGTTATTATGCCTCGAATGCACAACTTTATGTCTGTCGCTTTACAGCAATGTGCAACTATGGTTGTTGTTGCAGTGCTATTATTATTGTTTTGCTTTTGCAGTTCTATGGACACTGCGCAGAAAGTCGAATGTTGTAAGATTGATATAACGGTAAATGTACAACGATGTTGGGAATGTTTTTGCGTTTTTGAAAACCACTTCAACCACTTCAACCACTTTGATATATAAGTAGTCTTACAGGTATGTATTCTTCTTCTTTATTGGCGTCGATACCGCTTTTTTGGCCACGAAGAGAAGTAAGACCCGAAGTCGTGAGCTGCTGGAGCCATATGTAAAAGAATCGTTTCTGGCCACTCCCAAGTGAATGGCGCTCAGAGAACTTTTCCGCCTTTATTCCATATTCTATATACCTATTCCATTTTATTATGTCCCGTTTCATGTGATATATGAAATAATCCATTTTTCGACATTAATGTTAATTAATAAACTCTACTTTTCACAGCTTTAATTAGTATAATTCCATTCAATAACATTCCGTTCCATTCCACTTCGTTCCATGTTGTGCCATTCTCTTTTAAAAAGACTTTAAAGAATTTATTTTGGTTCATTCTATTACTTATCAACCCGTTCCATTACATTTCGTTTCACTTTTTGAAATACTTTTACAGCTATATTTTTTTCTTCCCGTTTTATGTCATTTTGTTTCACTCCATTTCGTTTCGTGATGTGTCGTTCACTTCTAATAAGACTTTTAAAGATTTGTTTTGTTTCATTCCATTCCATATCATTCCGTTTCGTTCCACTCCATTTCGTTCCATTATATCTCATTCACTTCCAAAAAGTCATTTACAGTTTTATTTTATTTTGTTCGGGCTTATGTCATTTCGTTCCATTCCATTTCATTCCATATCGGTGAATTATTTTCCAAAATAGTCTATGCAAGTACTGCCCATTGCAATAGCCGTTACATTTATTTTATTATTTTGATTTTATTCCACTTTATTCTTTAGGAGCTCTTACATTACTCGGTAAAAATATCAAGGCATATATTATAGAATGTACAAAATTTTTAGACATTCTTGTCTTGTCTCAATTATTTTTTTTAACAATTTGAAATTGTGTTTTATTTAATCTAAATATTATATTTTATAACGTTCGTTGCCTTCTGTTTGTCTCAGTGTCAGTCTTGTCATTTTCATGAACCAAAAAAATACTTTTCATTTTGTTCCTCTCCAATTTATGGTGTATCAGTTTTTATACTATTATTTTATTAACTTCTTCTGTCTTCATTTTATGCATTTTCATTCCACTATAATTTCATTTTTCTTATACACTCTTAATACAATTTCGTAGACTATGTTTGATTTACTACTTCCCTTTGTACCATTCCAATTCTTACGTTTCAATTTTATTTAGTCTTGGCGTCAACAATTTCGTTTCCAGAAAGTATTCATATTATTTTACTAATTTATTTTAGATATTGAATTTGCATATAGTTTACACTTTGTTCCATATTCCATTTCATTCCACACAGCTGTTTTATTCCATATCGTTCCAGTTAATTTTTTTTCTTTTAACATGTAAATAATTGAATATTGAACTTCAATATTGTTTACATTTTCTTCCATATGCCATTTCGTTCCGCTCTTAAACTCTTAAATCATACCATACATCTTGCCTTTAATTTTATAAGTAGTTATTTTTTTTACTAGCTTATATTGTACACAGCTGTTTCATTCCATATCGTTCCAGGTAATTTTATTTCTCTTTTTATTTCAATATGAATTAAATGTTGAACTTGAATATTGTGTACGTTTTGTTCCATATTCCATTTCATTCCACTAGAACTTCAATCCTACCATAAAATTATATATATATTTTTTTAATTTTTATACTTTTTAGTAGGTACCATTTCATTCATTTCCGCACAGCTGTTTCGTTCCATGTCGTTCCAGGGAATTTTACATCTCCTAATATGTAAATTTATACTGCTCTAAGTATATCTTTAACTTTTTATTTACATTTTACTTTGTTCCATTCCATTATATTTCACATCCACTATTATCACATAGCTATTTCATTCCATTCTGCCGACTTTTTCCTTTAAACAATAATTTGCACTTTTAGGGTTACGTAAGTTGCATTCAACTTTTATAACTACCTAACTGTTTTAAGTCATTTCACTTCTCTTCAATTCAGATAGTTCCAGTTCCAAAATGAATTTATTCAAACTGCTTCATCTTTCATCTCATTTCATGTAATTCGAGTCTTAAATTAAATATTTTTTAAAATTTCACTTTTAAATTTACTTTGAATATCTTTTTCCCAACGTGTTTCACCGCTTCATTTCATTCCTCCCTACTCTGCTATTGCATTAGCACCATATTTTCTAAATTTAGTCACAACTTTTCCAGTCCATTCACATTTGTAGCAATAAGATTAGGGATAACTGTAAAATATAATCTGCCAACGACATATTTTCAATGTCACTGCCATGCCGGCAAAGCACAAACGTAGACAAGGCATGGCTAATAGATAAGAGATACGAAAATACATACGTACAAACACAACTATCTACGAAACTGACGACAAGACGCTACCTGTCGTATGGCTTCCGAACGCATGGCGAACGTCAAGGTGCAGCAGATAACAAGAAACAGCTCTTTTAGCTTTAAGAAACTTATCTGATTGAACGGAGGTGAGTAAGAAGCACAACAACAACTGGCATAAGTGATAAAGCGAAATCAGCTAAGTGCTTATATGAGGATAACGGCACACATAACAGTGTACGGCAACAACTTGTTATTCATTTGAAGTGATATGCTATCATATACACACTTTTTTCTTATGTAAGCACATATGCACGCATACACATATGCATACGTGTAACTGCTTGCTGCAAAGCAGTAAAGAAATCCACCTACAATTCCATTATCCACCTGCGCTTTGTTATCCCATACACGGCTTACAAATGACCTCGCAATGCCTTTTTTCTGTTTTTGTTTGCCTGTCTTTGCTTTCCTTTTGCCAACAACGAATGCTTTTATGGCATTCTCTTTAGCTTTTATCACTACTCCTTCTCCTTCCAATCGTAACGTCGCTGTTTGCCTTTCCTTTATGGCCTGCTTCGCTTTGTAGGCTGTTTTTGATGAGCGCATGCCACGGCCAGTGAGGTGCGGGTGTGTATGTGTGTTGTTGTTGACATGTGCGCTATGCTCTCTATGAACACACTCACACACAACACCTGCACAGTAGTTACAATTGAAGGCGCCTTTCGAATGTGCCGAAAATTCTTTCTTTCAACAAGAAATTTTCATTTCAGATTTTCGCCTACTTTGCTTTGCTTTCATGATATACATATATATGGTTGTATATGTGTGTGTGCGTGTGGCAGCTGCATATATGTATGTAAGTGATTTTTTCGCTCAACTCACATAAATGCTATAATATTTACGTATATGTGGTGGGCATTTTTTTGGTAAATTTCGTTGTTGTTGTTATCACCTGAACAGGGTATATTTAGTTTGCTTGTAAGCTTGTAATCCTAGAAAGAAACTTCGGAAGCCCTTTAAACTGCTTGCTCGTGACTAACTATTACCACAGAAGAACTTTCCCAACATTTTGAAACCTTCAGCACCAGAAATCTGAATCTGATGACTGTCATGAACCTAGAGAATTTCGAATTAATTTTAAACTAAAAAGTCTTACTATTTTTTTCCCATGAAATATTTATATAAATTCTCATGCGATGAGCTGAGAAAATTTTTGAGATATCGCTCCAAAATTTTGAACACATCTTTTTCTACCCAAGGATCTGCATATTTGTCGGAATCGCCGATATCGGTTCACTATTGCTTACAAACTGAATCAAATGCTTGCATGGGAAACTTCCCCATTTGACGATATATCTTCATGAAATTTGGTATGAGTTATTGTTCATAGAAATAATGTAATATCGGAAGAAATTGTTCAGATCGGCTTACTATAGTATATAGCTGCCTTACAACCTCATCGATCAAAATCAAATTCTTATATGGAAAACTTTTTTATTTTTCAAGATATCTTCACCAAATTTAGCCTCGCTTATTTTCGAAGGCAATGCTGTGATCTCCGAATAAATTTTTTATATCGGACTACTATATCATATAGCTGCCATACAAACAGGCCGATAAATATCAAGCTCTTGTATGGGAAACTCTTTTATTTCATAAGATATTTTCATAAAATTTAGCACAGCTTATTTTTCAAAAGATCCTTACAATACCCTAAGATATAATTGAAATCGAACCAATATAGCATATAGCTACCATACAAAGTTATCGGTCAAAATGAAGTCCTTATATGGATAACTCTCTTATTTGACAAAATAACTTCACGAAGTTTGGCTTCAATTACTTTCCAAGGCAATGCTATAATTTCAAAATATATTATTCAGATCGGACCGCTATAGCATATAGCTCCCGTACAAATAAATAAATCAAAATAAAGTACTTGTATAGATACCTTTTCATCTGTGAAACATATTCTAGTGTCTTTTCAACCATTTTTTTTCAATTTTTTTTATTTCTTTATTATTGTTGTTTTTTCTTAGCATTATTTTTATTTCTACCGCTGTTGTTTACCAATCAACGTTTCGTTGCGGTTCTCATATTGCACACTGTCGTGTCAAGCGTCGCTTCCTGCGCCATGTTGCCAGGCATTGTTGCTTGCTGCCTTCGTCGTCTTGTTTAAATTCTATTAGCCGAATTTTTATTTATTTTTATTCCATTTTTATATGATTCTGTTCTACTCTTGTATGCTCCCTTTGTGGTTAGTGCACTAATATATATTTATGAGTTTTATGTCGCAGCGCTTGAATATGTGTGTGCGTAGGTGTTTGCATGTGTATCTAAGTATGGCATAGTGGCACATTCTTCTCCAACATTTCGCTATGTGTTCCTTCATCCTTCTGTTTTTTCTTTTCTTCCTGCCGCTACCGCAAATTTCCTCTTCTTCCTCTTTCACCTCAGCTCATCTTCACATTTTCAGTTGTTTCTATTTTTCATATCGCTTTCTTCACTCTAAAAATTGCATTCTGCACTCTTCGTTTTCCGCTTTAAATTATTCAGCGTAAATTTTACTTTTTTCTTATTGTTTAATCTCTTTCTTTCTTTCCCAAATCAACAGCTGTCTGTGTCTTCTAATCTGCCGCTTCGTGCTGGTGCTTCAAGCGTGGAATAAAACTTTTCTATTATGCATAAATTTGTTTTGTGTGCAATTCCATGATATTTGTATTCCATTCGTGTCTTATTGTGTGATTCTTTTAGTGTTTTTTAGTTAAGTTTTGAACAGTTTTAAAGTTGTGATGCGTTTTTTTATTTTTTTAGAGACCTAACGCCGAATTATTGTGTATAGGTATCCCAAAGGTATCTTAATTTTAGAAATATTAGTTTACTCATTTATGTATGTTAATTTAAGTTGTATTAGATTAAGTTAAATAAGAAAAAAATATCTTACTTAAATTTAGATCCACATTCGAAACCCTGTTTTCAGAGTGGGTGAGGTAAATTTCTCCAAACGGTTTCAACGAGTGGAATAAGTTTTTTAGTAATAATTTCGATTTTTAAGCTACTCTGAAGTTTCCACCATTTGGAGGACCGCCATTAAGGGTAGCGCAAAAGTTAGAAGATGATCAGAAGATGCTATAAATTTTGCAATTGACCTCTAATGTCAGTTCTGTTTTGCATTTGTGTAGTAAAGACATGCGAAATACACGTAAATAAACAATGGTATGGTACACTGCGAGCCACAACCGATATGCTGAAAGATGCATCTCCCAGGCGCCTAATCTCCCGTCTTGGCGATTTGCACTGGCCAGTAAGATCGCCTGATTTGACCGCTCCAGGCTTCTTTTTGTGGGACTTTTTGAAGTATGGGTTTATGTCAACAAGCCTCAGACTCTTGCAGCTCTTAAAGACAATATCCGTCAAGAATGTGAGGACCTATCGCCGGAAGTTCTGGCCAAAGTGATGGAAAATGCCATAAAAAGGGCTCAAATGACAATCAGCTGTAGCGGCGCCCATTTGCATGATATCATATTCTCGACTTGATGTAAACAAATTTAAAAGTCCAAATAAAAATAATCCACAAGCAGAATCAAAGTTTTTAATTTAAATTTTTTTTTTCATTTTCTAAAAAACATTCATACATTCCTCACCTTATTTTCATCAAATGTATACGATTATAGTAAAATTTAATTCTTTTTTTTATGTTGGTTTTTGAAGTTATGTCAAGCAAAAAATTCTCCTTTACTTTCGTTGGTCTTAATGGGGATGGGCTACGGATCAAGATATTACTAAATTTTTCAAAATGAATCACTGACTCGTATACTCGTAATAAATAAAATTCTTTAATTGTGCATCAATTTTATTTATAGAAATATATCAGATTCTGACCAAGTAACTGAATTTAAAAAATTTTGCCAGTAACCATTTTCTCACTTACTTCAGTTGTATTTAACTGAGACTATTCTAATCTTAAGTACACTGTAAAAAAACTTTAGTAAAACGATCTCATCGCAATAAATTTCAGGCAGGTGCAATCTGACATTTCCATTGGAAAGTTTGACATTTTTTAGCATAACATCACTCAGAACGTTTTGTCATTTAATCGTCAATTGTTTTATTTACAGGGAATTAAAAAATTCATCTCGGCCAAAAGATGGAATTAACTCGTGAATATTTTCGTGCGATCATTTTTCACAACTTTCGACGTAGATTATCACGACAAGAGTGCATCGAAGAACTAAAATCTTTGTATGGCTATGAAGCACCATCCTATAGCACTGTGAAAAACTGGCATAACGAATTCAATCGTGGCCGACGCTCGCTCGAAGACGAATTCCGTGAAGGTCGTCCAAAAACAGCCGTTGTGTCAGAAAACATCGATGCCGTACGTGAACTGATAATGCAAGACCGTCATGTAACATATCTTCAGATAGAGGCATGGCTATGCATTTCTCCCACCAGCATACATTCGATATTGCATGAACACCTGGCCGTAAAAAAGGTTTGTTCTCGTTGGATCCCGCACAATTTGACAATCGCTCAAAAAAAGGCTCGTGTGGATTGGTGTAAAAAAATGCTGAAAAAATACGATCGCGGTGCGCGGTCACAGGTGACAAATCATGGATCTATGCATATGAGCCCGAAACACAATAGCAATCGATCATGTGGGTCTTCCAAGACGAGCCAAATCCAACGAAAAAAAAAAACATTTTCGTTGATAAATATTCCTATTTTCATTATTAGGCCAGAAATATATATAGCAGCCCTCGTAAATATAGTGTTATCAAGTTACACCGATTAATTGACTACTCTGCATTTATGTTAGAGACTAAATAGTAATAATATTACAGTGAAGGCTCATATGAGCACAGCAAAAGCAGTGTGAGAAGAATGGAGGGAGAGAGTAGTGGTTAAGAAAAAAAGTTCAAAATTATATGGTAGTACTGCTTCTATATAAATTCGAAAATGGAGTTCTCCTGAATGTAACCCAATAAACTTTTAATTATAATATTTTTTTTTTTTAATTAAACTCAAGAACCTCTACATACACACCTTCTCTAACATAAATCTATCACAGCAAAAATGAGCTGTCATTTTTAATCAACTTTCAATCTACGCTAATGAGACCAATTAATTTTTTAGTTAAAACTAAGTGCGCATTCAATTTCTCTGCGCAAAAAACGAAACTAAATTTAAATAAAAGTTGTGTATGTGTGAGTTTTAATTTCACTTTGTCACCATGGCGCAGCAAATATTTTCAATAGTGACGGTAATTTATTATTTTTTAATTAATATCGCCAGTTATGCGAGTGCTCCCAATAGAAATTAACTCAAATGGCATATGTGTGAGCATGTAAAAATGCATGTGTAGATACATATGTATATACATACATACATATATGTATATATACATGCATTTGTGTTTATGCACACACACGCCCACTTTTGCAAATTGATCACCAGCGTCGCTCGGTGCGGAAGCAATAAATCACAAAATTTCTGCAATTATTTATCTAAGCTACATTTAAATTGCAACAACACTGTATTGCCATTAAATAAGTTTTTTAATTGCATGTGTGGCAACTATACTACATATAATGTATCCGTTAAACAGACACTAGCAAAGCAATAAAACAAATTTATGTTTATCAAATTGTGTGAGTTGTGCAATAAAATGAAATATTTACGCTTTTAGTTTATGTATGTGCTATATAAGTAGATATATATTTCAGTTTCATATGTATATGGATTTCTAAGTATATATGTACATATATATTAATAGATGCTCTAGCTACTCTATTGGAAATTACCAAATTTAAAAAAAAAATAATAAAATTAACTTTGAAATGTCCAACAAGAAGTTCTGAAATTAGAAATTATAGGTAAAGTTCCGATAAGCTAAGTTGGGTTAGGTTACATAAGTTTGTTGAATTTAGATTAAGCTAAGCGAAGCGAAGTAAAGTCAAGAGTTAAGTTAAGTTAAGTTAAATTAAGTTAGGTTAAGTTAGGTTAAGTTAAGTTAAGTTAAGTTAAATTAAGTTAAGTTAAGTTAAGTTAAGTTAAGTTAAGTTAATTTAAGTTAAGTTAGGTTACGTTAAGTTAAGTTAAGTTAAGTTAAGTTAAGTTAATTTTAATTAAGTTAAGTTAAGTTAGGTTGAGTTAGGTTAGGCTAGGTACAGAAAAGTAGAATGAAATTTTTTTCAACATATGCAAGAAGGATTGTGTTGGCAATAAAAGAAATCAGTTAAGTTAATTTAAGCCAGGATATGTCAGGCAAAGTTAGGCTAAATTAAATTGTTTTCAATATCTCAAAAGAAGGATATGAAATAGGCTTTCGAATTCCAACAAATATTCTTTCTAATTTCAATTTAATACAGAAAGTAATAATTGCTAACTAGTTCGATACTAGTTAATTTAATGCTTTACTATTACAATGAGACCTTCAATTAATAACTCATCGTCAAGTGAACTGAAAATATTTTTTCTCCCAGAAACTAAACAACAAGCGGTCTTAAATAGAAGAATAGATTGCTTTGGTCCACCTTTTCTAACAATCCGATCAAATAGCACCAGATCCTATTAAAGTTATCATAAGTGTTTTGAAAAAATTCAATTCAAATATGTCCAGCACAGTTCTTACTATCCAAATTCATATTGAATATATTATATATACAATCTATTATACATACTACTGCATTCATAACAGATACCTGCAGGAATTATATATACTCGTAATACTTGTATATTCTCATCCGCTCAGATATTATTTATGTGCACCTCGCATGCCATACTCGCTTTTGAATTATAAATTTCGCGCGTACTTTATGGTAAATAATGAAATAGGCCAGCGCTTTCAATTTCAACCGCAAACTCAAATGAAACTGCAACTACAAAACGGTAATAAAAATAACCACACCTATTAAACATTAATATGGCGCATTGCACGCACACACACACATCCACAAATTGTAGTATTTGTGATTGTTTGCTATTGTTTTTGTTTTTTATATTTAGCTTGTGTATGAAATATTGAAATATTGGCAATGAGCTCACGCACATGTGCAGCTGCTTCACTATTTCTGCATGCGCGCACACATTCACACATACATATGCTCGCAAACTCATTCCAGCCAACTTGCTAAATAATTATACAAATACCAATATTATGGCATAATCAATAGCGAAATTAGCAAATTGTTTAGCGATGCGCATTAAAATGAATTTTTGGTGGTAAATAACATTTGTAAAGCATGCTTTTAGGCGTTCACAGCTGATAGGCACTGCTGTGTGCGTGTATAAATTAATGAAAGCGAAAGCAGAATAAGAATTGTCAGCTGCAATGCATTACAAGTGCATAATTTATGTAGGATTTCTGTAGGCAAATATTTGCGAGTTCAGTTGAAATTTAGGAGAAGTTTTTTTTTTTTTTGCTGAATATCTGAAAATTGGTTCGGCAGATTTTGTTGTCAATTTCCATGATTTTCTATCTGATTTCACTATAAGTATTACTAAGTATTCAACAATGTAATCAATGACCATTCTTTTAAAATATTCATAGCTCGTTTTTGTTATTTCTATAAAACTGCATCATATAATATATAATTATACTCAGGGTATATTTAGTTTACCAAGAAGTTGCCACAGCCTAAAACAAACGTTACCTATAAAATAAATATATGTATAAATGATCAGCATGACAAGCTGAATCGATTTAGTCATGTTCGTCTGTGTGCTTGTCTCTATGCCGGTTTGGCCGTCTGTATTGCAGCCGGGTGCCAGATGAAAAGTACGGCAGGGACCTCGAACCCTACCAAGGTGGTTAGTGTCTCCATTCCACAATGCTAATTGTTGCTAAAAAATGCCTTGGCATCTTCAGTGCGCTGATCAACGCATTGATTTGATCCGCTGTGCTTTTGAGCGCCATGTGGTAAGACTGTCATTAGCAGGTGCCTACGTTAAACACATCTGATTTTGTTAATCTGTATATATTAGGTTGTCAAATATCTTCCTTCGCCTTTTTGTTTTTTGAATACTATACATCCTTTGAAAGGTCTGGACATAACCTACAAAACTACGCTATGCATAGCTAGTTTGGATATTGCGTTCAACAGTTATAGACCTGTAAACATGTAGTTCACTAACGCCAAAATTCGCGCTATTTTAAAGTTTCCCTTCGTTACAGGCAAATGGATCACATACGACAATATCAAACCAAAATGGTCGTGGTCAAAGGCCGGTGAATCGTCTCAAACATTGGAAGGGACAACGCCAGACCATACACTTCGTTGATGACTCGTCAGAAGCTGCGGGAGCTCGGATGGGAGATTTTATCGCATCCACCATATAGTCCATAGTGATAACTACCTGTTCCTGTCCAATGCGAACGCCCTTGTTGGTGTAAAGTTGAACTCAAAAGGAGTTTGTGAAAAGTGGCTGGCCAAGTTCTTCGCAAATAAGGAGGGGGATATTCTGAAGTTACCGATGGAAACAGATTAACATACGAAACGGCGCATATTTGAACTAAAACCGATCGCTGTAACACTTTTTATAAAACATTGAATGAAGAGCAAAAAGGCGAAAGGGAGATATTTGACAACTTAACATAAGAATACAGAAAGACTAGCTCAGTTTTTGAGATATAAATCTGAATTTTGCTCACATCGTTATCACCAAGAGGCTTCTTAATTGGCAAATTGTCGATATCGGACAATGCAGACTCGCATTTAACTATGAAATATACATAGCTGTCATACAAACTGAACGATGGGAGTCAAGTGATTGTTTTGGAAGCTTTCACATTTGATGATTTATATTCTTTTATTAAATATTTGTTAAAAAATCTGCTTTAAAAATACATAACTCTAACCGTTATACCAAGCATGCATTTAATTCTCCGCCAACGAATTAGACTAATTAGCGCACAATTAGTTGCACTTCAATTGCATTCCATAGTAAACCACAAGCCAATCAAAAAGTGGCAAACTGGCAAACGACTAGTCAATAAATCAAACCAACAAACTAGCAACAAGTCCCCGAAGTGCAACGGCAATTCCCGTACAAATATATGTGATGGTAGGTGCTCATTGACTATGTGTGCTCAACGCCCTATATCCCCATAGATTTAGTAGTTAGTGCAATGTGAATACCATAATTTTGCTGTGCTGCGGCATCGGCGTCGCGCCTGGCGCTGCAATATTGATTGCACTCATTAATATTCGCCAATGAAACGCCTTAATTAGCTTAGCATGACACTTAGATTTCTTGCTTATCTTTTGTAATTGGTTTATAAATAATTAGGAAAGCATACATGCAGGCGCGCAAAAGCATTCAATCACGCACAAATACACACGCGTCGCAGCGAGAACGCAAAATGTGTCACTGTATGGGTTTGTGTGTCTGTGTGTCAGCGTTGCGCATAATTTGCTTATGTAATCGTGACAAAAACAAACGTGCTATGCATAAATTAGCAGCGCACGGCACACACACACACACACGCACACTAGTGCATAGACAGATATAGATGGCATCTAAACAAACTAATATTGCAACAGAATTGGATTGTGTGCGAAATCGCAATGCGGAAAATGCGTCTGAACTAAATTTAATGAAATTTGTTGGGTGGCAACGTGAAGCAGTGCTTCAGTGTGAGCACTTCGTGACTTGCGTTCGTGTGTGTGTGTGTGTGCTCGTTGTGGGGTTAAGCGAACGCATTATTACCGGGTTAAGTGCCACCGCGCCCACTTAAAGCCATCAGTTTGACGTACTCATTGAGGGGTTTGAGTTGAACTAAAACAGACATAACTCCAAGTGGGTTGAGGCGTTAGCAGGAAGTGCCGATTGGGGAGTTTATGAAGTGGTTTGGCTCTTAGTCATCGTTTCTATGATATTGTGCGGTTAATGAGTGCAGCTCATTGGGAATTTAATTAGCACAGTGTTGATCTGAATATAAATTGGCCGCAGAGAGGAAATAGTTTCCTATATATTTAGTTAAAGTTCGATATTTTCGTTTTGATAGAGAAATAAATTTATAACTTGTGATTTTAATGGAAATTTTGTACAAAATTTTTGCTGATGATACTATGAAATATAAAAAGTGTAAAAACTATATATATTAATATATAAAATATATATAATCCTAAAAATCTAGTGGCATCGTTTTTCATTAGACTGAATGTAATTTGTGGTTGTCGCCTGCGATCTATTACTGGACAGTTGAGGAACCAGCTTGAGTTCAGTGAGTGCTGATATGCTACCAGCAAAAGATATCTAAAGTTCAAGTTCAATGTTTCCGCTAGTTGCAGAGGTTGTAACCGGTCACTTTCGAATGGAAATCCAAACATAAGATAGCAAGGTGGAATACCTATACCTATACCTATACCTATACCTATACCTATACCTATACCTATACCTATACCTATACCTATACCTATACCTATACCTATACCTATACCTATACCTATACCTATACCTATACCTATACCTATACCTATACCTATACCTATACCTATACCTATACCTATACCTATACCTATACCTATACCTATTCCTATACCTATACCTATACCTATACCTATTGGTCTAACACAACAAATCAACGGAGGTATGTCATTTGGAGCGGTGTAACAAAATAAATCGGATAGATCCTGCTGATCGAAGGTATGTTTGCCGATCAATCTATCAAGAATTTGATCAATCATGGGGATGTTTTATCTGGAATGTTTTAGGTCTTTTCCATACGATTGACGTAATTTAGAAAAAGGAGAAATACGTCGACATTCCAAAAAAATGCCATTCTGCCATGAACTAAGAAGGAATTTGACTTATTTAAATGAATGGCCGTTTGCGAGAAAAAAAATTAATTTTTCGCATTTGAATTGACGAAGCCTTTTAGATTAAGCTGGGCAGTATATCTTATTTATTTTTTTTACATTAATACGTTATATATATACATATATAATATAATAGTACTCTGCAATTCTGATTTCAATGACTTAATACCAGCGCATTTGCGCTTAAAAAAATACAAAGTAATATAAAATCTCTGAAGATAAGTCCTCACGTAATAATAAAATCAAAGAAAAGTGTACATTTATTACTTTTAATTGTATTTTTATCTGCTACAGTTCTCATTTCACTACTTCTTGGCATATTTTTTCAGTCTCCATATTGCAACGCTACTTTATTTTTAATTAAAATTTCTTAATCCAATAAAAAGCAGCAGCAAATAATATACCATGCACGTCTGTAAGCCAAGTTATTAATTTCACCAACACACATACACAAATACGTTTTCATATACATACACAACCTTTTATGCATATGAGACACTCAACGCTGTGTAACTTAAAAAGCCAATCAGTGGCGCCGCAATTGAATGTGTGCTGAGTAGAAATCCCTTAAATATGCAACGTGATTTTTGCTAGCTCAATTCTTAACTGCCAGCGCAACGCAATGCATACCAACGACTGCGAGATTTCAAGCAGCTGCTTGTGTTGGTGATGCGATAAAAGCTTGCAAGCTATTGATTCTGCCAACAAACCGACAAAAATATATGCATATTCATATATGTATGTGTATGTGTGTGTGTATGGGTGCCTTGCATGTCCCTTAATTTTATTTTCAATACATTTTTTTACACTCTACTTTCCACTTATGCTTGCACGTTCTCAATAGCTTAACAATGAAATGACATTATCTGAAAATGAAACCATTGAAATTTGTGCACAGATTTCTACACAGACAGCCATATGCATATAAGAGCGCTGATATTTACATTTGCGCTATAAGTGTGTAAGCAAGAAATGTGAAAAGTGAAAATTATGAAAAACGAAATGCAGAGTTGCATTTCAACATCAACTGACGCACATGTATGTCATTATCTATATATTGTTGGCGTGCGCTGCTACGTTTACCGATGCCAGCAGTTAAGTACGTAAGGGCATAGTGTGATGTGTTAACAGCTTTCACTAGTTTTCTATAATATTATAGCAAAAAATTGTCGAGGTGAGTACAGCTTTGCCGTGTGAGCTTGAGCAATGCAAATATTTTCTAAGAGACTCGTGGTTTTGCTATATTTTTATTAGTACTGGTATGAGCTTATAAAAATATTTAAAAACATCTGATTAATTTTATAACATTACCATGTCTAAACACAAAACTAATAAACGCAGTAGCAAAAAAAAAAACACATTTAATTATCATTACTATGATTATAACAAATATAATTTCCATTACTATAATTACACCAACTACAATTACTATAACTATAATTACTACAATTGAGTGCTATAAATAAAATTTCCATTACCTTCAATACAATAATTACCATTACTATAATTACTAGAATTACAGTTATCATTACGATAACTACTACGAATACTGTTAATACCTCAACATCTTAATACCATTACTTCAAAAAGCATCGTCAGAATTATTTTTAATCTACAGTTGAAATTAATATTACCATTACGATTACCAATTTTACTTATGAAAATATTGAAATAGCTGTCTAAATTCATACCATTACCAAGACCAATAAAACTCGTGACATTAAAAACCAATTTTTTATTACCATTACTATGATTACTGTAACTACCATTATCATGATTACCACAACTAAAATAAATTATTACTAAAATCACAAATTTTTTCAAACATAATTACCATAATTACAATTATCATGATTATGATTACATTGAATATAATTACCACCACAACTTCGTATTACCATTACACCAAAAACATCGTCAGAATTATTTTTAGTCCGTTGCTCAAATTGGTTCTATCATTATGATTACCAGATTTACTTATAAATATTTTAAAATAGTTATCTGACTTCATACTATCACCAAGACCAGTAAAACTAATAACATGAAAAACAACTTTTCATTAACATTACCATGATTACTATAATTACCATTACTTTGATTACTACAATTACCATTACCATGATTACCACAAATAAAATTGTCATTGCGATAATTACTAAAATTTCAATACTTTTTAGCATAATTACCATAATTACAATTACCATTAATATAATTACTATGTTTGCGATTAAAACTACAACTATACAAGATACCATTTCTCTTAAAAATACATACATATGTATGTATTATTATTTTAAAAACTTTGTATTATTAGTACCCGCATCAGTGCCATTACCAATACCATTACATAAAAAAGTAGAAGCTATTTTTAGTGCTGCTCAAATTAACATATATAATAACATGATAATACCAATATCGATACCAATTCAAATACCATTACCATTACTTATCAATTACTGCTTATTAATAATTAATTACTTGTCCTGAAAAAAAACGAAAATGGCTTTATAAATTCTTTTCGATGTCAATATCATTACAAATACCATTACCATTACTAATCGATTACTGGTTGTTTATATCTAATTACCAATTTCAAAAATAGCGATAACGGAGAATAAATTTTATATAAATATGATTACATTTAATATAAATACCAGTAATGAAATGTCATTACCACTACTTATCAATTACTATATTATTAGTAATTAATATAGAATTGATTAATTACTAGTCTTAATACAATTATATTTCACATTCTGCAGATGTCAATACTAGTGGCGATTTCAGTTCGAATACCATTACGAATACTAATCAGTTAATATTTGTTAATAAATGTTTAAAAATAAAAAAAAAACGATATCATCAAATTAGTTTCACATAACTATATTAACTTCTCAATATCAAAACCACTCCCGATATCGGTATCAGTACCATTATAATTACTTATCAATTACTGTTTTTTACCAAATAATTACAAGTTTTAAAGAAATCCATGCAATAGAAGAAAATGGATTTTATATAATTATAATTACATTTCAACACCAATACCAATACCATTACCATTACTAAACAGTGACTGGTTTAAAAACTAAAACGCACAACAAATCCCAAATAAAAACACGTATCAAACTCTCATAAGTTTTTATTACAAAGTGGAAATTTTGAAATTTAAATGATTTGGGTTTATTTGTATTTCTTAAAACCCAGCAGAAGTAGCCACAGCCAAATATGAAAAAAACCATACAAATTTTGCAGCTTAAGCGTTATCTGCGTCACATAAGTAAAACAAAGCAAAGTTGAATAAAATCTGAAAAAGAAAATAATAAAACTGAAAATAATAACGAATAAAAATAAAAAACCTATATGAAAATGCTAGAAAATTGGATCGAGTGGCAACGCCACCACAAATAAAAGAAATCCCACAATGTGCTTACGACAAAGTAGAATGGCTAAAGAAACAACAAAAAATTAAATGCAAATCTGCGCAAGAAGACGCTGACATGATTGAAATTGAGGTGAAGAAAAACCTGCGCACACATGTGTGTGTGTGGTATTATTTAAGTGTGTAGGTGTGTGCTCCAACCAGCGCTGCAAAGTGTGAAAGCGAAGCAGCCACACTTAGGCACACAGCAATATCAACAGCGGCGTCTACATACATCATGCATCAGCAAACAGACTAAGCCGATATTGGTTTCATTTCGCTGCGCAGCGAAAAAAAGTGAACTGAAAAGCAAGAGGCAGCAGTGGAAAATCGAAAAATTGAGCTATCTCTTACGTAACATACATCTTTTTTTTTGCTTGTGTGTCACCATGTATGTGGCGCATATTTTTATTTCTTATATATTTTTTTTATTTGTGTGCAGCACACATTTTGTCACAAGGCATGCATATAAATGCTATTTTCTTGCACACTACTTTCTTTATGTTATTTTTTAACACAATTTCAACTTGCTATTTTTTCTTTATTTTTATTTTTTTCCTTGGTTTTTTTTGCGGTTTTGCTGATACCAATTTTCCATACAATGCGCACACTGTGCTAAAATGCTGCCATTGTTGCCAGCAAACAATCACTGACAAGAGTGTGCCGTAACAAAAGCTAAAAATTGAAAATCGAATAAAATCGTGAAGAAGCGATTGCGCTCTGAGCATATCTGTGGTTGTATGTGTGTAGGCAAATTATTAGATATACTTTTATTTTAGTTATATACGCTTGCTTGCAAATGCAATTTTTATATTTCGATCCCAGCTATTTTCAGTTTAAAATTGAGTTAAGTGGGCTTCGGGACACATAAAAATATTGACGAGGTATTTGAAAATATTTCTGAAGAGAAAAATAGTTATATTCTAGCATACAAGTAGTTCTGGACTTATATTAATCTTCTTAATTATAATTCGCCGATCACTACACCATGACGTATGAGTAATATTTAGAGCTCTTATATCAAATGTCCGACTTAAAGCCTTTTTTACTCGTAAATTATTAATTTTCACATATTTTGCAGATTTCTGTACAGCTCCAGCGTCTTTAAACATTTTTTGGACATTTACTTTAATTTCTTGGCCTTAAAGCCTTACAATATAAATTTCTTTAACTTCGGTTAAGAGCAGGACCTCTACTTATACAAAGGGCCTTAGCTAGCTCAAAAGCTTTATTTTTCTCCTTTTTTTGATGCTCCATGAAATCTTTTGTTACAAGCTAAACTACAGTTAAGCTAAAACATATCTAAGTATGTATTATACACCACGGCGTATGAGTAACATTTCATACCATAACCTCATATGCTAGAGTAAACAGAGTAAAATGGTTTTTTAAATAACAAGTGAACAGTTATGTAAATTTGTGATGGTTACCGATTAGCCCATGTCCATTTTGAGGAATCTCTGGCACTTAATCATCAAAGCCTCACATTGAAAAACTCTTGTTGTGGCTGATAATTAATATACAACTTGCTGAAACTTTTTATGCAGTTATATTTTGGCTTTATACCGTTATATTTTTAGCTTTATACTATTTTTCTGTGTTCCACAGTACATGTACGATATAAGGTAAAATATGTGTACCTTCTGTAGAAGGTTCCATGACGTGGGACTTAATGTTACTCATACGTCATGGCATCTGCTATTATAATAAGCCAGATGTGGCGATTTTTCTATATGCTAAGCGAATATTTTGGAATTACTATTGGAGATATTCGCTAACTGAAAGCCACTTTTAACAATAAATAGTAAATATTTAAACATATCGTTAAATATCTGCAATATCTTGCCAACAAAGCCTTGTAATAAATAATCATTTAATTTCTATTCACTGAAAGGTCCCCTCCTGCAGAAACTGCACTTGCCTTTTACACAGATTAACGTTATTATTCTGCTGCTTTTCCATCAACCCTTTTGTATCATATTTCAATGATTTCAATGTAGACAAGCTGACAAATATGTATGTATATCACCAGCAGCAGCCATGACGTATGAGTGACATTTTGTACACTAATATGACACGGTTTGTAAAAGTTGCAAAAGTGTGTGAAAAAAGTGATAGATTGATATCGCAAATATTAAAATGATGCTTTTAAAAGTTTAGATTTTAGTTTTTTCATCAAAATTTTTATAGATTTTGAATTCAAATATGGTATATCAAATAAATAAATAAATTCGCTGGTGTGTTTATATAAAAAATAAATATTAGTTTTAATGAGAAAATGTAAAAGTTATGCTTTATAAAAATATTTTTTTTTTGTATTGATAACTAAAGATCATAGAAACTATTTGATCAAAAATTTTAATTTTAATTCTAAATTTTTCTCAAAGCTGGAAATTTTTTACTCATGAATTTTTAAAACTCTAAATTCAAGCAGTCTGGCAACTCCATTATAGAAAAACTTGAAATAAAATTTTCACGAATGAGCTGTTTTTCGACTACTTTCCAAAATAATTTTAGAATTTAGTTATCTGTAAACAAAATTTAATTTTAAAATCAGCTGGCTACCTCATTTTTTGTTATTAAAAAAAATATGTCGAATGATTTTATAAAACATCAGTCAATAACGACTTCAGTGTATTCATATACATATTTCCTCCAAATATTTCTCCGCATAAGATAATAATACGCAATAATTTTAAGCTGCTCAAAACTTAAAAACATCGTTAGATAATCACCAACAATCATAATTACACGCATACCATAATTTATCTGAAAGTTCTCTTGCCGCATTCAACTCTTTCCGCTACATAAATAAATATATCGCTGCAGGAAAATTGAACGCGAAATATGAATTCGGCGCCCGCGCAACTCAACTTCCCCCAAAAACGCAATGAGGCGCTCCGCTCCGCTACTCCCAACGCTACTTTTCCAACGATTGATTTTGTAATTTTCTCGAGAGTGCAAGGGAACGTGCCGAGCAGAACGGAAACGGGCCATTTCATTTTGCGAAACTTCTTTAAGCTCCGCGCTGTTCCCCTAAGCGTACAGAACACACAGATGCAGGGATATAAGCAAAGGCACGGCATGTCTTCAATGAGTTAACGGTAATACGTGTGTTGTGCGCTGCTGTGCTTGGCTGCGATAAATTGCGCACATGCCGAAGCGCACTTATAGCTTATGTGCCGGTGTGTGTGTGTGTGATTGCGCGCATGTTCGTGCGTATTAAAGGATGCGCACCTTGGCGTCACGCTTAGTCTCCGAGCATTGAATTGTGTTATTCTCAATAAATTGCAGTCACCGTTAGTCGCATGCCGGGCACATAACCTCAGCAGGAGCAGCAGTAGAAGAAGACGTTAATGGTTATGTACTTATTACTTATGTATCGACGCGCATGTTATGCAAGCATATTCATATACATTATATATATATATATATATACATCATTTATTGTATATATATGTACGTATCGGCTCATCTTCGAGACGCATGTATGAATTTCTTAACATGAAACGTGAGTTTTATGAGTCTCAGCGGCATTGGCCTGGGAACGCAAGTTGCAACAGCACTCGTATAAGAATTTGGATTATAGAAAGGAGAAAACGTGTAGGTATTAGTATAATATAAATATCGAACATGTCACAGCAGTAAAAAAATAATTTTTCATAGCACATATTTAATATTATATATGAAATATTGATTTTTTCGTGTAGCAAATTTGCTAATCTCGCGAGTTCTTACGATACATTTAGAAATTACTGTAATTTCAAGGAAAACTTTTTGTATGCTTTTGATAATATCAAAATTTTTTTTTTGGTTCTATTATCAATTTATTTAGTGAGGCCTTCATTTAATTTCTTTGCAATTCTTGTTTCCTTTCCAATTAATTGAATATCATTTAATACAATTGTTGAACAAACTGAGTCCTTTCGTGTTTTAATAATTTTATATTAAAATTGTGTTCCATTCCCATTCCGTTCCGTTCCAATTTCATTTTGTTCCTATAGCATTTTTCATGTGAAACGCTTACCAGTGTAAAATACAATCTAATTGCTATATATACTCGTATATGCACATATTAAACTAATTGTTTTATCAACAATTAAAATATTCGGTTCTAATTCCATTTCATGCACTTTTCCATCCATGCACTTAACTTCTTCGATTTAAATTCACGTCTTTCAGTTTAAGACATAACAATTAGAGTGCTCACAAGGTGTCATAACTCTTCGTAAAATCATAAAATCATACATTTTTACACTTGTTTATGAAAACTGTTGTTGGATTACGTACAAAAATGAGTTTACGGAATTATAATTTTCAACGCTATGTTTTCGGTGCGTTATAACTTATATAATTTATCAGATGATATGAACCCCCTAGATATAAGTTTTAAAAATGTATGTTCCATTTCCATTTTGTTCCGTTTTATTTTCATTTCGTTCCTAGAATTAACTTAATTTATAAGCATTATCAATCCAATAAAAACAAATAAATACAAAATATTTTTAATAATGACTATTCTTGCTTTAAATTCATCACGAATCACTTCCGTTCGCTTTTACCTTTATTTAATTTTCTTAACTTAAATTATTTATTCTTCTTCCCTTAAATATAATTTTATTTTTATTTTTTATTTTTTTTTTAATTTTCATTCCATTCCATTTCGTTCCAATTTCATTTTGTTCCATTCTCATTTCGTTCCTCATGCTAATTTCAATAATATTTTTTAATAATGTTCATTTCATTAACATAAATAATGATTCATCCAACTCACTAATCAATTGCGTTCCATACCAATTTCATTGAGTTCCCATAACTTATTTTATATATTCTTATTCGTTTAAAATCCACCGCTTAACATTTTATTTAATGAAAAGTTGTGTTCCGTTCCCATGCCGTTTAATTTCAATTCCATTACGTTCCGGTATCACTTTAAAGTTTATGTTATTCACAACTAAAACTAGCACAAAAATTTATTTCAATTCCATTTCGTTCCTTTGAGTATTTTTTTAATGCTTTCAATTTCCTTTTCTATTTCTTTTCAATCCTTTTCTTCCTTTTATTTCTAACTTTTACGAATACTTTTCATTCATAACTTTGTTCCATTTTCATAGCTTTCCATTCCCTCTTCTTCTGTTTCATTTTAGTTTAATATTGACTTAAATTTATTTCTGTAATCCGTTTCAATTTCTTTTTTATCCATTTAGTTCTATTCCATCTTATTTCAATCCATTAAATTCTTTTCGATCCACTTCAGCCTATTCTGTTTTATTTCATTTCAAACTATTTCGTTTCATTCCCATCCGTTTCACTTCATTTCTTTCTATTTAATATACGCACATGCCTTCTAGTACTAAGCTTGCTATATTTTGAACTCGCTAATCATACATTTCTTTTTTAGTTTTGTTCCATTTTCGTTCTGTTTCGTTCCGCTTAATTTAATTACATATATTATCTTAATCTGCTTGCATTCCTTTTCGCTTCGTTCGTTCGCTCTTAACCAGTAAAGACATTTCAATACGTCTAGTCAATGAAACTTATTTTTATAATGGTCCATTCGTTTTTCACTTTTCTTATATCTAACGCCTGCCAATAATACTGATCCAATCTATATTCTATTCCCACATCGCTTCACTTTGGCTCGATTTCGTCATCATTACAATTATCGTTTACTAGCTAATACTCTATTAATCTCTCCAAAGCGTCATAATCTCATTATTTCCTATTCAGCTGTCATTAGACACTTCGGAGCTTCATTTCTGCGCTTCTTAACATCCGCCAGCAATCAGAAAATACTCATGAAACAGCAAGATTAAAGCGATCTAAGATTGCTTTCTCACACTTGTCTTCCTTCTTCTTACTGGCACTATTTAAGCCAACAACCCATTCGGGCAGCAGAAGTCAGCTAATATTTATCTACAATTACAACGTCTAGTCGAGCATGGTGAGCGTGTTGAGCGCATTACGCGTTGTCGAAGAAAATCCCCATTTATTGCCGCCCTAATCCGTGCCGCGTGCGAGAAGTCAAGCCAAGCTGAGACCATTGCCGGTAATGAAAAATTATTATTGAAGCAAGGCGAAAGCAAAAACCGGCGAGAAAATGTAGGTTAACGCAAGGAAACACCGACAAATTGAATGGCGAAGTCGGCAGGCAGTCGAATGTGGTGGCGGCACACAGCTGTAACTGCAAGGGTCGCGAGGTACAAACGACCTGCGAAGTCGAGGCTATGACGCAGACACTGCTGCAGTATGTGTTTAAATTGCCAAATGAATTATGGCTGACAACAACATGGGTGTCAACAACGTGGGCGACAACGCTGACAATAGCGCACAGGCAGGCGACTGTGAAAAAGCGCTGACAAACACAGCGCGCTGGGAGCGCAAGGACACGGCTGGGAGCGCCTCGATAGGGCGGCTTGAAAATTTTCAAGATTAAGTACTTGTTGTTATTGCCGCGACTGTTGCAGTTGCTGTGGCAAACAAAAAAAACTTTAACCAACCGCATTGTTGTTCTTAATATAATATAATGCTTTTGTTGTTGCCACCGCTACAAGCAGCTCATTCATTACACCAATAGATGGCCTTGCATTTAATTTTTCGCCGCGTCGTCTGCTTTGCGCGCTTACGAAATTAAGCTTAAGCGCTTTATTTTCCGAAACGAGCACAAAAAAGAAGAAAAGAAAGAAAAAAGAGAGTAAAGTTGCGCGGCAGCATCAGCAGTTTGGCGTTACAAGTCAGACATAAGCCTTCGTTGATGCGAATTTTTTATGGCAAAAATGTATAAAGGTGCAGCAGAGCACCGATATTGTCAAGGTGACTTTTTGTGCTTGTAACCATTTTTCATTTATTTAATATATCTGCGAATTTTATCAATCACCTAATCCTCATGGCTGAAAGGACGACGAAAGATGGGCTTGAAACACATTAAAGAAATGAAGTGAAATTCATAAAATCAAGGACAAAATATACTGCTTTTTTGGTGCCAGCGGCTTTTTGTTAGAAATATTAAAATTTTGTAGACGCTTTTCAAGCAAAATTTTATAGACAAGATTAAAAAGTGTATACGTGGCGTATGAGTGACATTTTAATATTGGCATGGAAATTTTTTTATGAGGACCGAAAAGGAAAAAAAAACTTTAATAAATAAGTTTACATATAAACACATGTTTGAGAGGAGAAATATTTAAATCTTAATAAAAAAGCAATTTTTTCAGTACTAGAATGTTACTCATACGTCATGGCATACATGGCAAGCTAAAATATTCTATTGCATACATTTAAATTGGTGTTATCTATAGTATACTAATTGACAAAAAAGGTTGTAGGTGAGTTTCATACAAAGCTTTCTGGGGTCTAATAGGAACTTTGAGGTTAAAATTCCTTAGTGTGCCAAACTCATGGTGAGACTATTTTTAAAAGAAAGTCAAATGATTATAATAATATGTATGAAAATTTAATTTTTTGTTTTTACTTCAAATTAACAAAATTCCAATAAACTCTTTAAAGTCTCATAATTCCGAAGTTGTGCTCATATACAAGCCATGTAGCAAGCGCATATAAATATGTACAGTTTTAAAAGCATTACGAAACTTTTGCATCTTGTATTTTGTATTTCATTTCCTCTTCATTTTCAAATCCCAGCTGCGGTGTTCGGGAAAAAGCAGCAACACAACAACTTCGACTACATTTGCGGTTAAGTGCATGAACTGCACAACTTTTCTTTCAACTTTTATAAATATTTTGTTCGTTTTACATCTGCTTGCGCCACACATGCACACACACCCAGCTGCATGTACGTACGTGCACGCAGGCGGTTGCAAGTGTTTAAATGCACTTAATCCCGAACGCCGCCAACACAATGGCGATAATGTGCGTTGCACAACCAACCGCCCACTGACCACCACCCACTTTTGTGGCAGCCAACATCAGCACAGCCTTTTGAAAGCGCACAACACACCCTGCCACCCAGCTGCAGGCATCCCATAGACTTTAGCGCATTCCTATTGTTCTGGCCGATGAGCACATTGTCTGCGCTGCCGCATTCAATTCGCCGCGAAAACAAAAGGCGTGTTAATTTTTTATAACCACAAGAGAATGTAGCACACTTTTTGTTTATCTCGACTTTGCTTTTTTCTCGTGGTCTTTTTTCTCTCGCACAACGCGTTGGCGTGCGGGCTAACAGCGATGATTGACTCAGTGTGCTACTGCCGCCTCGCCGCGCGCTTCATTTCAATTGTTGGGGCTGCTGTTGCTGTTTTTGCTGTTGTTGGGGACAGTGCGGCTGCTGGTGCTGTTGGGGCTGCGGCTGTGTGCTGCTCTCAACTCGCCTGCTTTTGTGGTCTTGGCTTGGAATTGCATTGAGTTGATGCGGTTATCGGTTGCACATGCACATAAAAACATATGTGTGTGCTATGTACAACCGAGTGCGCTCGTGTGTGTTTGTGCGGTCGCACGCCCCCAAATGCGTACAAGAATTTTAATTTCTCAAGTGAGGGCAAATACTGTTGTGCAGCTTTCTTTTTGTATTTTCTCTGTCTTTTCTTTTTCCTACAATTTTCCGCTTGTATTGGCGATTGTTCTGCTATGGCGCTTGTGGTTGATGTAATGCCGCTAATTGCGCGCCAATGCGGTTTATAATCGACGGGTTTTCAGTCACTTGGAAGATAGTGTTGTGGTCGAAAATAATGTAAATATGTAATTTTATATATTTTTGTAAGCTTATTTGAAGTGATGAAGAAAGACAAGAGCTTAAATAATAAGATTTCGCTAAGAAATAGATTATACAATTTTTAAAAAATTATAAAAGAGAAAATTCTTTTTCTTAAGTCAATTAGATATTCTCAGTTTTAAGCGATATATAATAAATTTTATCCACTGCCTGGAAAGTCCTCGTATCTAAGTATCGGTCTCTGAAACTATTGATGTAAAGAACATTACCACAAACTTTTGAAAACAGAATGAGAGAATTTGATACTCAGAAAGTCTTAAAATTATTTTAACTAAGATGAAAAATATATTAAATAAAAACTGAGAATTAATGATAGCTATGCGCAATACTCTAAAGATCTATACGGATGGAAGTTACTACAGTATCTTTCAAGCTGAGGTCTTTGCTGTTACGAAAGCATCAGTGTTAGCTTCAAATTCCAGAGTCATCATCTACTTAGACAGTCAAGCAGCAATCAAAGCAGTAATCTCGTACCGCGTACCGGGAAGAAGTGTTTTGGGTAGCAGAGGAGCAGTGGAAAGTGTTACCAAAGGAAGCACTTATACTTCTTCTCGATACCAGACCACAAAGGCATGAAATAGTTGACGAGATTGCTCAGAATGTTTTAAGGCTAACATACGAAAACTTGATCAATATTGGGAAACCAACGCATTGTCTATACGACGATTTCGACAAAAGCGAAGTGAAGAAAATCGAAACCGGGTGGAACGAGCTACCTTTGTGCAAAACTACAAAAGTCATGTGCAAAAGGGTAGATCGGAAGTGCATAAAATTCCTATTGGCACCCCATAGAAGAGACTGTAGGAACACGATGGGAATACTAACTGGTGACTGTATGTTCGCGTCACTGGCCCACAGACACCAAGGAAAAAAAGGGGCATCTCTTGTCACTTGTCTCACATTGTCAAGAATACGGTTTAATACATTGGAGAATGTTTCGATAGTGAGGCCTCAGATTCTATTAATGTTCGCATCTAGCGCAGGCAACCTAAGGAATGACTAATTCTCTTGATCCAAGCAACTGAACACCATCTGGTATCGCAAAGGACCAAAACTGGTTTATTGGCCACCTAATCTATCGTAACCTAAATCGAAAATATTTTAAACATTCTTCAGTTGCGAAAAACATAAAACAGTTTAAAGTCAACAGGAAATTACGAAATCTTCATTTCAGGAATATTATGGTTAAGATCCGAGTGGATTCGATTAAATCTTGGGAATACAAAATTTTACATGATAACATGTTTAACTTCAATGTTGTGAAAATAACACACACCCTAATCGAGATATTTGGTGAAGTCTGTTCAAATAACGAAAATGTTATATACCACATATACACCACCTGAGATATCGACAGATATATTCAGCATAAAGTCAACCGTAAATTTTACATACTTAGATCAGGCTTCCATGCATCAAAGAGTAGTATTTATCCCAAAAATGAATGCAATGAATTTCATTGAGAAAAGTCTCAACGTGGCGCACTATTATCAGCAAAATATTATTCATCAACTTCAATATACAATATTTCTTTACAGTTTCCGAGTACATTTTTGACACAATGAATATGCTTAATAACTCACAGATTAACGAATATTTTTGGTAAAAATCAGTCAATGGGACTGGTGTTATATCGATATATTGGAGCTGGAAAAGATGAAGTAAATTTTTGACAATATTTAGATATGAGATGGCCCACATTAAAAGTACTTTTGGTGCAAAATTTCATACAGACATATTGATTGCAGATTTTTATACTGGAAAGTGAAAGAATCAGATGGAATTTAAAATTCTATTATCTGAAGAGTTAGCGTGGTTTTTTCCGATTCTCATTTCATATTTTTTTGAAATGTAAAGTCATGGAAACGCCTAGGTTTGGCTGACATTTTCAAGTAAGTACTGAGATATGAAGGTATGCAGATAGAAAACCTACCTGCTGCGCAAATGAGCTCAATTACGCCTGAGCTATGTAACTACATTTAAAGGTATTTGTTATAGAATTTGAGACCGGCTTCCATTAAGCTCTCTCGTACCATATCGAACGTAAAACGGAATGCCTGTGGCATATTTTGTTACTAATTTCTGGCATTTTTAGTTGATTTTAAGAAAGTTGATATATGGGAAGTGGGATGGATAATTATCCGATTTACTTTTTCCCACATTGTCGTTAGAAGGCTTGGAAAATTTTTTCTTGCGCAAATTTGGGTGATATAGCTTCATTGGCTTAGAAGAAATATGCATTAAAGTTATTAGAAGGTAGAAAAAGCTAAAAGGGGATTATTACTGCGCAAATTTGAGAAATATAATAACAGTTTGAAGAATTTGTGAATACTTTAAGGCTTTTGCTCTCAATAGTGACTATCAGCGTGTCAGAATGTTCAGTGTTTTCTTGTGAGTCCATGTCAAATGGATAAACCAATAACGTATGTAAAACTGACTGAAGTACAAGCAGAAGCATCGCGGTTTAAAAATATTTAATCGCCTGGGCCAGATAAAATTGATGCATGGAAAATCAAACGATTGTAGTAAATGTTTGTCTTTTTTAATATTTAATTGTAGTTTTAACTTAAGCCACTTTCAATTCAATGGAAATGTATCGAAATTATAATGATTCGGAAGCCAAATAAGCCCGAGAACGAAATATCCTTTTACAGACCAATAAATTTGCTGATAACATTCTCCAAAATATTTAGAAAAATATGTCTTCGTTGATTATTGCCAGTTCTGGAATCCATATCCGTCATCCCGGACCATCGATTTGGATTTAGGCATATAAATGGAACCCTTAAACAGTGCCACAGAATCGTTAAAACTATACTAAAATACCAGGAAGAGAAACAGTACTGTTTGGCAGTTTTATTATGTCATACTGGATTAGTTTTAAGTGATATAAACAAGCGTTAGGTGAACCAAACTATTATACTCTGTAGGAAGAATATAAAAATATGAATAGAAATACGGTACAAAGAAAGCCGTTATAAATAAAATACCGTTACAAAAATATTTATTTAAAAATTAAATATGTAAAAATTGAAAGTAAACATTTCTTTCCGCAAACATAACTTTTTCCACTTCTTTCAAACACTTTTGCGTGGTGTGGCTATTGGAGAAACTCAGCAAATAAAGTGTTTCAAGCTTTTCTAGTTTCCGTCATTTTTCTTATTGATTTGCTTTTTCCAAATAAGTTTCAATAACGGCTGTCATATTTACTCTCAACAAACAACCTAATTTAGTTGAACATGTTAGCCAATTTGGCAGCTGAAAAGCAAATAAATAAACACACCGGAAAAGTGAACCCTTTTATGATTCAAATTTGTTTTTGCTATGTTTATTAAATAACTTTCCCTGTAAAAACAATACATAAATATATATGTGTTTGTGTGTATTCATGCCTATACCGTTGCTTAGTTACATTTCAGTGCAAAATTTGGGGAAGAAGTCAAGCAAATAAAAAAAATTGTCCGAAACCACTACATGAAAGCCCAATCATAAGTTTACAGTCAGAGCGATAAATATGAGGCAACCCTTTTTCTAACAAGTGGAGGCTGGGTTGGGTTACAAACAAGTGAGCAAAAAGCAGTTTTAGTCAAGAAAAAGTTGCGTCTAACAGCAAAAAGAAGAAGTGTAGCAATTGTGAAGTAGCGAAAAAACGGCAAAATATGAGAGCTGTCTGAAAAGGGTTTATGTTTTTTCTTCGGCAAAGCGCCACAGGCATCATTTACTGCACAGAAAATTGACCAATTTTTCCAAATGAGATATTTTACTCAAATATGCTAAATTTTAGGGCAAACTTTTTGCTGCGCTACAAGTACATGCTTAAAGAGCACGCACACCCATACATAACTATATAAGTACTCACAGGGTATACATACATATAACCCATTTTTACTATATACACACAGCTTACTCTTTTTCCTTATGCACCTCCACCCTCTCGACTCACTTTGCATTACAAATTTTAAATGTAAATACAGCAAAATTATGAGGCCAGCTTCAATGGCGAGTGAGCATAGCTTATGTTGCAAGCTGCTTGCTGTCAACATGTACCCACTGGCTTAGCAATCTTGAAGGGAAAGTTCTTTTGCACTTCGCATTTCTAAAGCAGAGCAAAACACAGTAAAAGTCTAGCATAAATTGTGTTACTTATTTACTTTTTAGCAAATTGGCGAGCATTTAAAAAAGGTACACATGCCTTGTTGTAGCGTAAAGTCCACTCAAGCATTTGTGAAAGGCACCGAAGCGTCATTGGTTACATAAGCAAATAATATGTATGCTTCCATGCGCTTATAACATAAATAAGCTTGAAAAGTGGACAATTTTCAGTGTGTGTTTAGATTTAGCGGTTTTGGGACTTCCTGTTTATAAGCTTTCAAGTAGAATGTGGCTTTAGAAGAGCTTTTCTAACAAAAAAATATTTCAGAAATCTTTCTACTTGTAATGTTAGAGATCATCAAGTGAAACAAGTGAGAGATCATGTGAAGACTCATGTCAAGTCTAAAGCAACATCTTAAGTGAAAGCTTTACTAAAAGCCCAAGTGAAAGCTTAAATCCCTCTCATACAAATCGTTAAATTGCTCCATTTGGGGCAAAAGCTTTCAAAATGTGGTTTGGGTTTAGTTTTTCTGAGACAATCATTCTCCTTTCTTTTAAGCTTAAAAGTATAAAATGGTTTAAAAAGATCACTAAAAACAAAGAAAGGGGTTTCAGAAATCTTTTTGAACAAAAAAGTGAAAGGTCTTGTGAAAGCTCAAGTGAAATCTTCAGCGAAGGCTTTAGGTCATGTAAGAGCTCAAGGCAAGTGAAATCTTAATTGAGAGTTTTTATAAAAACTCTTATGAAAGCTTATGTGAAAGTTTAATCTGAGGTCTTTGAGAAAACAATAAATGAACTTGAGTTTATTCAAATACACTTAAATTTCACAGTACGCAGACAAAGGCTATCTGCTGACTTAAAAAATAATATCTCTATGTAACTTCAGAGACTTTTGAAAGCTCATTTAACTGCTCAAGTGGTAAGTCACATGAAAGCTTAAATGAAAGCTTAAGAGAAATCTTAAGCCGTTTTCATTAAGAAACTGATAAACAAATTAAGCAAAGGCAAGCTTTCTCTTGTGAAATTATAAGTGAAACTTTAACCTGAAATCGTTGAGAAAACGTTAAATGAACCTGAGTTTATACAACTACTGTTAAAACTCTTTTTGAGGACAAGGGCTATCACCTAACTTTAAATAAATTTATTCAAACGACTTAAATTGTGGTAACAGTAAATTTGGATCTTAGCTTTTAGTTGGAGAAAAATGCCATTACAAACAGACGCCGTCCAGGCTTTACTAGCTTCTATAAGTTGTCTTTAAAAGAATTTGAACCGACAAAGGCAATAAAAAAATATCAAAAGAAAGTTAGAGAAACTCCGTCAGGAAATGAAAAAAAGCTAACTAATTGTCTAAGGACTTCTACTGAGAGTTAGGATTGGAAATCTCTGGAAGATTCGACGAAAATAATATGAAATCAGCAAAATAACTGATTTTCTTCCAGAATTGATATTTACTCTGTTATTCACTCTCGCAATCTTCCTTTCTCTCTGCAGCTCTCTTGGTCCTTATGCCAACGTTTTCGCATCTCTTTTTGACTATCTTTTTCAAAAGGCATAGACTTTTTCTTTGAATATTGCTTTCTCTCTCTATACTATCTTTCCACGTTTCCCTATTCTCTTTTCACGTTTCTATATTTCTCTGTATGCCTGTCTTTGCATTTCTCTATCCATCGTTCCAAGCCTATATCTTCATTTTTCTCTATCGTTTTGACGCCTCTTTTTTCTTTTCTTGAAAATATAAGTTTTTAGAAAAAGGACGTGTTAGAGCATCAATATCTTATTGAAATTGAAAAGTTGCCAAACTTGAAAAAAAAATTCACGAGTACTAAATCAGAAATTCCCCTGACAAATAAGATGTTGGCGTTCAGAAAATCTCATTTAAGAGGAAGAAGAAAAGGGTTTCTTCAGTATTTTAACACAGATAACTCTACAGAAAGCAACAAGCAATTCAAGAAGTATCCCAAAAAAAAACCCTGTATTCATTTTCGCAAGTTTGCCTGAACCTCCATTATATTTACACACACAGAAAGAAACCATTGAAGAGATTGCAAAATCTTAAATAACATGCTATTTTGCATTTTCAACACGAGAGCCTCGGAAATAATCCTTTTTACACAAATAAGTAAAATAATGATTTGAGAAAGAAGCCAGTTACATACGCATTTATTTTGTAGTTACGAAAGTGTGTCACTGAAGCCACTAAATATTGCGTCGACAGCAATGCTGACATGTTTGCCTGTGCTATTTTCATATTTTCTTTTCAGCACTTTCTCTTGCTTGTTTACACTGCTAATACAATTCGCCCACTGCTTTTCATAAATGCAAAATAAATTCGGTTTGCTTTCAGCGCGCACACACACACTAACACACTTATGGCGAACGGATTTTTTGTATTGAAACAGCGTGTACTATGCTTTTGCCAATACATAACACATTTTCTTCTTACTTTTGTGCGTTGTTGCTGTATCAAACGAAGCTGTTTTTGTCGCCTTCATTTCGCGGCGAAGGACATGCCAATTCGCATGTCAAATCCGATTGCGAGACACATGAATCTGTAAGCAGCATGCTTCTTCTTATTTACAAATAATATATAATATATATATATATGACATGTTGTTGTTGCTGGTGAGCGTAATAATCTTTTCGTTAAATTCAATAACTGTTCATGCTTGCACATATGTTCGCGCTTGTTTGTTTGCTTCCTTTATTTACTCACACTTTGAGTGTTTCTGCAAGTCAAGGAAGCGAGAGAGGCTGTTTGGCGTTCGAAAGGATGCAGATGTATAAGTCGAAATCGGAAAGGCGTTGACAAGCGAGGAAATTCAAAATTATGCAAAATGTTGAAAATATTTTACAACAAAAAAGTATGCCTATGAACATATTATTAGACACACATAAAAAATTTAGGCAGTTTGTGGTAATTTTCTAAAATAAGTATTTAAAGTTATGCAAAGGCTTCTTTGTGCAAATTTCCCTTTTATACGCCAGCCTTTTTCGAATTCATCTTTCATTCATATTTTTTATTTTTTATTTCTTTTTTCATTTTCATCTTGGTTTAGTACTTTTCTAGCAAACGAAACGGCCAGCTAACATAATTGAAATTATGGAAAGGACACATTTTTGTTTGCATAATTCTTTTTCATTTGCCGGCTTTTACTGCTTTGCATATGTTAGAATGTTAGAATAAATAAATGGGATTATCTTACATATGCAAGAATAAATGCGCTTACAAGCAAATGGAGAATATGTTGAGATGAAGAAAGCGAAATTTTAAGCCAATAATAAATAAATAATAGTTTCTATAAAAAAATTGTAACAAAATTTTTTTGGAATTATACATAATATATAATTTATTAGAGGAGATGTTACTACATGTAATTGTTAAATATTTTCTCAATCTAACATTCAGTTCTGAGCACCAGTCATCTAATGTTAAACAAATGGTCATATTAAATGGAAGTCAAAATTTTATAAAACTTTTTTCTCATAAATACTAAATTTACGGCATTCTACAGTCATTCTTGCATTTTTGTATATGCAATTGCTTAGGTAAATTTACTTAGTTTAGTTTCTATGATTGACTCTCGAAAAGTTCTTGGCTTAGACTTGTTTATACAGATCTTCCTATTTAGCCTGCTTCCTATCTAAAAGAAAAGCTATCCGAAAAGATTAATGACCTTACCTATAGGTTAATGATGAGTTAGAGCTCTTACAACTAGTGAAAGGCAAACCTTACTGCATGGGAAACTACTTGTAAAACTCTTGCAATCTACTTTGGGTTAAAATCGTCTTGCGATAACTCCAATATTAATGTGTGCAAAATAATTTCCTGTTCCTTCCCTGCTCAATCTTAATATGATGATTTTGAAAATTATATATAGTATGTTGTTGATATGGTGCTTGAAAATCGTCAGGCAAGTGTTAGATATATGGTATGAGAGCTCGAATCTCAGGCGAGTCCGTTCGAATGATTTTGGGTACGAAATGCGTTCTTGCTCAACTTGCTCAACTGGTTTCGATAAGGCTGAACTTTCTTCAAAAATAGTACTGTAATCAACAGGTTTCTTTCGACATGCTTGATCTTGCACATTTCAATCCCACATTCATGGAGAGTATTATAATTGCCTACGAGGCATTGGTTTATGAGTTTAACATGCAAGCAAGTCAACAATTATCGGAATTGAGGGATAAAAGAGCCGAAAAAAGGACACCACGCCAAAACCGCGCAAAACTCAAGGTTATTCTCATTGTTTATTTCAATACTTCTGGTTTGGTGCACTATAAATTTGTTCCTGAGGGACAGACGGTCTATAAGGAGTTTTAAATGGCCGTATTAATGGAAATACTAGAAAGGCGACAAAATATTAATGAATAATTAAATATTTTGCGTTTTATTTACCACTTTACTTTTTTGTCCCATATCATATTTGATATGTATCCCTCATTTTCACTTATTTGATGTCAATTTGTCTACAATCTCCATATTATATTGTGGTATTCGAAACCCATAAGCAAATTTGAAGGTTTTGTCATCAATTCCCTATGGTCCACTACCTATCACGTACATACACGTATCTCAATTTACCATCAAAAAGTATCATCTGGATTTTGGTTTTTATTATTTCTACCTTCTACTGTCTATACTATATCACTTACTATCTCTATATATAATAATTTGCTTTCAATCTCTTATTTACCAATAATGGTAACTTTCAATACTAGTCAACTATATATTTGGATTATTTCTGCAACTTTACTCAAAGTAGTTCATAAGTTGAGCCTATAACTTTCCTCATCAATGTAAGGAGTAATAACTGATTTTGAAGTGAGTGAATTTGAATAGACCTAGGTCGCGGTGCAATCCTCATTAATTTGTGTAATCTAATATCTTAACCATGCCACGTTATGATTTCTGTGATAAGTATATATCTATGATCTCAGGAAACGTCAGCTTTTTATTTTGAGAGAGCCATAAATATACCATATTGAGATATCAGAACTATTATTTCTAGCACACGTTTTTATGCTTTAAATTAAGCCTTATAGAACTTAAAAATTAAGAAAATGATATCACCAGTGCTTGTCCTATGTGTTTGGGGTCCTCTTATGACCTAACTGATTTAGGTTTTCTTTATGGAACCGAATAAAATCGATTTCAACTATGTTTTTCGTTATGTTTTAAACCGGGTTTTATAATATGATTCCTATTTTGAGGGTTGCCGTATTGTTTATATCTTCTCTTCTTCCTTCTCACTGACCCTCCAGGATGAGTTTAGTGGCTATAGTAACTGAAACTTTTATCTTAAATCAATACCCCTCTTCACTGCATACTGTGCTATTAAGTTGACTATTTTTGCCTAGATATATAGTATACGCAGATCCATTTAGTTTATGTAAAACCAACTGTTACAGCAACCAAAAGCAACTTTTGTAAAAGTAAATGATCCAGATAATATATGGACCTCATATATTATGTTATAATCTTTATACATATAATTCATAATTGACCATCGTGATGAGTTGAATTCATTTGCCTGTCTGTATATATGCAAACTACTTCCTATGCACAACACCACGATAATCGAAGAAAACAGTCAACATGACCTTGATTTTTGAGCATCTTTGACGCGATTTTTTTGGTCTCGGCTCTCTTGATTCAGTTGTTTCGGGGTCGTAAGCATAGATCAAAGTCTCATCGAAAGTTATAATGAATTTCATGACACCCTGGTAGTCGGACAGCATCGTTTCACACACTTCAACGCGACGCCTTTTTTCCAAAAAATTCAATGTTTTCGGTACCAGTCGAGATTTGACGCGCTTGAGGCTCAAAACATCCTTCAAAATGGTATTGGCTGAGCCTTTCGATATGCCAACTTCATCAGCAAGGTCTCTAATTGTTAATCGACGGTTTTTCAACACAAAATCTTTGATTTGTTGAACGTGAGCTTCGTCGGTTGACGTTGATGCTCGCCCTGGACGCTCTTCGTCTTCGACACGTTCACGGCCGGCTTGGAACTCACTATACCACTTGTAAACATTTTTTTAGACATAGCCTCATCACCAAAGGCTTTTTGCACCATCCTTAACGTATCCGCAGCAGAAAATTGATTCCTTAAACAAAATTTAATGAAAATTCTTTGCTCAACAAATTTCGACATCGCAAAAAACGAAAAACTCACTTTTAGCAGCTCACAAAACGACACGTATCTCAAACACTAATGAATATTTTGACATGAAATTTGACATAAATGTGACTGACAGTACTATCAACATAAAAAAAAATAATTCTGAAAATCCTTCAACGCGCGCAGTTTAAATTCAAATGTCACCTTATTTTTTGGACACAGCAAACAAATTGTCCGGTCAGCGTTGGATTCCAGTATAGAAAACACTTTAAGTTGACAAGAAATCTTCACAAATTTTGACATGAGTTGCTGCTAAAGACAAAGTTAGGAGTACAAATATCGAAAAAAGCTTTCAGATTAGTCCACCATAGCAAACAGTAGTCAGCCGAACTGATCAAACGAGACAAAAGTCTTCACAAGAGATTATTTTTTATATCAAACAAAGTGACTAGGAGGCTCTGGCGAATCTTTCCATTATATGCAAGCTGGTTAGTTTTAGTTATACATATAGTCCATTTTATATCAATGGCTAGAAGAATAACTAATGTAAATAGTAAGGTTTCATGAACTTACAGTCATTTATAATTTCCAAATCAAGCTCTTCTCCCCTACCACACTTTTTCTCTCCCAATACGAGCATAATTCATTTACAAAATGTCAATAATTTCACTAAGTATTCCTTAATAATTTTTTTCTTTTTATTTTTTTCATAAAAAAAACTACCGTGTAGAATTATTTTATATTTATGGTTATTATGGACACGCCAATAAATTACTACAAATCAACAGAAAATCGTTTCAAATTGGCGTCATAAATAGATGAGCGTAACAACACAAGGCGTCAGGGCTGTAATCAAAGCGACGTTGACGTTGCGGCAAATCAAAAGCTAAAGACACAGAACACCTACAAATAGCGCTAAGTGTAGACAATATGGGTTTGTAGTTGTTGTACAGACTTAATTGGGGGACACCTTCGTAGTTAGACTCTGAAAGGGTTTAAGTTTGGGTATACTAGTTTTTGTGCGTGTTTGTTTGTACGTGTGTGTCTATTTATATATAAAGTAAAGACCTGTTTACCAACATTCTTACTGACGTGCTAATTGCTAGCGTTACGTCAATTGAAGTAAACCAGAAACGTCATTATATTTAGCGCTGTAATTACCACGCCAATATTGACTGTTCTAGTATTCATAGCTTTGTTGTTATATATAAACCATATTTTTTTATTTCCATTATTTTGTGGTTCTCGAATCACCTTTAAATACATATTTGATTACCTTGTTTATATACGAAAATGTACGTGTTAAATTTATACGCTTAATTAAGCCGGACATAAATGTTTAAACACAACTATGTATGTTTGTACGGTTGTATGTGTTTAATTATGTGTATTGGCTTTTTATAGCTCACTCAATTGGCTCGCGATTGAAAAAATTGTGGTCGCGCCAAAGCAAAGCAACTTATTTGCGCATAAATGATTGAAAATTAAATCATTTATGCGCACTTTAAATGCATTTATTGCTCTGATTTGCTGGGAAAATGTTATATACACGCACAAATTTGTTTCAAATGCGCTGAGGTTTTTTTAATAATTTTTTTATGATTTTTATTAAAATTGTGTGTTGAAAAAATTAACAAGAATTTATTTTTTCAAGCAAAAAGAAAAATATTGCATAAATTAAAAGAATTCATTATTAAATTGCATCACATTAACAAACTGAAAATAATGTAGCATACCTTTAGGGGCGCATATTGAAAAAATGGCACAAAATTTAATATTTTAAACAAAAATAAATCTTGCATAAATTAAAAGAATGCAATTAAAATTTTATTATTTTAACAAAATTATTATGGCTTAATAAACTGAAAAACAAAGCATACTTTTAGGAGCGTACATTGAGAAAATGCCTAAAATTGAATATTTCTCACAAAAACAGAGAAAATTGCGCAAAAAAATTTCAAACCCAAATAAATCTTACATAAATTAAAAGAATTCATTACTAAATTTTATAGCATTAAAAAGGTGAAAAACGAAGCATACATTTAGGCGCTTATACTTATAAAACACCAAACAAATACATATGTGTATTATTATTAAATATTTAACGCGGTTTAAGTTATTTGCTGGAATTTAATTAATCGTAAATTTTTCGAGATAAAAACGTGAATGAAATCGGTGGCCTAATAAATAGAATGATTGACTTACGCAGGCATTCCGTAACTTCAAAAAGACCACATACTCAATAAAGAAATATTACGAAATTATGTGAATTGAGTTTGTTGTATTCATTTGTTATATACAGTTAGAATCTTCAAGCAGAAAATGTCATATCGTTCCGGTGAATAATTTCGAATTTACAGGCAAATTTTAAAAAGCGTTTCAGTGTGCTTGGAAGTGAGTTCCGAACGAGAAATTCGCTTTTAACTGTGTATAACGCATTATGCCACAAAATTTTTGAAGAAAGAGTCCACAGACGGCCCTGTAATATACCCCATTTAGTACTTATTACAGTATAAGTTTCTTATGTCAATTGATTTTTGCATTTTAGACCTTTCCTAATGAAATGTGGTTCTGCTATGAATCCTTAGAATTCTTCTAGGTTGAAGAAACATTTGGCGAACTTTTTTATGTTTACTTATTAATATCTTATCTTAAGCTATGCCATCTGAAGATTTTTCAGAAAGTTAATGCTGACTAGAGAGCATATAGATGCTCCAAATTGGTATGAATTGTCTCTTATATTTCTTCTAAATAATGACAGGATATGTAATTTTAGCCAGATTTTGTTCGATTCACCATTCAAAAAAATTATATATGGCTAATATTAGGGCTTAAATACAGACATTGTTGGCATTATCGATGTAAATAGGCCTATTCTCATTTGAAATAAATCCCAACTGCTTTTTTGACAGTGGTGAAAACAACTCAACGTAAGAGATCTGTGGTGTAACCCCAGATATAGCTCAACCGAGATATTAGTTCATTATATGCAGAATTTACAACCTATAATGATATTGATATAGTGCAAAAATGGTTTTTGGTATAGATACAATGAAACAAGTCTGCTGAAAACTTATTTTATTATAAGGACCAGTATACAGAGCGCTTTTATTAAAATCTAACAACACTGAAAGGTTACCAATAATCACTTAAGCTTGTAGGACATTTCATATTTTGCACTCACCCATTTCATGTAGATATCGCTTATTTCCCTATAAAAAAAAACTATTTTCAACTAAAAATCATATTCCCAATAACATTCACCACTCTCCTCTGCAATGTTCACATAAATTAGCTCACAAATTTTAAACCCTAAACAGTATTTAAAGCACAATAGCAAATACTCAGGAGTGTAATCACAAACAATTTTGTCCAAACGTTCTACAGCATGCCATTTAGCGGCGTATGAATGATTCTTAAACAAAGCATACCAGCGTGCATGGCGTATGAGCGATTTACAGGCAGGCAAATTAACTAAACCAACACAAAAGCAAAATGTATTGATTTTCCAAATACAAACTAATATAAAACAATTGACTTGAAATTCAGCAAAAATTAGCACAAATTATACGGAAATAGTTGCAACTAATTGCTGCAAATTGCACAGCTAATGAGGCAAACACATTTTTGGGAAATTAGCAAAGCCACAGAAGGGAGTTTTTTATTCAGATAAGTTATTTGTGCGTTAGAGAAATATGTGTATATACGAGTTGAATGCCAAAAAAGTGAAAGTACGTTGAATGTATGTTAAGTCGGGAATATATATTACTCATTCAAGCCCAGCATGACGTATGAGCAACATTTTTCAACTAATGCGAATGCCGCAAACCCAAAAATATTTCCAATTGGCTGCACTTATCGGTGTTTAGCGCAAATTTATTTATTAGATTAAATGCGCTTAAATGCGAGAGTTGGGAAAAAATAAATTTGCAAAGGGTTATTTTCGTATTTATCTTCGTTATTTATTTTTTTTCGTACGCAGAGTGTCTGTAAAGCGTGACGTACAATTTTTTATGCAAAAGTAAAAACGTCAACACATGCTATTAATGTAATTTACTACATGGCTGCACGTTTTTGTACAACACTGTGGCAGAATTTGTGTGACAAAACACAGATATATCGAAAAAAACCCACACAGACATATGTGGAGGCTCACACATTTATCCTGTGTGTTGCAACCCTAAAGCCATAACTCATCCGGTAATCGCATTAGAGATACGTATACACACACAAACGCATAATGTAACTTACTATGGCATAGCATAGACTGGCATATCCTTGTAAGGCATAACATAACATAGCATAGAAAAACAAAGCATAACACAACATAGTACAACATAGCAACCTAGCATAGAAATACGTCTCAAAAACTTACTACACGCCATTAACTTTTTTAGGTTATATATGGGAATTGCCCATATGAAATGCGCTCGAAGACAGCACACCAATAAATATATTTGTGTTGTTGTTGTTGTTGAAAGTGAAGAAGGTCCATTACATTTGGCCAACACAATCAAATTTAAATTCATTATATAACTGTATAAAGCTAACCGAAAATTTGTATACGCAACTAAATGCGCAAGTATTTGCACCGAAAGGCCGGCTGTCACTTGCGTCGGCAGACAGTGGACGGCCAAAGGCGGCAGCACTGGCATGATGAATGACACACAAAAACCGAAAAAAAAGGACAACAAATGATAATGTAAAAGGTGATTTTTTAAGAGCTTGATAACTTTTTTTAAAAAAAAAACGCATAAAATTTGCAAAATCTCATCGATTCTTTATTTGAAACGTTAGATTGGTTCATGACATTTACTTTTTGAAGATAATTTCATTTAAATGTTGACCGCGGCTGCGTCTTAGGTGGTCCATTCGGAAAGTCCAATTTTGGGCAACTTTTTCGAGCATTTCGGCCGGAATAGCCCGAATTTCTTCGGAAATGTTGTCTTCCAAAGCTGGAATAGTTGCTGGCTTATTTCTGTAGACTTTAGACTTGACGTAGCCCCACAAAAAATAGTCTAAAGGCGTTAAATCGCATGATCTTGGTGGCCAACTTACGGGTCCATTTCTTGAGATGAATTGTTGTCCGAAGTTTTCCCTCAAAATGGCCATAGAATCGCGAGCTGTGTGGCATGTAGCGCCATCTTGTTGAAACCACATGTCAACCAAGTTCAGTTCTTCCATTTTTGGCAACAAAAAGTTTGTTAGCATCGAACGATAGCGATCGCCATTCACCGTAACGTTGCGTCCAACAGCATCTTTGAAAAAATACGGTCCAATGATTCCACCAGCGTACAAACCACACCAAACAGTGCATTTTTCGGGATGCATGGGCAGTTCTTGAACGGCTTCTGGTTGCTCTTCACCCCAAATGCGGCAATTTTGCTTATTTACGTAGCCATTCAACCAGAAATGAGCCTCATCGCTGAACAAAATTTGTCGATAAAACACATTTCGAACCGAACACTGATTTTGGTAATAAAATTCAATGATTTGCAAGCGTTGCTCGTTAGTAAGTCTATTCATGATGAAATGTCAAAGCATACTGAGCATCTTTCTCTTTGACACCATGTCTGAAATCCCACGTGATCTGTCAAATACTAATGCATGAAAATCCTAACCTCAAAAAAATCACCCGTTATATAGAAAGAGCAAGAAGAGTTTTTGTACTATTTATTTGTTGATATGTTTTTTTACAGGTGGATAACAGGAAACTACCATCTTTTTGTGATTTAAGCTAACTGAATTATTTAAATAGTATAAGCAAATTTGAGATCGTTTACGTCGCAATTTTTGATGGAAATTGATTCTTCAAATATTATATTGTAGGCTAACTTTTCGTTTTTCACAATCTTTACTAATAAAGCTACTGCAATTTTTTTAGCCAGCTCAGTCTCAAATTCTTTCTCTGACTTACATACACCGATGGTATGAAGAATATGAGGTGTTTTTTCGTCCTGCAGTAGCCACTGGAGCTCCTTTGGATGGTGTAGCCAATTGAAAAGTAAAGTTTCCTCATCATTCCTACACTGCTATATGGTGCGGAAGTTTGGACAACGATTGCTAATCCACATAGTTGATAAAATGTTGTTCGAATGAAATAGATCACTCCAGTTTTGGTAATCGAAGAAGAAGACCTCCATTGGAGAGATCAGGTGGAGAAGGACCAGTTTGCACTTAAGATCGCCAATTGGCGCCAAAGAGGGAAAACAAAATAAGGACTGGCGAGTTGTCGTAGACTAAAAAAAAAGAATTTGGTTCAATTTTAAACAAATATGATATAAAAGTCACTGATTAACTTAGATAAAAGTCACTGATGATTAACTTACTTAATACGAGATTATTTTCTAATTATTCTAATCATATTTCCGTAGTCTGTCAACAGTCTATTTGGACTATTTTTCGGATCAAACCCAACACGTTGCCTACCTTTAGGAGTTCCTGAATAAACAATATTAATTCTGCTCATCAGCAGAGCGGTTAGCACCACAGCACTTTTATATTTCTGTTGATAAAGAGATAGTAGCACACATTTTTTGAATCGTTAGTCAAAGTTTTCTAACAGCCGAACTTCAAAATCCTTTCTAGTACCACAGTGCTCACATTAAAACTACAACTGTGCAGGAATTTGAGTGGGTGCAGAGTTTGTTTAAATTTGGGCGCCAAACTTCCCAAGTTTTATAATTTTTTTTCCAGTTGTGATACTGTTGGTTTACATTTGCGGAATTTATTGCCTACTTTTGGGCGTTTAACAAATCGATAGTGTTAAAGCAAACAATTGATAGGCTTGAGTGGTAAAAAATTGCTAATTATTGAGAGATTTAGAAACACATAAACGTATTTCATACGAACAAAGATAAATAATTCAAAACTAAACAGCTATCAGCAACATAATTTTACAAAATATTTTTTCAAAGTTAAGATAAGTATACTCGAAATTTAAATATTATTTTTAAATGAAAATGTGTAGAAATGAAAATGCATATATATATATTTGACATTCATGTATTATTTCAGAAAAAAATGTGGAGATATTCTCCAGTATTTACGAAATAGTAATTATCTTTCGAATATTATTTTAAAATAGTTTATTGCTTCATTTGCATACTTTGCATACTTTAGGGCAAATTTCACTATTTGATTTCCGACACATTCAGATTTGAAAATCTTTTGCTTCAAGTTAGTTGGTTCATTGCCTACATTTAGGCGTTTCATTTAAAGGTGGTGCAAAACCCGAATAGTTGATAGGGATCGATGAGGGTTACAAATATTTCGTATTTTTGATACATTTCTTACAACAAACATACATTTTGTATAGCAAAAAAAAACATTTACTATCCTAACTAAAAAGTTACCAACAGCAGACTTTCGAAATTTTCTTTCCTTTCATTTAAAAAAATTTTAATAAAAAATACAAATTTTGTGCTTCCTCGACTAGAATCAGCCGTTTTAGTCGAATATGACTAACTTGAATATGACTTTCTTAACCAACAGTACTTTGGAAGAAGTTAAAATTGAGAGTATTTAGTTAATAAAATTTGGCATAAAACGTATTTTTAGAGATGAAAATACGAGTACAAGTTAAGACAAATTTTTTAGCATACTTTGTGGCGCACCTCAATGTTATCTTCACAACTTCTGAATTTTCAGATCTTTTGCATTCAAAATTTAATATTTAACACGATTTAAGTCGAATGTAAGCAGCATATCACGATGTTGACTAAAATTTACAACTTTTTCGCGTTACATTACCTTACAGTGACTACAAATTGTGACTAATGGCGCAAGTAGGCTGCGTGCGTGCATGCCTAAAAGCAATTGAGAGCGAGAAAAATTAAATAAAACAAATAAAAATGCGAAATAAAAAAAAAATATCCAACAAAATATATGTATTATACCTCACGGCGTAGTAAAGTATCTTAGTGCCAAAGCACAGCGAGCCGAGACAAGAACAATGACGGCGGTGAAAACGCCAAGCCACCTTTTAAAGAATGGCAGCAAATAGTCATACAAATTACAATTACTTTGCATAAAAATGTCATTTCGTCTGTGACATTGCGTGAAATTTATTATCTAGCGCCTAAAAGTGTGCATTGAGCCATAAAATGGATGTGTAGTGTGAGAGAATATATATATATGGATGCGCGAATATTTTTATGTGTGTGAAAGTGTGCGCGCTGAACATGGGAAGCAGTTGAAATGGCGAAATGCTAATTTTTACTCACGCACACACACTTACAAGCAGTTATAAAGGGTGATTTTTTAAGAGCTTGATAACTTTTTTTTAAAACAAAACGCATAAAATTTGCAAAATCTCATCGGTTCTTTATTTGAAACGTTAGATTGGTTCATGACATTTACTTTTTGAAGATAATTTCATTTAAATGTTGGCCGCGGCTGCGTCTTAGGTGGTCCATTCGGAAAGTCCAATTTTGGGCAACTTTTTCGAGCATTTCGGCCGGAATAGCCCGAATTTCTTCGGAAATGTTGTCTTCCAAAGCTGGAATAGTTGCTGGCTTATTTCTGTAGACTTTAGACTTGACGTAGCCCCACAAAAAATAGTCTAAAGGCGTTAAATCGCATGATCTTGGTGGCCAACTTACGGGTCCATTTCTTGAGATGAATTGTTGTCCGAAGTTTTCCCTCAAAATGGCCATAGAATCGCGAGCTGTGTGGCATGTAGCGCCATCTTGTTGAAACCACATGTCAACCAAGTTCAGTTCTTCCATTTTTGGCAACAAAAAGTTTGTTAGCATCGAACGATAGCGATCGCCATTCACCGTAACGTTGCGTCCAACAGCATCTTTGAAAAAATACGGTCCAATGATTCCACCAGCGTACAAACCACACCAAACAGTGCATTTTTCGGGATGCATGGGCAGTTCTTGAACGGCTTCTGGTTGCTCTTCACCCCAAATGCGGCAATTTTGCTTATTTACGTAGCCATTCAACCAGAAATGAGCCTCATCGCTGAACAAAATTTGTCGATAAACACATTTCGAACCGAACACTGATTTTGGTAATAAAATTCAATGATTTGCAAGCGTTGCTCGTTAGTAAGTCTATTCATGATGAAATGTCAAAGCATACTGAGCATCTTTCTCTTTGACACCATGTCTGAAATCCCACGTGATCTGTCAAATACTAATGCATGAAAATCCTAACCTCAAAAAAATCACCCGTTATATGAAACGAATGTACTTTATGCATACATGTGTGCGTGTGCATGTGTTCAGCCTCGTCGCAAGGTCATAAATTTAAGTGCGAATGCTAATTATGTCGCGGTAGCGTTGGAGTGCCAAAATGGGCGGCACTAATGTGCCAGTTTACGCATGTGCGTATGTAATTTGTAAGTGTGTGCGTGTGCCTACCAAGCGTGAGTGGCTATGCAACCAGCTGACTGCCAAGCGAAGCTGAGATTTCATGCCGACTGCCATTGCCGAAAAACCAGCACCTATTTACACTGTCAACTCAAGCTGCCAACGCTCAACACTTGCCACTCTTACACACACATACAAGCCATGAATATGTTGATTGTTCGCATGTGTGTATGCGCGCTGCTCCACTCATTTGCCATTCCGCTCCACTAATCGTGTGCTACAAATTTTTCGCATAATTTTTCCGCTCAGCTTGCTTTGTTGTTGTTCATTTCTAACGCTTTCTTTTGCGTTTCCTTAACTTAATTCATTTCTTTGTTGTGTTTGTTTTACAAATGCGTTCGCGTGTGTGTGCGACATAAAGCGCATAAATTAACAAGTAAACAAACAAAAAAGTGACGGCGCCAAATAAATGTAGCGCGTAAGCGCAGAAAGCAACGTCGCATAACATATACACCCATATTTACAGTTAGTTGCCTCCACGCCTCATTTGTGCGTGCATTTGCTGCCAAAATTATGCCATATTCACGCTTTAGAATGGCGGTGCGGTGATAAATTCAACTGTTTCATGCATGACTTCAGTTGACGCTTTATTTTGGCGCTTTCATGGGCACTTTTGGGGGTAAAGTGTGAACGACGTAGCTTGCAAGTGGCAATACAGTAGCGCCGACAATTCGCACGCAGTTGGCAGCAAATATATTTCAACGCAGCGCCGAATTAAGCAGAAGTGATTGCGGTGGAGTGATTAAGGAGACAAATATTTCTTAGAAACAAAAAAGAAAAAGAAAAACAAAAATAAAAATAAAAACAAAAAGAAATATAATGTTAAACAAAATAACTTTGGCACTGAAAAACTCACGTGTTCCTTTTTTGTACCACAAAAGGCATACAAATTTTTCAAAATTTATTTTGATCGTTTAGTTGGTAAGAAATCTATATGATATACTAGTTAAAAAAAGAATAAAAAATTTCTTCGGTGTTTCTCCGTTTCTTAGGATCATAACACGTTAGTCCCTAACTTCACGCACCACCTGTGCCTAGCAAACCAGCAACATGGCTTCTGAAAAGTGCACAGCTCCATCACAGCACTTAGTGTTCTAACGCTCAGATTGCTCATGGCATCAGCCTTAAACCAGCCATCGAGAGGACGATCCGCTTGTCAAAAGCTTTTGACACAGTCAATTACACCATGCTACTTGAGAACATCGAAAAATATACGCTCCCTATGAACTACCTGAGCGGTCGGCACTCATCCGTACGGTTTCGAGATAAAAACTCTCTTTTGAGAAGAATTAAACAAGGGTTCCGCGGGCTGGTGTTCACTCCCCGTTTTTGTCTAACTTCTACATCTCGAAACTCCCTCAACCATCAAAGGCAATCTCTATCACCCGTAAGCTTATGCTTGCATGATAATGTTGTCGGACAATGAAATCGATGGCATGTGCTCAAATGTAAATGGCTATCTCTACGACCTTTCTGGCTTCCTCACTGTACGACTCACTCTACATATTGACCATATTGACTAACTGGACGAAAGAGTACAGACTTAACCTTAATATCTCAGTCGATGGCGTTAAGATACTGACTGTCAATAACCCCAAGATTTTAGGTGTAACTTTCGAAAACCAGTGCTCCGGCAAAAAAAACCTCTTAGTGCTAGTCAGCGCCACATGGGTTTAAGCTTACGTTTTAGCTTCGAGCTTTCGTTAAAGTCAGGTGCTCCTAAAAGTATACATTTAATTTGTATATTAATTTATTACAGTTCTACGATGATCGCAGCTCTTGAAGTATTTATGAGCAGAACACATTTTTTCGCAAAGTAGTTTAACTCTTAAACGTCTGGTGGTTCCTCCAGGCACCTGACGGTTCCTCAAGGGACCGTTTAAGTTTAATTTAATAAAATTTAAATCAAAAATTGTAAAATTTGTATGAACAATGTGTACTGGCTCATATGTGAATGGAATGTAGAGAAGAGAACCCAACATACTAACTTGTGGTACTCCTGCTTTTATTTTCCCAAGAATAGACTACTCGTCTCTCGGTTCAAAGCGAAAGTAGCGACTTGATAAATTTGATTTTATTTCGATGCAATCCGTTTCCATTTCGAAAGCAAGCTTTTGAGACAAACTTTATAGAATGCTTTCGCAACATCCATAAACACGGCAGCACAGATTTTTTCTCAAGGACTTTTTAATTTTGTGGTTTTGATCAATCGTAGAATGGTTGGATTCAAACCCAAACTGATTGAAGATTTATGATTTTTCGTTCTATGATTTTATTGAGAAGTTTTATGAGAATTTTGCCGAAAAGCTTCGATATTATCAGTAAAAGGACCATTTAAAAAATACGTCATATCCGAATTTTCCTGGCTTTTTAATGATGATAACTTCATTAATTTTCTAATAGACTGGCACTTATTGAAGACATGTTAATAATGTTGGTAATTTTTACTATGTTTCTTGAAGAAAGCTTTTTTAAAACCACGGAAGTAATCAGTTCATAACCGGGGAACCATTTTCCTCCCGAAAAAAACTACCATTCGGTGAGGTGCGGCTCGTAGCACTTTTTCTATGATGATCAAGATCGGGACGTTACTGTGTATGAGAATCGCTACCGCTCAATCATAACCGCATATTTTTTGTCCCGAATTGGATGATATGGACTTGGACAATATGTGGTTCCAACAGGACGGTGCCACAAGCCACACAGTGAATGTCACAATCGGTTTATTGAAAACAAAGTGTGACGAACGTGTTATCTCACGAAATGGCCCAGTCAATTGACCGCCTGCGTCGTCCCATTTGACGCCGTTAGACTATTTCCTGTGAAACTACGTCAAATCTATGGTCTATGCCAAAAAGTCAACGACGATTGATGAACTTCGTACGAATATCGAATGTAAAATTGTAGCAGTATCGACCGATTTACATTTGAAAACCGTCGAAAATTGGGTTCAGCGTCTGGACTTTGGTATTGTGGAGAGCGTTTATTGATAAAATATGACTTAGAACTAGGTTAGATTAATCTGGTAGGCCAATGAGAAATACATAGACCCGTTTGGTCCTTTGCGTCACCAAATGAAGTTGCTATGTCGAAGAGTGGTAGTCATACCTTTGGATGCCTGCTGTTGAATCCGAATTTTAGAAGATTCTGTGGCCTCACTATCGATGCTTTTAGGTAGTCTTGCCAATGGCAGTGAAGTTGCTTACACTTCTTCAAGACACTTCTAGCCGATATGCGATAAGAGGTTACTGCCTTGATCACTGCTTGGCTGTCTCCGTAAATGTGAATTCTGGATTTGACTGCAGGGGCCAGCGGCTTTCGCAAATTCAGCTTAAAATACATACATAGATGTTTAGAGTGTTGGGCGTGGCACATATCTTTGCGCCAGGCATCTTTTCCTATGTTTACTTTGAACCATCTTTCTCAGTTGAAAGGTAAATGGTGTTTGCCCTATTGCCATTACACAGGGAGCTATGCCCGAAGGTTCTGTATGAAAATTTGACTTAGAACTGGAAACAAAAATTCCTCACTGATGTCAAATAAAGAAATAAAAAACATAAAAAAATTCTTCACTGTCATTTTAGGTATTACACGAGGGCTGCTATATATATTTCTGGCCTAATAATGAAAATAGGCATATTTATTACTTTTTTTTATTTTTATTTTTTTTCGTTGGATTTGGCTTGTCTTGGAAGACCCACACGGTCGATTGCTGTTTTGTTTCGGGCTCATACGCATAGATCCATGATTCGTCACCTGTGACGATCTTATAAACGTCTTTTGAAGCACCGCGGTCGTATTTTTTCAGCATTTCTTTACACCAATCCACACGAGCCTTTTTTTGAGCGATTGTCAAATTGTGCGGGATCCAACGAGAACAAACCTTTTTTAAGGCCAGGTGTTCATGCAATATCGAATGTATGCTGGTGGGAGAAATGCATAGGCGTGCCTCTATCCGAAGGTATGTTACATGACGATCTTGCATTATCAGTTCACGTACGGCATCGATGTTTTCTGGAACAACGGCTGTTTTTGGACGACCTTCACGGAATTCGACTTTGAGCGAGCGTCGGTCACGATTGAATTCGTTGTACAGTGCTATAGGATGGTGCTTCATAGCCATACAAAGATTTTAGTTCTTCGATGCACTCTTGTCGTGATAATCCACGTCGAAAGTTGTGAATAATGATCGCACGAAAATATTCACAAGTTAATTCCATTTTTTGGCCGAGATGAATTTTTTAATTCCCTGGAAATAAAACAATTCACGATTAAATGACAAAACGTTCTAAGTGATGTTATGCTAAAAAATGTTAAACTTTCCAATGGAAATGTCAGATTGCACCTGGCAACACTTAGTGTTGCCTAGTCCAGAAATATATATAGCAGCCTATGTACTATGTATGTACCTGTATGTATTGCATTCATTAAATGAATCTCAATTTAATTTTTTTGTATCTCAGCAAGCAATCAAACATAATTAACAATTATAAACTTTCACACTTGACCGCTGGAAATCGTAATTATATAACAATTGCAACAATTGCAGCTTAAAATCAGTTCATTGGGTTAATTATTTGTTTTTTTGCCACAAAAGCAAACAAAGCCCAGCAATGCCATACACTTTGATTGCCAGTTATAATTTATAACACATGCGCAAGCAACAAAAATAACAAACCAGCATAATGGTGGCACTCAAGCAGCTGCACTCAATGGGGATACTGCGTGTAATAAAGTGAAATCGCTTTAATGAGCATAAAATCATTTTGCGGCAACACAACAAAAAAAGAGAATAAAAAAAATCGAGCAGAATGGAAAAAATACAAAATTGCGTTATGAGTTTAGTGCCACGAAATCAAATAAAGCCAAAAAAAAAAAAAAGTACAATAAAAATGTATGGCTGAATATTAATAATATAAAGAATTTTAAAAATTATAAATCAATACATTGTTGTAATATATACTACATATGCTTATATACAGCTGAATATATATGTATTTAATAAAGTTGGTTATATATTCTTTCACTTACATATACTTACAAACAATTCGTTAAACACATGTAATTTCATCAATCACAAATATTTCTCCGCAATTCACGCACTTAAAAGCCTAAATGTATGCTTATTGATTGTTTATAAACCAGTATATGAGCATCGATATATGTAAGTGTGTGTGCGTTCAGCATCCCATTCAATTGAAAATATTGTGCACATTTTAATGGCATAGCTGACATTTCGTTACAAAAGCTACATCGCTTGCTTGATAGCTATTTGATGATGATTTTTATTTATGGCTGATCTCTGCACTTTCTGACAGCAGCAGCTGCTGTTGAAGCGTTGAAACCATGAATAATTCAACGCATAAGTGAATATAATTGGACGCTTTATATACAAATGTGGTTTTATGTGCTTTCGTGTATGGCATTTATGTCACTTTATATCAGATATTATATAATAACGCTTTAAAGGCGTTACAAATGAATTAACTTCTTGGTTGAACATAAATTTATTTGGAAAAATATATGGCTGATGTTGGCTTTAAAGATGATGAAGTTTTGTGTAAAATTATATTTTAAGAAATAATTTTAAGAAATTTAAGATTAATCGTTGCGAAAACAAAGAATGGAATCTGGTCGAACGTTGACCAAGCAAAACTCTACTATTAGAGAGCAATTTCTCAATTAAATTTATAATCAGAATTCGAAAATTTACCTTTAGACTGATCTATATATTAATCGCCGTCCAGCGCCAGAATTCAGAACATGCTGCATAGTTCTATACAGAAATTAAGCCAATACAAGAGTTTGTTAGTTTGGTAGCTTTTCGAAAAAGTACACCTTTAACCCTTCCCCTTTGAAGTTGGTCGCCTTGCCGTGGCGAAGGGGCTTAAGTAAGAGTAAAGTGTGCATCCCAAAGGAAACGCACTCTAATCTTACGAACTAAGAGGGACACTTCATAATTTCCCACAATAGTGATATGGATGAATAAACCCTTAGGTTTTACGCCCATCTCCTATTGTGGAATTGTGAGGATACCCGAACCAACACCACCCTAAGCCAAGGTGTCGAGGTACCCGTGTCAAGGGCTGAATGGTCAGCGGGGGGTAATAAATAGCTGATCGCGAACGGTCCCCTCCGATGCCCGGGCGAGGTCGGAGGTATAAATCGCCTTCTCTCCGTATACCGGCTCTGCGGACGAGTGACCAACCCTTTCCGGATTACTCGTGGGACCAAAAATGAACGAAACAAATAACTTAACAACAACAACAACAACTACAACAACAACCATGACGACGACAACAGCGACGACTACGGACATGAAATATAGGAATCCTATAACGGAATCCGACGAAGACGAATTGCTTGCCTCCAGCCAGGAGACAAGTAAGAGTACTACCGGACGTACCAACCAAAGTACACCGGTAGATACAGCAGACAAACCATCAAATTTAAGGGAGGAGGCGTCCACCTCCAAGGCTGCCATGAGCACCAAACAAAGTGCACTGGCGGCTAAAAGAGACGTAAAGAAACGAAAAAAATCCCAGAATCAGCTGAGGAAAAACCGGTACCAGAGGGCGGTCTTCATACTAGGGAAGATAGCCAAAGACCAGGCAGCCGGTACCCCAGTTGATGAGGCTGAAACAAAGCGCCTCAAATCTATTGTAGAGGATTATGAGAGCTACCTGAAAAGGAAGCAATCACAACCTCAAGTAGAGAGCAAACGAGAGAGCACTTCTCAGAAGAGAAATCGCTCCACCACAGAAGTACCCGGAGCTCAACCTAAAAAACCGAGGAGGAGTGAGGGTGAACACAGCAGCACAACAACGGCAAGGCATTTCTGCGATGTAGCCAGAGATAGCCTGCAGGTGGCCATAATAGATGGGAAATCCTCCTCTCCGAGCACTATTCAGGAGAGATGGGTGGAGATCGATGTCAGATTGTCGAGTATGGTGCTAAGCTATGTACTCGACAATCCTGCGGGTCCCCACCCGGAGTTTGACTCCTCTGAGACCCTCAGGGGCTACAGGGTCATCAAGTGCGCGGACCAGGCCTCGCTGGACTTCCTGACGGGTAGTGTTGCTAAAATTAGCAACGCCTTTGTAGGCCTCCAATTGAGGCTTATACCCGCCAGGGATATTCCAAAGAGACCTCGGGCTCGCATTTGGTTACCCCCACTAGAGGAGCCAGGCGAAAAACTCCTGAGGTGCATTAAGCTGCAGAACAAATCTATACCTGGTATAGATGAGTGGCAGCTTATAAAGGAGGAAAACCCGAACAAAGCAAGCAAGCCAATACTAGTGGCCATTTGCGACGAGTCCATTGAGGCACTGAAGAAGACTGACAACAAAATCAGCTTCGGAATACGTAAGGCAAGAATAAAAATCTTCCAAGGCGACAAAGCGGCTGACGAAGACGACACGGAAGAGGTCGACGACGCCAGCCAGTTGCTAAGGAATGTGGGCATTGAAGAACCCCGAGATGCCCAATAACAACAGCATAAGATGTGTACAGATTAACCTGCAGCACTCGAAGAGTGCTACGGCGAATCTGACAACCCTCGTGAACGAAGGGGGCATCGACATCAGCCTAATACAGGAGCCCTGGGTCAATGAAGATTCCATAAAAGGGCTAAACAGCAGCAATTATAACCTGTTTTACACGAGGAACAGAGGTAAACCTAGGGCATGCATTCTTATCAATAAAAGTATAAATGCATTTCTTTGTCCTAATTACAGCACAGCAGATATCACAGTGGTGAAGGTGGAACAGAAAGAAAAGCCCTTCTTCTTGGTCTCGGCCTACTTGGCCCATGACGAAGATATACCACCGGCCCCGCTCACCAGGCTAGTAGAGGAGAACAAGAAGGATGATGTCCTAATAGGGTGTGATGCAAATGCAAGGCACACCGTATGGGGTAGCTCCAGTATAAACACCAGAGGTGAGTCACTCTTGCACTATATTTTGAATAGTAATCTAAGTATTTGCAACAAGGGCGATAAGCCAACTTTTATTTTCCCAAGCTCGGAAAGGTTCCCGGGGTGGGAGGAAGTTCTTGACCTCACGCTATCAACAGACACAGACAGTCTCGTTGTGGATAACTGGAGGGTATCCGATGAGCCTTCCATGTCGGATCACTCCTGGATACTCTTCAGCATCCGCGAGAGGTGCAGTCCGCCTCTCGCATACCGGAACCCTAGAAGAACGGCATGGGGAAAATTTACCAGTATAGCAACAAAATGCCTCGAAAAGGGAGGCAACAAGAGTATCAGTAATCCAGAGGAACTAGATTCAGAAGTGGAGAAGTTGGAAAAAATCCTAATCACCACTTTTAATAAATCTACTCCGCTAACAGTTTTGAAAAAGAGAAAGTCTCTTCCTTGGTGGAACAGTGAACTCAAGAATTTGAGAACACAACTAAGGAAAGCTTTCAATGAGAGTTTTAGAACTAAAATATGGCAGCCATATAAAGACCTTATGAAGGAATACAAAAAAGCAGTCAGGAAAGCTAAAAATGACTCATGGCGATCTTTCTGCACATCGATTGAAAGTTGCAGAGAAGCCGCTAGGCTGAGTAAAATGCTATCCAAAGACCATATAAATACTGCCTACATTAGGGCGGAGGGAAGTGATTGGACCTCCTCGGCAAAAGAGTCTCTGGAAGTACTAATCACAACACACTTCCCTGGGAGTCAGCAAACACCTTCAACGAGGGTTCAACCGGAATCACCGGTGAACGCAGCTGACTATCGAAGCCAAATAGTAGACAAAAGGAAAATCAAATATGCCATAAATAGTTTTGCACCATTTAAAGCGGCAGGTCCTGACGGGATTATGCCCATAATGCTGCAGAAACTGGTAGAACCAATGGTTCTAAGGCTTGAAAATTTATACAAAGCAAGCATTCAACTATCTTACATCCCAAGAAGTTGGAAAAGGAGTAAAGTTGTGTTCCTTCCGAAACCAGGCAGAAGAACGCACGAGAACGCCAAGGATTTTAGACCTATAAGCCTTACCTCATTTATGCTGAAGGTACTAGAAAGGCTAATAGATATACACGTAAGAACAATAATGGCGGAGAAGTTATCGAAGTCCCAACATGCGTACATAAAGGGCCGATCAACCGAAACCGCCCTTCACGAGGTGATAAGTGTGATTGAAAAATCACTGCACCACAAACAATACACCATGGCTGCCTTTCTAGACATAGAGGGCGCCTTCAATAACATAGAAGTAAATACGATAGTTAATTCTCTGGCGCATGGGGGCATAGATGACACTGTGTGCAGATGGATACTATCGATGCTTGAGAATAGGAAGATTATAGCTTCAAACGGCGCTGCAACACAAATAAGTTATGTGAGTAGAGGGACGCCTCAAGGGGGGGTCCTCTCTCCGCTTCTATGGGTTGTAGCGCTGAACGAAATACTCCTCCAATTAAACGGTGGTGGAGTGAAAGCAGTAGCGTATGCAGACGATATAGTGTTGTTGGTATCAGGTATGTTTCCTTCAACAGTCAGCGAGATTTTGGAAAGAGCACTTCGTAGGTTAAACCTATGGGCTAAAAGCAATGGTCTAGGAGTTAACCCGAACAAAACAGAACTAATGCTATTCACTAGCAGAACCAAAATACCTCAGTTTCAACTTCCGGTACTAAACGGCACAACACTCACTCTATCCCCAACAGCTAAGTATTTGGGGGTGGAGATTGACGCCAAACTGTCCTGGAAAATAAATATAGAAAAAAGAATAAACAAAGCATACATGGCCTACTATACTTGTAAGAAAATCGTCAACAAGAATTGGGGCCTCAAACCAAGTATAATCATGTGGATGTACACGGCGGTCATAAGACCCATACTCACATATGGAGCTCTGGTATGGTGGCCAGCGCTAAACAAACTGTACAACATTAGAAAATTAAATGGAATACAAAGAGCAGCATGTGCGGGTGTTACAGGCGCAATCCGGTCATGTCCCACGGATGCGCTCAATGTGATCCTGCATCAACTACCAATGGACATTTTTATTCAAAAAACTGCAGCTATTGCGGCGATAAGAATAAAAGAATTGGGAGGTTGGAATCAGCAGAACTACGGACATAGTGTAATCCTAAACAAACTCACTATGACCAAATCAGACTACATTCTCCCAAAGCTGGATTTCAATAGACACTTCCAGGTGAGAATACCATCTAGACGAGAATGGAGAAGAGGTTCAATTGCAGAGGAGGGTACCACCTCAGTCTATACCGACGGGTCCAAAATGGACTGCGGAGTGGGCACGGGGGTATTCTCCGCTGATTTGGGCATATCTCTCTCTATACGTCTACCGAACTCGGCTAGCATCTTCCAAGCAGAAGTACTAGCATAGAAAAAGCCTGCGAAGTTCTATTAGAAAACCACGGGAATATAAATATAGCAACTATATTTACGGATAGCCAGGCGGCCCTCCTGGCATTGTCTTCACCCATGACAAATTCCAGTATAGTTCATAACTGCAAGAGAGCGCTAAGCTCAATAAAAGACAAGCTCCAGCTAAACTTGATCTGGGTTCCCGGCCACAGGAACATTTTCGGTAACGAAAAAGCAGATGAGTTGGCAAAGGCAGGAGCTTTCCTCAATGAATCCGAGGCGGAGCTCATACCCAGCCCGCTAGGATCGATCAAAGGAGAGATCAATAGACAATTTCAACAAATTGCTAACAACAGGTGGAAAAACATTACAAAATGCGTCATAGCTAAACAATTATGGCCAACATACGACAGGAAAAGAACCAACGACCTATTAAATAGGTCAAGAAAAAGTATATACAGAATAACAGCTACCACAACAGGGCACTGGCCATTTGGGGAACATGCGTCCAAAATGGGTATGCCCTACAACGACATCTGCCGTGGCTGCGGAGTAGCAGGGAACAAGGAAACAATCTTCCACTTTCTCTGCGAATGCCCAGCTCTGGCACAGATCCGACACAAAACACTCGGAATCCACCAAGCACCAAACCTTGAATGGATTTCCACCAAAAGCATATCGGACATAAGTAGTTTCATCGAAACCTCAAAATGGTTTGAGAGAGAAGGTGGAACGTAACAGCAGATACAGGAGGTTTCTACGAACAGTGTATCAAAATGGCACATCAGTGCTAATTGAGCCCGATAGGGCTGCACTCCTACCTACCTACCTACACCTTTAAGACTGGTTACGAGGGTTCCTTACATATTTTTAGGACAGAGGATAAACTATTAATTAAGTATAATATAGCTATGACCTTTAATGGCTCTCTATTAAATGAACCAATGCAAAAAACCAAAGGAGGATCTGTATTCTAACAAAAGTGGTAGGTGTCCTTGCTGAATTATGGGCTAGCTGGTAACCGAATCAGCAAAGTTTCAAACCACAATTATTTATTTATTTAGTTAAGTCTATGAACAATTAGTGTATTTCTTTTCATTACTTTTCATAACTTTTAATGAGAAGCTGTTGAGCGGACATACTCCTTTAAATCACAATTATCATAGAATTCCTATTTTTTCAGCTAAATATTACTTCAGTTTAAAATTTTTCGGTGATATTAAAGCAGAACATTACAGTAAAACAAGTGATATATATAATTGAAAAGTAGTCGTATTTAAAATAATAATTTTTAAGATCACCTTAAAAATAATTTATTTATCTTTAACTTTTACGTAGTATATCATTCTAATAACTTCACAATTACTAATTTTTTATCTTTCTCTTCTCTTGCAGGTAAGCGTATATGGAACTCTTTATTTAGCTGTTGTTGTTGCTGGTAAAGGTTTGAAATTTGAATACTGTTTTATATTCACGGAAAAATCCTCCAATGCTTTTTATAAAGGTTAGGTTGAGTTAAGGAAATATGCTGATATTTCGTGAGACCACGAATAATCCCAATTGGCAGCTATAAATTCGTATCTTTAGTAATACCCAGAACCCCTAAGTACGGATAAAAAGGCCAGTTGTATATTTAAAAATCACCAATACTATTGGACCCGCTAATATCTTCTGTATCCAAATCATTGGGTTCGTAGAAAGTAAAGCAACTCAGATGCTTCAATCTTCGTCTATCAAACGAAAAACAGTGAAAGATGGTTTCTAAATGTTTCCATTATATACTCCTCCCTCAAACCATGACAAGTTGTGTTCCCCAAAATTTTTATCCTGAATGCGTGAGTCTTAATAGGACTGTGTGCTGTTAGGACACCTAACATTGCTTTCATATGAACCGTGCTAAGAGTAAGTGGGTCCATGAACCTTTTACGTTTGACTCTGGGTCAGAAAGCTTCGCAACCTCACATATAGTAGTTGCTGATCAACGCTTACTGAGCATGTACGAGGCCTATAAGTCCAGCGATCATAAGACAGGGCAAGAAGTGGCCATTTTTATCTTGATCGGATTTGGGTAAGGTTGCCTCTTTTTGTGATCTCATCGGCTTTACAGTTTCCTAAGTTTTCGCTATGGCCAGGCACCCAGATAAGTTTAAAATTGAACTTGCTTGATGTTGCAGTTCGTGAGGTCATACACTCCTTGACTAGTTTTCAGACCACTGTCAGCGAGTTAAAGGTCTATACATATATGTAGTAGCTCTGCTATTGGAGTGGATACATACCTCCCTAAACACTGTGAAGTTGAAGTACAACTGTTTCTACCTTAATAACTGGTAAGTCGGCTTGAAAGACTCTACAGTGATCCGATAGTATGAAACAAGAGTTGATTGAGAGCCATCGCCATAAGCCTTCCTTCCTAACCCATTACTTGAGCTTCGATCCATTCGTAAAAAAACTCTTCCGCACCTTCTACATATTAAATTCAATATTTTTGCTTATTTCTTTGGTATGTTTTTTTTTAATAACGTGGCAACACTGAAATCAATAATTTTACATCAAAACATATTCGAATAACTCTTTCAGAATATTTAAGTTGGCTGTTCTAATTTATATCCACTCTTTTGAATTCCGATTTCTTTGAAATTTTTTATTTAAAAAAGGTGGCAACTCTGAAGAAATTAATTTAAAAAAATATCTTATTTTAGGATGTTTAAATTGGATGCTGACTTTCTTTTCGTTTTTTAAATTATTTTAAATTTTTTATTTAAAAAAGGTGGCAACACTGAAACAATTAAATTTAAAAAATCTGTTATGGAATATTTCAGTTAGGTAATGACTTCTATTTGGTTCAAATTTATATCCACTCTTTTAAATTTCGATTTCTTTGAAATTTTTTATTTAAAAAAGGTGGCAACTCTGAAATAATTAATTAAAAAAAATATCTTTTTTAGTATGTTTAAGTTGGATGCTGACTTTCTTTTCGTTTTTTATATTTTTGGAAATTTTTAATTTAAAAGAAGTGGCAACTCTGAAATAATTAATTAAAAAACCTTTTCTGGAATATTTAATATTTAATATATTTTCTTGCTTGTGAATTTCGAAATGTTTTTTTTGAATCTTTTTAATTAATTTTGTGTAAAGAACAAGATTACCCACTTATTGCATGCTACTTAAATTTCAAGCACTTCTAAAATCCATATTAATTGAAATTATGCCCAAACGCCACATCCGGACTGAACGATGAATTACCAAAATTCACCACTTAAACGAAAACCAATCAAATTTCAATCGCAACCGTTTTGCATACTCAATTCAAATAAAATAAAATTATATTTTGGGTGCAATGCAGCCAAATTTGTAATATTAAAACCAAAAAGCTCGATTTTATGCAGCTGCTGTTGTTGTTGGCGAGTTGTCGTCTCCACTGAATGATTTTCCAATTTGTCCACTGTGTATTTTCTATGAAGATTATGATCGATTTCATTGAATTGCCTACAAATTGACAAATTATACTTAACACGATATGTGTTTTTAAACTGCAATAACAACAACATACAAATAATATGATTTGCAGGCATGAAGTCTCTATGTGTGTGTGTATGTGTCTTTGCAAAATGCGATATTATATTTGAAAATGTTTGCTGCCATAAAAGGATTGCGCACAAATTTATTCACTGACCGCTGATTTGTGGCAAATGCTGCAGTACATTTCCGGCTGCGAAGCGAGGCCAACAACAACACTAATATTGGGTACCATTAACAGTGGAGTACTTACAACAAAATTGTATTACAAATGTCACAGTGCGTTGCATTAATGCCGGCAAAGTATTCGGTGGCATTGCAATCAACTTAATAAATTGTCAACGCCACACAAAAACAACAACAGTTTAACAATAACAAAAGTTGCTATTCAACAACAACAACCACCCTTATATACAACAACAACATTTTCTAATTTACAACAACCACATCCGCATCTACCAACAACATTTGCTTTGTATGTAATATGCCGTACAGCGAAAACTGGTGGTACGTGGCGTATACGCAACATTTATTTTTGCTATTCCATTATATGCGTAGTGTACGCTGCTTCGCTTGGCAGCAAATAATAATATTATTATTTCGTGGATTTCTGCGCTTCGGTAACAATTTAACTTTGCTTGTTTGCTGTGTGTTGTGTGCTGGGCGGGGCGTTGTGCCCATCCGGCTGGGGTATGGGAAATTGCTTTTGCGGTTTTGGTTGCAAATTTTCGGCGCATCGTTTTGATTTTATGATTTCATGCTGATATTTTACAGAATAGTTAAAATTTGGTTTATTTCACTCTTGCTAATGTATGCTGATTTGATTGCGGAATATTTGCGTTTCAATTTGATTGAAATTTTCACATTTTTATGAAGTATTTTTAATGAAAAATTCTGAACCGCTAGATGGCGCTATTATGAAAATATTTAAAAAATTTACTTTTTTTATTAACACAAAAATTCAAAAAAAAAAATATTTTCTGATTTAAAAGTGAGTTTAATACATATAATTTTAATGCTCCAAACGATGAATCCGACATACGTACGACAACACTCTTAATCCAAGCCGACGAAGCCTGTACTAACTTGTAGTGGATTTCTGGGAAACTCAGGCCCTATTTTGGATACTTTAACATTTTAGCATTAGCAGCCACCAATTTTGTTTAATGCTCTGCAAGGCAATCTTAAGCCAATAAGTGTCAGATTCAATATCACTTTTGCAAGACTCTTTCGAGCTTTCAATTATTGTGATTAGGAAACTTTTTAGTAAAAAATTATTTTTTTGAATTTTGAAATTGATATTCCGATTTCAAGACATCTAGAAATCAACTATTGACTGCAGGTAATGCAAGACTTTTAAGTTCTGAAAAATAGCTAAATTCAGACAATCGATCATATATGGTGCGTGACTTTGCTAAGTTTGCTCTATTGGGTAATTAAATTAGCTAAATTGAGAGTTAATATTTGTGTACCAAAACTACTTATTTCGATAATGACAACTTCTATTACGACAGCAATTATTGGAAGCTTCTCGAGCTTTCAAAGCTCACTTTGGGAGCTTAGTTTTCGACTTTGCTATGTTGTGCTTAAGTTTCCATGGAATCAATTATTTGACTGATCAGAAACTTTCATTACATTGACTATCAACGCAATCTTTTCAAGCTTTCAAAGCTCAATTTTGAGGTGTAGAGTTCGTCTTCGCTAAGTTATGTTGAAATGGTGATGGAATCTATCATCTAACTGATCAGCCGCTGTCATTACTTCAACCAGAAAAGCTTTCTGAGCTTTCAAAGCTCATCTACTTTACGCTGAATTGCAGTTTGTTACCGTCAAAGTTGAAAACTCGTTTTTTATTTAATCTGATTTATTTAATCTAGCCATTGTGTTTATTACAAATTAAAATCCTGAAAGCTCAAAAGTTCTTGGAGCTTTCAACAACACAAAGCTTTAGCTGGAAAGTAATGCCCGTTTACTAACTAGAATCACAACATTATTATAGTCTGGAACAGTTAAAGCTCAAAAGCTTTTGAAGCTTTCAAAGCTCAGTGATCAATCAAGAAAAGGAACAGAGGAATCTCCTTTTGTTATTATCTGAATTAAAGCTCAGAATCTGTGGTCAGGCTCGAAAGTTATATTAAGATCATAAGAGCAAAAGCTTTTCGAGCTTTCGAAGCTTAGTAATCAATCTAGAAAAGTGTGTGTGTTTACCTTATTAGGAAGAAAAGAACGTTTTATTATTACTAATTTTAAATAATGAAATCTCAAAAGCTTTAAAAGCTTTCATTATTCCGTGGTCAAGTTGGAAGGTTATATTGCGATCATAGGAGCCTATTATTACTTTATGTATACTACGAAATATTTGTTCACTATAAATATCAAACATTTTTATCTGCTTACTTAATTATTTATAATAATTGCAATAACTGCTTTTCGCTTTCAACATTACACGTGCAACACTTGCATCATCAAATATTCATTTTAATCAAAGTAGACACGTTTATTTACTTAATGTCTATTGTGTGGCCTTTTCATGGCAGGCAACCCTTCCTAAGCAGGCACGCACGCAACTACTGAACACTGACACATACACATGCAAGTATTTAGACACACACACATAAGCCCTAAATAAACTGTGAAGCTCAATTACCTTTCAACACATTTTGTGTTTTCTTCCCCTCTCTAAATTACTAAATTTTATCAGCACTTCTCACTTCCTCTCTTCATCCTTTCATTGCAAAGTTTCTCGGCACCGCCAACGCCGTGTCGGCAAACGCTCGTCTCATAACCCATTCATAGTGTTTTCACTTTTTGTTGCCGTTGTTATTGTTGCAAAGTGTTCTTTGTTGCTTTATGTTGTTTTTGTTGCAGCGGTAGTGCCGCTCTGCAGCGCTCTCGTTACGCTGGCGCAACTCCGCACAACAATTCAATTTCGTTTTACAGCCAATGTTGGGTCGTTGCAATGTAAATTGCTGTTGCATAATTTATTGTGACACAGCGCAACACAAGTGGCAACAACAACAACAACAGCAAGTGTAATGGCAACAATAACAATAATAAAAACCACTTCAAAAATACATATATTTATGTGTATAAACAGGCACACGTACATGCGATACGAAGTTCGCAACACAAGTTTGTGGTCAGTCGGTGTGGGCGCACTCGGTCAGCAATTTCGTAAATAAATGTAAATAATAACTTTATAAAGGAATTGCACAATAAATTAAATGCTATAAATAAATAGCAAGCATTGCGGAAGGTGCAGAACAGCGGAGAAATTAAATACATATTTTATTTTGAATTATTTTATAATGAACTGCAAATTAGTAGTCATTGGTACTGAGTTTGTGCGTTTTAGATTAAGCGTATAACATAATTGAGTTTATAACCCTTATTCTTTTGATCGTGAGTGTTTTTTATTTATTGTCATTCGAATAAACACTCTTTGGCATTTATGTTTTGAATATTTCCTCTTTAAAATGGTGGCCGCGACTACGTCTCAGTTGGTTTCACCCCAATTTTCGATGACTCGTCCGAGCATTTTGACTGGCGTATTACACGTATGATGTTTTGCTTAAAGGCCTGTATTGAAGCGGGATTGTTCTCAAATACTTCAAACATTGGATTTCCATAAGAAAAAGTCTAACGGTGTGATATCACACGATTTTGGTGGTAAGACTGGCCCAAAACGTGAAATTATCTGCTCACCAAAGTGTTTTCTCAATAAATCCGTTGATTGATGCGTCGTGATCACAGGTTTCAATTTGAGTTAACAAATAGACTTTTGTCATGGCTCGATAAGAGTCGCCATTGACAGTAACGTTCTGACCGGAATAATTTTTTAAGAAATATGGATCGATCATTCCATTGGCCCACAAAGATCTGAGCCTTAAGATGGGTGATGGCGTTGCAATTAGTTTCTTTACAGAACGTAAATTTTCGTAATAAAGTTGAACGATTTGAAAATATTGTCCAGGCGTAAGTTTTACTATGATGAATTTCCGAACAATACTGAACAAAAATAACCATACCGTTAGTACTCACTTAGTATCAGGTCTATTGTGAACGCATACTGCGACCAAACTGCTAAAGTTTCTGGTGAGCCATCATTATTGTGTAGGTACTGGTGTCTGCCCTGCCAGTCCCTGTGCCTATGCCTGCCGTGACATTCGCTTAGCGAATGTAAAAGTGCACGCAAGTGAGGGAAGTTCTCTGAGCGCCAATCACTTCAGAGTGGCCAGAAACAATTCTTTCTCGATTTTCGGTGTTAGATAAAGGGTTGGGCGGTGGGTTTGGACCCGCCACGTATGAAAAGAGCACTTTAGCCTTACGTTGTTATAAGCTCAGTTATAATCGCATAAGCTGCCCAAAAAATGAGAAGAAGAACCATCCGCTTGAGAAATGCTTGATATTGATTGTTCACATATTCGCATATAGAATATCAGTTTATGATGTGGTTTAAGTTTGCTTTTGTGGCACTTATATATAAGGCAAGCGATAATTCTGTGATAACGGCATCCCATGCGCCGAAGGTGGGTAAAATCGGTGCAGTATTTCCCTTTGCCTCATGTACCCATTATATATACATTCAAACTTCCGGTTAACTTTATTCCGCATATATCGGTCACTAAGCAGGAACTCAAGAAGAGGAGCAGGAACTCTTAAGAAATTCGTAAAGAAGATCTGTGCCAACATCTGAAGGTAATTCGGCGGCTTTGATTTTAATATTTGGAAGGTGTAAGAAGTTCGGTTATAGGGCTGAAGTGTTTATTTTTGATTACTGAAGATTGCTTTTACAAAATCTGGGTTCTGATCGGAAAAGTATAGTTACCAAGATATAAGAGGTGCAAGAAAATTTGTTCCATGATGATTATTCAATGATTAATATGAACTATATTTTCTTACATTGAAAAAACTAGTAAATATCTTCTGGGTCGAAATGATTATTTGAAATTACATCTGACGAAAAATTTTCTCAATATAATATATATGTATATTCGATAGAGAATTCACTTCTATACACAAATCACCGATGAGTGAGGCGTGATTTAAGGCGACTTAGAGGTGTGACTATGAAGTGATTAAGCAGAGGGTTTATATCTCAAACAATTTCAAACCCAGACCTCATCTTTGCAAATAGCTAAATCACCCTTCAAGCACACTAACAAACAAAATTTGCTGGTGTTCCTCGCAATTTAGATTATGTAAATTCTTAAGGATCGCTTGACGGTTTCTGAGACCGAAAATGAACCACTTAATAAGAATGTAAACTGTTGTTACTTAAAAAGAACACTATTAAGAGATTGCATGGCTTTCCTCGGGTAAAAAACAGTTATTTTTCTAATTTTTTTTTTCTTATATAAAAAAATAAAATACTTTATTAGAATTTTCATTATTACAAACATACACTATTGGCTAAAAAAAATCTTTTAGTTAAACCCTTAACTTTGAAATTGGACGAAAGAAAAAAATTAAAATTGGATTTTTGGCAGACATTTTTACAAAAAAAATAGTTGTAATCGATAAAAAGACTTCGTCCAAGGTTTTAAGAATTGTATTTCAAAGATCTGTATACTTTGATTAAGATCTGTTTGGTAGTCTTCAAGAAATCATGGGAACCGATTTCAAAACCATAGGTTCGAGAAAAAGGGGGCACTTAACCTAGCAAGCCTCGAGGGCACAAGTTCTCAAGGCTATATCTCCGAAACTATTGCTCGGATAAACTTAGGACAACATTTTAGAGGTGTTGCAAAATTATGTAAAACAATAAAAAAAATAAATTTTTTGAAACCCGTAAAACCACGTAACCCCTTAACAGCCTCACAGCAGCCAGTGAACACTGCTTCACGAAATAAAAAAGCTACGTACAGTAAACACAGAAAATTATTAAAAAGATATATAATTTATTTAACAATCATTGTTTATCGCATAATGCATGCATATATTTGCTTAAAGTAGCGAGGAGTGGGATCACCACGGCGTATGAGCACGAATAATTGTGTCATTAAGGTTTATTTATGATGCATTTTACCGGCGCACAAACGTAGGGGAAGGTATAAAATAAGCATGCGATGGCATAATTTACAACAACAATATCTTTTTTCATACAACAACAATACCTTTTTTATCGCACAAAAACAACAATAGCAACAAAGTTTAACGGGAAAAAAGGGCTACGCAAATTGCGCAAACGAATCCAAAACGCTTATGAGCCAAGCAATATAACGGCGCTGGCACGTAGCAAATCAAAAAGCGCAAAAGAGCGATATATCCTTTGGTCAACTAACGGACATGAAGGACTTACAATGACTACAACAACAGCGTAAATAATAAATAAGTAACAATGAACATTCCCATATGCAAACATATCTCTAAAGGAAATAAGCGCAGCGCGTGTTTGTGCGTCGATAAAACAGCAGCTGGCACGTACGAGCGTGCCATTGCCACGAGATGTGGTAAATCAATTAAATTGCTATAAATAATAAAGGCAAACAAAAGCGAGCGCGCACCATAATCACATATGCAAAGTGAATGGGAAGCGTTGATATTTATACAATAGCGCGCATAAGTGCATACACACATGCACAGCGTAGTTCAAGTAGTTATATGCCTGCGCGGCTACCCGGTCCGCCCAGCTATTTGGCATTCATTGTGGCTGGCGACGCATACAAATGACATGGTGGCCAGCGAAATTAAGCCAAATTGTCCCCATCAGCTGCGTGGAAGTGATAGTAATGTGTTGCTCTTGTTGTTGCTGCCATTATTACTGTACACTGTGATGCCATAAAAAGCTTGGCGTGTCGGTTAAATGTCGATAAACAATAAATTTTCATTTGATTGTGCGCTGCAAGTCCACATAAGTCTTTGTGTGTGTGTGCATTTATGGGTATATGGCTGACTACATGTGGTGGCAGGCTAACGGATAGTATGGTAATAAAGCAGTTAATAGCCTACAAAGCTCCGAACGTCATACACAACATTTTTTCTTCACGCTGGCACATGTCCAAAGGCAAGGAGCCGCCGCTTTCAGCTACCCAGTTGCTAGTTCAAATTAATAGCCTGTGCTGATGTATCGCAAATAGATTATGTGTATAAATGGTGCACAACATATTTAATAATTTAAAGATTACTGTTTATATGTACGTGTTGACACCGGCAAACTTATAGCATGCAACATGTATGTCTGTATATGATAACTGATAAGGTAAACTTATAGCACACAAATAAGCACATATTTATGTGTATGCGTATGTATAAATTGCAAACATAATCGAAATTGGTGATAGTGATACTAATTTAGTATAAATTACTCTAAATTATTAATTATTATTTATCTTCTAGCTGCAATCAGACACGTGTAACTATAAATTTTGACGGAACCTTGAAGTAAAAACACATTACTCATACGCCACGGCGTGTTTTGAGTGTCCGATACTTTGAAACAGTGGCAGCTTAATTAGTATGATTTATCTTGGACTAATCAAACATCCATAATTGTAAAGTATTGCCATATATAGTAGGAAAAACAATAAGAGGAAAAAATGTCACTCATACGTCATGGCTTCAATACATATATGTGTTATTTGGTGTATTAGTTGCACATAAATTAATAAGTATAACCTATCTAACATCTATTGAACACATGGTAATCGGAAATTGTCTAAAAACACGGTTTGGACTATTAAAGTTACTTAAATGTCACTCATACGCCGTAGTGTACAAGTCGAATATTGAGTTTTGTTGTATTAGTTGCACATAAATTAATAAGTATGACCTATCTAACATCAATTGATCACATGGTGAACGGAAATTGATGGAAAATTGCCTAAGAACATGGTCTTAACCAATAGAATTACTAAAATGTCACTCATACGCCATGGCGTTTTTGAGAATTGAACACTGAAACAAAGCCAGATTAGTTATATTGATTTTTCTTGCACTAATTAAGCATGCGTAATTGGTTAATATGTTAGTAGGTATGATGGTAGATAGTCGAAAACGAGCAAGAGTTAAATGTCACTCATACGCCATGCAGTTCCAAATTAGTCAATTGCTTGAAATTCGGTGATATAGAGACATGTGAGTTAAGTTGTTTACCCTATAGGACACGAATTTAAGACCTGGCGACTGTATATTGTCAAAGAAGAAAGTAATAAACGTGAGAAATGCTTAAATGTTACTCATACGCCTTGTTGTTATATACTGAATTGTCGATATTGACAGCATTAGTTGCATGTAAATTGAAAAGTTTGGCATATCTGATATTAATTACACATATTACAATCGTGAACTGCCTAAAAACGTTGCTTGGTGTAAGGTACTCAAGTGTTGCTCATACGCCACGGAGTCATATACTGTATTGCTCGATATTGACAGCTTAGTTGTATGTAAATTGAAGATTTATCCTTATCTGACGATAATTACACATGAAGTAATCTAAACTACATTAAACGTTATTTAATGCGAGGTACCTAAATGTTGCTCATACGATATGGCACTCTAAAACACTCGAAAATTTCATATTTAGTGATCCAGGTGCACATGAATTAAGAAATCTAACGAATCAAACATCAATTAAACATATATATATAACGTAGATTGTACAAAAACACAGTTTTAAATGTGAGAAGAACTTAAATGTTACTCATACGCCACGGTCTCGATATAAAGTCTACACGTTTATACATAAAACTTATTTAAAATCAAATTTCTGGTGAAAAATAGCTTTTATTTAAAGTATTTATAATAATTAGGAAACGAAATAAATTTTTCACTGCCTGAATATTTGAACTTTTGTAGCTGACGCCACTGAAAAAAGTTTTTTTGGGAATAACTCTTATGAGTGTGATAGCGGTTGAATTATAATTTGACTAAAAATTTTGCTTAAAGAATTCCAGAGGTGAGTTTGTAACATAAATATGTTAAAAAAAGATAGGCAGTCAATATTCTTGTATGACTGATACAAAAATTGGTGACTTGGAGGTTTTGAGGGGTAATATACATCAATTCATATATCAAGAAGGCAATGGGTTATATATGAAAGCAAAAAAATCTGAAAATATTTGAACTTAGCTATACAAGAGACCTCTTGATATCTTCGTATTCACGAAAATCTAGGGAGGATCAATGTTTGCTCCCAAAAGAACTTAAATGTCATAAGATCCACAGAAATTAACGAAGTAGGATTATATTCTTATTAAATTTAAGTCAATCTTTCATTTTCTTTGACTTCATTAATTAATATTTTTTAGCTAAAAACCAAAACTGAAACGCTCCCTGTGCCTGTTCTAACCATATTTATATATTTAAGTCACCTTATAAAGAAAAGTGCTCTCTAAAATGTCTATCACAAATCCAACGAATACACTTTCGAGTATATTTCACATATAATTTTAAGTTTTTCAGCCAATAATATAGACTACGTACAAGCACCTAGCCAAGAATATTGATATTCACAGCAAATATAAACTCTGCAAAAACAAGAGAAACTCTTAACTCTTTTCCACTATTCTAGCGCCTAAAAGCACACCAAACCTTTTTAGCAAAATGCTCGTTTATTACAAACATTTCACTTCTCGTGTCGCCGGTTTGACGCAGCACCATAATTGCACTAGCATTTGCGAATAGCAAAACCCAAAACAGCATATTTAACTACAGACTTGACTAAAAGCCATAAAATGCTCATATTAGCACACCAACACAATAATAACACCAGCCCAAAACTCTTGTGCATGCACACCACAAACGCACACCACACAGACACTAAATGCATTTTGCATATTAATATTTTTGGCAAATTTTTCGCAAACGACAAAAGTCAGCAAAAGCAGAAATCATCAGTTGTTCGGCGCCCAATTGCTGTGTACCTGGCCTATTAGCCAGCCTGCCTTCTTAATTATGCATATGCATATGCATATTTAAAGAGACATACACCAGCACATAACTGGCCATTAAAATTGCGTGCAAGCATGTGTGTTTGCTTTATGACCGCTTTTAAATGCCAGCCCATATGCAAATTTAGTTGTGTGTTGTGGTGGTGGGGTGGGGGTGAGTTCAACTAAATTTGTGTTCTGCCAAAATCGTATTGGTGTTGGCGTTGACAAGTGTTTGTGTTTCTGTGTGTATGCATGTGTTTGTATGAGTGTGCGCATTTAATAAAGTTTACTTTTCGGCTTATCAACATTGACCTTTTGCTTGCTCGCACTCTAGTTAGCTCATCATTGATGGCTTTTAATTAAAGTCATGGAATTATGGAAGCATTAGACTGGCATTAATACGGCAGTTAGGAAACTCATAGGCCATTGAGCTTGCACTTAACACTTTGGCATAGAACTTGTGCTTTAATTAAAGCACAAACCGGATTTGGGGAAAATTTTTGTATATTCGAAGGTGGTTTATGTGCGAAGGTTAAGCTATTTTTGTTATTTATGTATTAAAAATGTATACGATAGAATAAGAGATAATATTTTTTTTTATATGCTCAAAAATCTCAGGTTCATACGTGATCGTTATATTATTAAAATAATTTATATTGCTTTACTCCGCTAGAACAACTTTCGGCGAAGTTTGACGAGTATATCGTCACCTGAAATCCAGAACAATATCCTCAAAAAATAGAAATTAAGTATTTTTAGCACATTTTATCATAAATTTCAAGCTTCCGCTCTCAGATATAACCAAAAACCAAAACTGTGCTTTAATGTAAATTTATATTGCTTTGCTCGAAGTGGAGTATTTTATTGCGTACGATTCACTGCGTTATATTATATCTGTTGTATTGTAAAATTCAAGCTTCCGCTCGCAGATATAACCATTTAATAACCAAAACCAAAATTTTATTTCAGTATGATAGGTTTTGCGAGTATTATATCGTTCTTCCTTCGCCTGTGAGCTTATGAGAAGTGATGCTAGGTTATTTTGCATATTAAGTGACGATGTGATCATCTCGATATTTTCCTAATTGAAAAAACTCGTTCGGAAGCTCACAATTTTTAGTCAATCCTATCCTATTTGGTATATCGATTGGAAAATGTATTCTGTTTAAAATTCGGATATATCTTATCATTATGCGAAAGTTGTTCCACCCGGTGCCAGAATAAGTACTCACATTAATTGCTTTTGCTTTCTAGATCTCAAAAGCTAACGAATATTTTTTTCGAAAAGAGGATTGAAAATAAGAAAATCGAATTACCGAACACAAAAATCCGAATACGAATAAATCTTTTTCCGAATCGAGTTACAGAATATCAGATCCTGACATAAACCGAATCGATAAAAAATTGTAGATGGAACCTATTTTATTTTCGATTAAAGTTTGGCAACGAGTTTCTTCGAAAGTTTGATATGCCAATATGATTACATTTAAGGTATCATTAAAAATTTTTGGGGATTCAACTTTATTTTCAGTAGAAGCATTTGAGTAACATAAAGCGGTCAGTGAAGATGGAACATCCAGTCATCCATTCTCCTCGGTTGATGACGATAACATCGAAAAATTTAAAGAAACTGTACTTTAAAACCATCGTGTTTCTAACAATATCTCTCCATCTCTTATGCATCGACTCACCTCAATTTTGTTTAATGTTTTAGGTAGGAGGTGTGTTAATTATCACCGAAAAAAGAATATACATGCTTCAAAATGATGGTCAATTCGAACTAATGTCGTGCTGGAATCTGTACAGGAAACTTCGAAAGCACCCATGTCCACTTAGTATTTGGGCTAAGTGAAAATTCAGGTCCCTATGTCGTCTGTCGATCCACGAAATACGGATGTCCGGTATCATTCTATGGGCCCACCGTCCTTTGAGTGAGGCTTACCACCACTGCTACCATATTGTTAAGCCCTCTCTTCTCTTTTGGCTCCTATAGGCGGCTCTGATGTGTTGTATATTCGCCCGTATTCGCCACCTTGATGTCAATGGGCATCACGCTGGCAATTACTTCAGCAGCGTCACTTCAAATTGTTTGGAAAGCGCTGATAACTCTTAGTGCCATGCTGCCGTGCACTGTGCTTATTTGACTGGCGCATGCTTTAAAGCCTAGCGCCTGGAGCTGCAAGTAACACAACCGATGTCATTACCTTTTCGAGTAAAAATCGCCAGCTGGAACGCACGCAGCTTTTATTTACCACCGTTGTTTATAAACTCTTTAGGATTTTATTTATTTTACCTGCAGAGTGTTCTAGGTGATCCTTAAATTTGAGCCTTGGGTCTATTATTACTTCCAGATATTTTAATTGTCGTTGTGAATGACTAATAATTGTGAAGTTTTGATTAATCAATTTTATCTATTGAATCATTTAATCAACTAAATAATGATGACATAGTTTTAATTATAAAGTGGTGACTATTGACTGCTGACCTTTGAGTCTTTTGTAGCGACTTATAGCACGTAAGTATTACTACGAAAAAATCTGCAGCTAAGGACTAACTTACAAAGTGCTGAGTAACTAAAGCCTGGTATCTAAAATTGATTACGCATTACTGCATACCGTGTATGAATTACTATTCCAAATAAACTCTGGTATTAATATTAAATTTTCAAATCAGTAGTCAGTTGTAACTTGCTTATTTCCAATTAAATACTTTTAATATGGAATCTATCTTTTCTGCTTGTCCACCTGCCAAATAATGCGCTATAAATAAATTTATACTAAATAAGTACGTTAAATCAACTAAAGTCTTCGAGCAAAGTGTATTTGAGTGTTTGACAACTCTTGCCGAAATATGCGAAACAAAATTCTTTAGCCTGACACAGCAGGCTAATAACAATAATTAATTGTATACAACAGATAATCATGGTAATTAATCAAATTTTAATTAATTAAAGCACAACAACAAAGAGCAAAGAGCAACAGACTTAGCAAGTGTGTGCATGTAGTAGTGACTATAAATTTTTGGCATAATTTGATAGGGAAGGTGAAGATGGCAAGAAAGTGCAAAGGAAGTTGTAGGATACTAGGTGGAATAATGAGTGTGAAAGAGAAAGGAAGAGAGGGAAGAACGGAAGGAAGGGAAAGAGAAAGAAAGAGGTTAATAAGTATATAGTGAGAGGGAGAGAGGGTGAGAGAGTGATTAGGAGACAGAAAGTAAGGCAGCGGTAGTACTAAGCTAAGTAGGAATGTGCTAGGGATAGAGTGAGAGGGTGAGAGATTAAGTAAGACACGCAGAGAAAGACAGCGTTAGTACGAAGATAAGCCAGAGTGAACGGGATAGCAACTGAATCTGAAGTGACTAGAAAAAAAACGAGTTTTTGGAATCTGATATACAGTTACCTGCTTACAGCTGCCTTAAGGCAGACTGCTTAATTTATATTTTATAGCAAACTACACGGCTGAGAGCAAATCATATTAGAGACATAAAATTAATAATAACTAACAAAGCAGTGACTTCAGGCTATATACATACTTATACAGGTACATATATACTTTACACAGGTGAAAGATTAGCAAGTTAAGGTGTCCAAAGTGAAGGTGTGTATGTTTCTTCTAAGAATATTTGCTGTATATACATATGCAAGAATGTATGTTTTAGGTACTTATCGACCGTGCAATATTGTCAATATTCCTTGCATTGCCAATACATAAGGCAAACAAAGTGTCAACAACAACTCTCAGCTATATGCTGAAGCTCTTGTGTGTCTGTGTGGGAGTGTATGTTCTAGGCAAGCACTCAGTGCTAACCAAATCAGGGAAATTGTAAGCTAAGAACGTAGACAGCATCAAGTGCAATGCAAATGCGTTGAAATTTACACTCTACTTGTGATTAAAATTTGTCAAAGCAACAATAACAAGAACGAAAACTCTATAAGTGCAACAACAACAACAAGAGCGAACGTTGTATTCATGTAGATTAAATTCATGAAGTTGCAAAATTTATTTACATATTCATTTACATATTTATAGCATAATACATAGTTGATAAGTAATCGTGAACTTTGTGTGTGCGTGTGTGAGGCAGGCGATGCGAGAGCTGATTGCAGCACCAGCAGCACTAGCAGCAGTGGTGGACTTGGCAGCTGGCAGCACGAAAGTTACAGCTGTTTGACCCAACCAAGTGTTTTGTCGTGTCGTGTGCGCTTCAAGTCGTCTGGCTATTTGCCAGATAATAAACTTGTAAATAAACTAGGTTATGCTGTCTTTTGTAGGCGCAAAGACACACACACACAAATATACACACTTATATTCAAAGTGGTGTTAATATGCAGTTGCTGCTGCCTGTCAACAGCTCGTTGCCAGATTATTATTTGAGCGCATTTGATCCTTGACTCCTACTCAACACTTGCTAGCGAACGCACACACTCATACAATCAAAGCAACACTCATACATTTAAACTCACATACATGTACACAAACCCATCTGCATATAAATATGCCTGCGAACAAACAAACTTGACTAGTTGGCGATTATTTGACAGCCTATTTACATGGAACTTTAATTATTTGTTTGAATTTAATTGGATTTTGCTCTGAAACTGAACTTTGTGTACACGCACACACACAAACAACTGTGTATACACACACATATTCATACACATCTATATAAATAAGCAGCAGCTGACCCGTAACTAACCGTAACTAAAGGTTGCTCGCCAAAACTTGAAGTTTGGCTTGCGCTCGGCTTGCTGTTATTGCCCTCCGGCGGCTGCTGTGTCAATATGAATTTATGCAAATCTATTAATTTATAAGGGTTGACTTTTATGTGTCAACAAAGCCGCTCTGTGCCATGATCTGTTTGTTATTAGCAAAAGTTTTGCCGCAGCAGCAGCAGCTACTTTGTATAAAGCTGCTGTTTGCTGCTGTCCGTTATCTGATTAATGTTTTGTGCACCTGTGTTTACAGTTATCTGTAGCGCTTAGGATGGTATTCAAGCAATTCAGTTGTTGTAAGTAGACTTGTGTTTGCTGTAGTGTGGTCAATATCTAAAGGCAATACTTTGAATTGATTCCAAATATTGATCTGTCGTGGGATGTGACTTCGCTTTACCCTTTCAGCAGTCAGAGGTGACCGAAAAGCATTTATGTTGCGGAAATATATTTGAATAAAGAATATCTAGTAAAGTATACTAACTATAACTAACTACTACTACAAGTATACAAAGAAATATTATAGCAATAAAATATAAGGTTGGTATAAAGGTAGTTTCTTTTTTTACCATGAAGACTTGTGAAAAGGCGAGATGTTTCAGCCTCAGTCGTGAAAAGGCTCGACAATGAAGCAGAAAGTACCTACTTGTTTCCACCTCACCGTCGTCCATGCAACTTTGACAACTAGCGTCCGCCAAGATTCGTAGTTTTACCGCATGAATGCCTATTGGACACCGTTCAATAATAATACCAGCGTTGCTGTAAAATCAACTTTTTTCAAGGCAAGTAGTTCATTAGATCTCCTGCGTTCTATTCAAAGCCAACACAGCCACACAGGGTCCATTGGTTCAGTGCTAGAACGCAAAGCACCAAGGGAGATGGAACTCAGTTCCATTCCAATATGAGCGTGTTAGGGTTAACCCGTCTGGCAAGTTCATCGGCTTTGCAGTTGTCATCGATGAAGTAGCTTGCTGATATTTCTAACGAGGACAGATATTCCTTGAATATCTTTGAGCGCACAGTTGGCCAGCTCAGAGCTAGTATTGCCAGTCTGCTCTCGCAGTGAAAGTTCATCCCCTTAAAAGACTTGCACTTCAGAGTACATCTACTACCACCTTCTACCTCTAAAATAATACAGTGTCTCGGCAGCTTAAGCCTAAGATTGAGGGAAACCTTCTTACAGAAAACTTCCCCATGAACCTTCCCTCCTAGCACTTATTTTCCAGCGACTTCTTGTCATCCAAATATCCTTTGGCGGTATGATAGTAAAAAAGAAACCGCCAGGAGAGAATTTCGTCCTCATCCGGACGTATCCTAGTTCAGACCCTTTCATTGACTCTGCTGAATCTTGGAGTATACTTCGCAGACATACACCTACCGGCACTGTCCACGGATGCTACGTATATGTTTCAAATGGCATTAAGTGCTATCGTTGGTGTAGATCGTAGTGCACCAGAGATTCCAATGAGAACCCTTTGAACACGCTCAAGCTTTTTAGCAAGTGTAGGCTATTCAAGCCATTCTTGGATTGACTATGGTTTCCTACAGCCAAATCAGCATTTTTTTATGTCAAAACAACATCCTTTTCTCTATAGCATTGCTACAACAATACATATAAGGCAACCGACTCCTTCCTGATTCTTGCCCAAATATTGGGCCTCAAAAAAAGTTTTCTATCGTGTATAAGTGCTTGGTATTTTACCTTTCCAACAGGTTGAAGATGTACAGCCCCGTAAGGAGAGAGAGGCACGTTTGAGGTCTCATACCTCCTAGTAAATAAGTTCATTTCAGTTTTACTTGGGTTGTTGGCTTGAATACTTCTGTTCGTTCAGTTGTATACCACCTTAGGTTACCTTTCGGTTAGCTCGTAGACGGTATCTAAGATTTTCCTTAAACCAAAAGAGAAGCATCGTCAGCGTAGGCTATAATCCAGTGTTTATACAAATTTTAGTTACCGAAAAATAGCATCTTTATAAATAAAAGGTTTGTACACCCTGTAAACAATTTTCTCTTTAGTTGTTAGTTTATGACACAAAATTTAAATAAAAAGAGGTGGCAACTCCAAAAATTAAAAATTTTCAATTCTTATAAACAATTTTATTACAATTCGTCTCATGAATAAGTTTTTTTTCCCCAAAAATTTTTATTTAAGTTAAGTGGCAACTCTAACAAATAAATTAATAAAATAATTAATAATTTTGTGGTTATATACATACATATTCTTATATCTTCCGACTATTTATTGTTTTCACAAAAAATTTAATTAATGAAAGGTGGCAACTCTATAAAGAAAAATAATAAAAACTTAAAAAAAATTTCAGGCAACTCATTTGATGATGATTTGTTGTTTACACTAAAATTTGCTTTGAAAAAGGTGGCAACTCTATTAACTAAAAATCAGTATATTTTAGAATAAATTTATTGCAACTTATTTTCTGATTATTTATGGCTTTTCCGCAAATTTTAATTAATTAAAAGTGGCAACTCTAAAAAAGATTTTTCTTGTAACTCATCTCCTGATGACTAATTTTTGGTGCTCCAAATTTTATTATGAAAGATGGCAGCTCTATTAGCTAAAAACCAATATATTTTAAAATCAATTTTATACCTTAGCTTCTATTTATTTATTTTTTTCACATAATTTTTAATTAATAAAAAATGGTAACTCTAGGAACTAAAAAATAATAAATCTTGTAAACAATTTTCTGGCTGCTCATTTTCTAAATATTCATTTTATTACACAAATTTTAATTGGTGAATTTAATTAATGAAAAGTGGCAACTCTATTTAAAAAAATTAATACATTTTTGGGACAACTCTTATTCGGACTAATTACGGTATTATTTTCTTAATTTTACATATGTAGTTTGAATTTTGTAATCATATACATATGGCAACCCTTTAATTTTTTTTTATTATTTTAATAAATAAATAAGTACTTTATTAAAACAAATGACTGTGAACATAATTTTCCAGAGAACAAAACTATAAATTATTTAAATCCTTTCCAAAAATAATACTACTTCAGAATTTCTCTTAGATGTCTTAATCATAGAGGCATTTCCTCACACAGCGCACGTAGGTTAACAATATACTGCCGACTTCTGACTCTCCGCTCATTCGTCACGTTTACTTAAATATTTATTGTATGCAATATTTTGCTTTCTCACTTGTAAAGTAAGCACAGTAATTATAACTAAGACACCTGCTCACAGACAAAGCACAACTACCACTAAATGCTAAATATAACTGTTTAATGCATATGTATGTGCATATATTTATAACAGTAGTCATGCGCTTGTTAGATTGAGCTCATTATGTAGCTTTATTACCAGTTAATTTTGCACTGTAATTATACGAATTGGATAATAAATTTGCACAGCATAATATTTGCACGCACACAATTACATATCTGAGGAGTGTAAGTGTATATAAGTGAGTGTTTGTATATGTGAAATTGTGTATATGGTATATGTGTGCATACTCAGTATGTATGTATGAATATATATGCGTATTAGAGGCGTCAATTACTGCTAATGTGCAACACACTTCAACTATCTTCCGTTGCACGTATGTAGTATATAAAATCACCCACACATATGGCAAGAGGCGTGTTCCAATGCGCGTGCAAGGACATCAGCTGCTTGAATTAATACCTTTGTGAGTAAAATTTATTAAATGTAAGTGCGCAAAATGTTGAGGTCAGTGGGCATGACGACAATACAAATTATGATCAAAAGATTTGCTACTCACGACACTAATATGTGCTGTTTAATATACACACTACATAATGTTACGCATACGCCATGGTGTTCACAGGCCAACAGCAGCAGCAGTAGCGCCTATTAATATGTATAATGAATTTTAATTAACAAAGCTACTGACGGCAAGAAATTACAACTATGTGTGTGTGAGTGTTTGTGTGTATATGTGCATGTGTTAGTGCATTAATAATTGCTTACAAGCAGTAACTTGCACGTACGTCTACATTTGCCCACGAGCTGTTCGCCTGACATATGTGCTGTTTAAATATTTATTTGCGCAACAAATGTATTCATACTTGTAGATTTTGTTACCAATTAGATATGCTAGTGGGGAAATTCACATTCAAAAGATTATATTTGTTAGATAGTAACTTATGGCAATAAACACACATATCTATACGAGCAAAGCTGAAATTATGTTGAATTGTGCTATTAATTAAAATGTTAATTGCGTATATGCTATTAAAGGAGGCGATGAATATTAACTGAGCAGCTTTACAGACACACACATACAAATATAAACACATATACATTACCACACACTCATAAAATTACTAAGCAGCATAATGCTAATAATGAGCGTAATAGAAATATGCTCACCTCTATATTTATATGCATATGTATGTGCATGTTATTACCTTTGATTTATTCATAAGACAATCTACAAATATTTGTAAATGCACGTGTCAGCCAACACTCAAACACATACTCACACACAGCGCATTTATAAATAATACTTGATCTCTGCGCATTTTCCACACTTTGACTTTTTGCTTTTCAATCGCAACCGAATTTGTATTTCTTAATAAGTTGTCAGCAACAGCAGCCGTCAGCTTTTTGACAAGCACAAACGTGTTTTCGTAGCCGAGCAGCAGTTCAACCACATCAAAGGTGCGTTTGTTTCTATTGCCAACACCGAATTTCAAATCAATTTTGGATGACACTGAGGAGTCCTGAAATATATTTTGCTAATTAGATATTCATTTTCAATATTTTGGTTTGCTGAAAGCCACAAAAAAGTGGAATTCGGTTGTATAATTCGTGGTGCAATCTTCACTTACTCTGCTAGCATACATTTGCTCAAATTTGACTCGAACTCTTAAAAAATATAGATTTTTTACTTATATTAATATAAACTTACATTACCGCTTTCAAAATATACTCTTGCTTTGAGCCAACACAAGCATGCCAACGTTTAATCAAATATTTTTAGCACCTGTTATAAGCCTCGGCGCTTCAGAGCTTTCAGCGTGTAACACTCAGTGGCTTCAATCGTCTGCGAATACTCCAAAGCAGATTTTTCATTTTCCATAATAGTAAAATATCTCAAGAAAACAATTCTGTTGAAGATGGGATAACTATTTCCTGAGGTTTGGCCAAAAGTTCTGACTCATTCATGCCACGTATGACTTCAGATGGGCCCTCTAAACCCCCAAGTAATATACCTAATTGGCCGTTTGACAATTTCAAACGAACTTGTGATGAACTAGATTACTGTAAACCAACGATGAGCATTATTTTATTTTTTGAACCATTTTGATGATCGCTTTCGCGTAAGTATCATTTTTGGAGCTGCATTCGCTAGATTGTTGGACCCTTTCGACGTCATATTCATAAACCAAAGTCAAGTGTTTAATATACATACATAAGTATATACTCGTATGTAGGGTTCTCCTCTAAGTTGTCAAGCATATTTTGTGGGACCTGTGATATAAATGCCTCGTAGTAATGATAATTTTGTCGTTCATTTTATTAGGCGTAGCAGGTATTTTATCTCTAATACTCCACAGAAGTAATTTTTTGACATTCTGACTCTTGGTAGTGTTCCGAATTTTGTGTATTTTTCCAACATCAGTTGAGCACAGTAAATATTCTTCTATATATTCGAAGAAACATGTTATCAGACATGTTAGTTCTTGTTAGATGCCTGAACTCGTCTAAAACATATATGCTTCTGTGTCCCTCATAAGTATTGTAAGCTCATTTTATCGTAGAATGAACTAATATTGCACCAAAACGAGAGTATGTAATAGTTGCCTGTGTCTTGGCTTTGTTTACTTTTTTTCTTTCCGAAAAGTATGGCTTTTTGCAAGGTTCAAGCTTCTGTAGTCGTTACACAGCGTAGTAAAGATTTACACAATATTTCAGTATGTTTACAATTTATAACAGCACTAAAAGCTCACTTAAAGTTTAGATACATGAAGGTTACAACTTATTTTCTAATTTTCATATATTACTGCTGTAAAAATGAATTCTTGAAAGCTTTAAAAAATTGATGAAAGCTTCACTTAAGCTCTTGAAAATTTTGTTAAAGATAGTCAAACCATATATCATAAATAAATATGAATAATACTTATCAGAAGTAACTAAAATTTCGCTTTTTATGGTTAAACACCTCTCTTACATCACTATGTAAAAATGTTTGTGAAAGCTGCGAAAAGTTTATGAAAGCTACATTGAAGCTCTTAAAGCTTAATCTTACATCCTATTGTAGAAAAATTTAATGAAAGCTGTGAAAATTGCTGAAAGCTCCATTTAAGCTCTTAAAAGCGCCCGAAACTTTTATAACAAATAAATAGTAAAACCATTTAGCATAGATACATATAAATAATAATTATGAAAAGTGACCAAAATTTCCCTTTCTATTGCTTTCTACTTCTCTCACATCCCTTTGTTACTTGTAATATTTATTAATTTATTTCCCTTTTGTTTTAATTATTAAAAGCTAAAATAAAGCAGCCTATTTTCCAAACCTAAATCGCATTCTCACCAAAGTAAAATTATGAAATGTACCACAACAAAATTCCATAATAAATTCAAGGTAGACCACATATCCATTAACTTTACAACTTCCGACGGCGTCTATAACTCACACCAACTCACCGATTCGAAAAGTTGCACATTAAATATTCTTCATTTCAATCTTTTAATACATTTATCATAATTTTCAAAACTTCACATCACCATTATTAACTTAACTATAAAAGGCATGCAAAAAAGGGAGAAAGAGCAAGTTTACTGCACTACAATTTTACCATATCAAAGCTATAAAAGCAGAGCAGAACCAAAGTAACCGGACCAAAATAACCAAAACGCAAGGAAGCAAGGCAGGCACTACATAAAAACAACAACTACACCCCAATACATATATTCACATATACATTTAGTTTTATATAGTACAACATTGAGTAGGAGAGATGTAATTTAAAAGCTGCTAGCGGCTAGTTTTTAGGTGTTTAAATATTTCGACTGAGCTTCACCGCATGCCAGAGTGACCGCAACTACATGACTTTTATACAAAGCTTGCCACATGAGTGTGAATATATGTAAAGCTCTGCACTTTTGGGTCTGCATATAATTTGGTAGAATATTCCGTTGCCACTTTCTGTGCGCTGTTAAATAGAGGCGTGCGAGTGTTTAAAGCTGCCCAGTAGTAATTGAGAGCGATTACAAGTTTTTAAGAAGAAATGTATATATTTATTTGATTACAAAGCTTTCATTACAGCTTTTACTTAATTCATCAGTGAAAGCTTATTTAGGAAATTAGCCTAACGTCTAGAAAGAAAATAAGTGGAACATCTCTTTGATAAGAAAAATTGATTATTATATAGCTTTCTTAATTATTAATTAAGCAAAGATTGATATTTGCGTCACAACATAAAGTCTAAATCCAAGAAAATTGCAGAAAATGTTAGCAAAGCTTTACAAAAATGTTTGCTATGCAAATATTTTCTTCTAAATCGTGGCAAGTTAAAATCAGTCAAATTGTTAAAACAAAAAATTTGTATAACCTTCTCACCTGTAAACATAAAAACGGGAATAAACACAAAAGCTCAACAGAAAATAGCAAAAGCTCCTTTTAAAAACAGGTCAAGATTTTATACTCTGATCAAATATTCTTGAAATCGAAAGGAAATGTTACTGGAAGCAGGTGTTCAAAATCTAAAACTCCAACTTTCTTTTAAAAAGGGTTTCATGAACTTTCAATACTTTTAGTTAAGCCTTTGTTTCATACATGTATACACATTTGTTTGACACAACTTTCGAAGTAGACGGATACCAAAGTCTGTGAGTGTATTATAGAGATGATTATGTGATCTTTCAAAGTTTAATTGTAAGCCACAATCTCCTAAAAAAGCTCCTTGAGCTGCAAAACTTTTCCTTTAATGCTTACCTTCTTAGAAAGCTTAATTCTTTCAGTGAAAAAGCCTATTATAGGGTCTATCATTATGATCTCTCAAAGCTTTTTATCTTTAATTGGTAGCCACGTTCTTCTAAAAAAGCTCCGTCAACTGCATAACTTAATACTTAACAAGCCTAATACATTAAGAAAAACTAGTCAGATTAATTAATTATTTAAGTTATTTTATTTAAGTTAATTATATAATATACACAACATTTGAAAGCTTTTATAAATTAATAAAAATTCTTTGAAAAAAGCTTTTTTAAAATACTTCCAAGTTAAAATTAAGTTCTATTTGAATTAGTTCTGCAAAAAATTAGTGAAAGCTTTTGAAAAGTACTGAAAGCTCTTTTTAAAGCTTTCCAAACTTAAATATTCTTATTATATTTTACTATTAACTTATTTCTTTGACAATTAATTCTGCAAGAAATTGGTGAAAGCTTTTGAAAATGAATAGAATTTGTTTTTTCAAAGAAAGCTTTTTCTAATATATTTCCAATGTCGAACTCTTTTTAAAAAAAGCTTTTCTTAACATATTTTCAAAGTCAAACTTAGTTTTATTAATATTTGTTCTGCAGAAAAATGGTAAAAGCTTGCGAAAAACACTGAAAGCTCTTTTTAAAGCTTTTACAACTTAAATAATATAAGTAAATTTTACTTTTTATACTTAGTTCTTTGAAAATTCGTTCTTCAGAAAATGAGTGAAAGTTTTTGAAAATAAATGAAAGCTTTATTTAAAGCTTTTTAAGTTTCTTGAACATTCAAAAAAAAAACAAAAAATAAACAGTATCACACATAATTATTACACCCGCGCTCTACTGAGTTCTCAACGAAATTCCAACCAGCAAGCGTTTTTGTTGCGAGCATACATTTTGCCGGCAGTGATTTCGTCGCACACAAAGGCAGCAACTATGCTGCATTCCAGTTTAAATATATATATTTTGTTATTTTCGGCAAAAATCTACTATAAACAGTAACACTAACAATAACAACAACGAGTTGAAATCGGTAACAACAGAATTGCGGAAACTTACAAAAGATAAATTGCTCGCACTCAAGCCTTTTGACCCCAGCGCGACTAAAGTGAGGAAGATTAATGACGATAGTACCCCGCAAGCCTCCACAGGCCAGCGGGTGGGCGCAGTATAAATGAGCGTAGCTAAGTAAAGGAGTGCTAAAAGCTGAAAACACTCGGCGGGTAAGGTGTGAGCGGAAGCAGTAGCTGGCAGCTACTGAAAAGTCGAAATAGTTTCGGCGGTGTATACCGTTTTGCCGTATACGTACATATATATAGTTATATAGTTAGCTTGTATATATGTTGAGGACGAGTAATAATAGCTCGCTCTATGCAGCTCTTGCAACAACAAACACAGCAATAATTGTGGGTGCTAAGTGATGAAGCAGCATTTGAAGCCAAGTAAACGCTTGAAAGTCGAGCAGCTGTTGTCGGTTGGTGGAACGCCTGGTCGCTTGAATGCCTGTCTGGCTAAGTGACGAACTGATTCAGCGTGTTGGCGTTTACCCCGGAGAGAATTTAGCATTTAAGTGCTAGACAAAGCACTGCAATGATATTAGGTGCGAGTAAGAGTAACAATAGATATGAGAAAAAAGCAACAATAATGACAACAACAATAAAAACAACACTAGTGCCCACATGCTGTCAATGTTGTGTGTGTTGGACAGCAAATGCCCGGATGTGAGTAAAATACTTTGTTGCAACAACAAAGCAATAACATAATCATTTTAGCACAACAACTACACCCGAGTACAGTGTCCATCAAACTGTGTTGTGGCCGTGTAGCGCTTGTTTTCATATACATATGTTGCATGTGTTGTTGTCGTGTGGTTGCGCCGTACAAGTGTTATAGTTGTATGCCTCTTTGTAATACATATTGTTGTACAATCCATCGTCTTGTACGCATTAAACACTTCCCACTTCAATTTTCTCTTGTCTCACTTAACGACTAAATGCATGATGGCCAGCGGCTAGGCGGTGATTGTTGTTGCAATTGTGTATATACAACAAAAAATAATATATGTATGTATGTGCCCAGCTTAATTTACATTTCTATGTATTTAAGTATGAACATGCTTACAAGCCAATAAGCTTTCCTATAAAGCAGCTGAAAAATAAAGTGCGCCTAAAGGTATACTTCTATATGCAAACCATTTAGCATATAAAATTGAAGTATTATGTGGCAGCTCACGCAGTTTGTTGCCGCTTTTTCTTTATTTTTCAATGCTCTGGCGCCTCTAATTATGCAATAGTGAATACGGAAATAGCTATTTCTTAATGAAGCTTTCAGCTTGATTTAAAGAGATTTGTATAAATAACTAGGATATAGTCTAAGAAAAATTTTTCAATCAAGAAGAAAAATATTTAGTTATTTTTTGTTTGTCCTTACGTTCCAATTAATATATAGGCAAATTTTTCACCTTCTAAACACCAATCCACATTTGCATAATTTTTGGCGTAAATGTTCTCAATTCTTTGCAATGCATCGCAGTTGTGAAATTCTCAAACGGTTAATATGACTAATAAATATAAATATGAATATTATGGTTGGTTGAAACAGTAGCTCTCAAAGGCTCCTGACCACAAGAGGCCTCACTTGAGAGATTATAGCCATTTGGAAAATTCTAAAGGTCTTATTCTTTATTTATTATATATATCCAGTTCACGTTTATTTGAAAATATTTTTCGATATTTCCAAGTTGATCCGGTAAAAAATATCGCATACTAATTTTTGGAGAGCTATTTCAGTTTCAGATTCAGACTCATAAGGCTTTCCTGATACCCTGAACTAAGTCTAATAAACACAGAAATATTTTCCAGTTCTTGTCATCACAGTCCATTGCTGCTGTGAGTGCGTAATAAAAATTATTTATAAATTATTAAGTACATATCTCCCTCTCCTCTTGTTTATCGCATTTCACAATTCTATTTATGCCTTTGTTTTGCCTAAAACTTCGCCAGCATGCACACTTCTTATAATATGTATGCGATTATACTTGCAAAGATACTACACGTGTTGTGTATAAATCTGATTACCTCTGGCACGCAGCCGTGAATAAAAAATGAAACGACGCAGAACAGAAACGCAAAGTATTTCCGCCTACGGTGGCTGGTATCTGTTATGTGGTATCGAGTTGCGCAATTGCGTGTACGCTAAAAATAACTCTCTAGGTGCCGATCAATTACAAATTTATTGGAAAATGGCTACTGATTGCTGCTCGCGTACACAATCGTATAATATGCTAAACCTGCGTGTTTTGCTAATAATTTTTTTCTCCATTTGAAGGTTTCTCTTTTCTAGAAATAATTTTGGTAAGCCTAAAATACTTATGTTTCGTAAAGTACCACGAAAATTCATTTAAATTGAGGTTCTTTTGTAAATATGAAACCCTCGACGAATATGCGATTTTTTACCTATCCAAATCATAGTTTTTACAATAATAGTTTTATGCCTGCTGACATGTCTGCCAATGAGATGGTGACCTATCAGCACTCCTACAACAGTTTTTATGTATTTTATTTCGAATTTGATTAGTTAACATGTACACGCCATATTCTGCTCATGTCATGTTTATCTGTTAAATATCTAGAAGTAGTCAGGAGCATATAGTTTCCCTGTTCATCGGAGTCTGACAGTTCCGTTACCAAGAATATCACTATGTTCTGAAACCTATAGCAGACTTATTGTAAAGTAGGTGGTTAGATCCACTAATGCATCAACATCTTCTTTCACCTTTAGAGACTTTAGTGATTTCAAAACCGCTTAGCTATCCATATAATGCTGATAAATATATATTTTTTGTTGTAAGCACCCTTTTTGTCAGAAAAAGGAAGATTTCTTTAATTGTTGTGATCTCCGTTTACAAGACACTGCAGTGGTCGCAGCTAGAAGGTGATTATGGTATTTAATTTTCCATAATTCCATAATTTTTTAACATTCCACTTCCCAATCGCCTGTAAAGTTTGGATCTCACCGTATAGATAATTACTACTATGTAATTTTTCACCTCAGCCCTACTCCACTCTTCTCTGGAAGGGTAGGCAATATTATAGACCGACCAATAAATAGAATATATCGTTTAGTGCCTGCCATGGCATTGTTTTAAGAGCCCTATTGGTGACTATTATGCAGATTTATGTTCTCCTGTGGATACTGTAAGAGATCTTTCTGCAAAACACGGTCAGATTATACCAACTTTTGGCGTTGACGTTGTGAAACGAAAAAAATTCGAACTACAGTCCTACTTTCCGTATAACACAATTCTTGCTTTCAGCTGATATGATAAGAACGTTAGAGTTCATAACTAAAGCACCAAAGAACACTTGGTGCTAATAGTTCATTGAAGCTATTGAACCTTACGTCGAATAAGGGCCATTAATTTAAAAGCCCTAAACAACCAATAAATAGACTTCAGTGTCTTTGTCTGTTTTAATACCGAAAATATCGGTCATCTCTGGGAATTGGGAATTGAGCTCCCGTAACTTCTGACGAGTCATCAACGAAGTGTGTGGTCTGGCATTGTCTTGCTGAAATACTACTCCCTTCTTATTGGCCGATTCTGGACGCTTCTGATCAATTGCCTACTTCAAGCGCTCCAGTTTGAAGAATTAAGCGTCTGACCATATGGGAGTAGCTCATAGTGCATGATTCCGTTCCAATCCCACCAAACACACAGTAAAACCTTCCAGCCTTCCGTAGATGGTTTGAAATGGTTTGGTGACTAATTTACATCTTCTGGCCGACGTCACGATATGCCTTATGCCGGTATAGCCCGATGTTTTCCATGATTTGATCGGTATTCGTCGTCACAGATCTTCCGCCGGCTGGCTTATCTATGGTGTCGTTTTCACCCGCCTTGAATCGTCGAAATCATTCGTCCACAATTCGAAGTTATAGAGTACCATCCCCCAAAGCAACATTAATCTCACGGAACGTTTATCTGCGGATTTGCCTTTAACGAAGGTAAACTTTAAAATATAGCGAATTTCTGCGTTAGTGAACTCCATGTTTACACGTCTATAACTGTTGAACGCAATATCCAAACTAATTATGCATAGCGTCGTTTTGTATAATAGGTTATGTTAAGACTTTTCAAACGATGTATAGTATTGCCAGAAACGAGCACTGTAAGACTTTATACATAGCCGCGAAATTCAAAAAACAAAAAGGCGGAAGGTAGATATTTGACAAACTAGTATTATATTTACCTAGAAGCTACATACAAATGTTCCTTCCTTAGCTCCACAAAACTTTTAAAATTTCCCAACTCAAATGCCACTCATTTTCTCCTTCTAAACAAAGTACGCATCGGGGGATTATATCACCGATGCTGCTTTTAAAACCACAAATGACAGCGATGTGATGTGCCGCAAGAGCGTATAACTGTACTTGAGTGCTAAATAGGTACTAAATAACTACATTAACAACAAACACACGTACACACGCAAATTGCGAGCGCTCGAAGGCATAAAACAGCTGCCAAATGGGTTAAAAGCAGCTGCCAAGCGCGCGAGTGGCACATGCAGATATAGTAAAGTATATATAATTTCGATTACAGCAACTCATTTGTGCAAAAACCGTTGATGCGCAAGAACACAGAAATCCTTCGAATATCATTTTCACAACAACGTTTAGCGCTTTTCAGGAACCCAACATAAAGGAAGACTGTGAAGTTGCTATGCGTTATATAATGTTGCAAATACACATACAAATACGCGCGCTTACATGTGAAAGACATTTAATGCCATTTAGCATACAATTTACACCATCAAAGCGGGAAGGTAGTCGGAAGAAACAAAACACCAAAAAAAGTAGAAAAAAAACGCTGCAAGGCAGATAAAGGCTTGGCAATACGCGAAAACAATTTTCAATGCCATGTTGCACAATCAGCGATGCATGTCAGGTACACAAATCTACACTTTGTGTCAGGTACGCCGCTTGTTTAACGCGTCCTGTCACTCACACGCTTACGCCTTTGAGCGATTATTGCCAGCCGACTTTGTTGTGGCACCTGCATTGTTGTTGTATTTGTTGTATTCTTTGTGAGTGGCAGCAGCGTTGATAAGCAGCTATACGCAATTGAAATTTACACGCTGATCCAGCTGCGTAGACACATGCAGATATACAAATAGAGCCATATGCTGTACATACACATATACACATACATACACATACATATATGTGCACGTTCACGCACTTTGGCAGGTGCGCGGTATCAATTTCGCACACACACCCATACACGCATGCATTCGTAAAGAGCTAACAGCCAACAGCTGCTGTTGTTTTCACCTAAGTCCTTTGCGAATTCGCGCAAATTGAATGGCATTTTGTATTTTATACGCGCCGCGTGTTCAATTTCACTTTTCTCGTACGCGTTGGCAACGCTGGCTGACTGCCGCAGCCATTACGACACAAATCCGCAATCATTTCCTGTCTGCCACAGCAGCGCAAACAAACAAGCTGTGAGATATGCTGCCTTCGCGCGCTTTTCACCTTGTGCGCCTAAAAGCATGCCTCGGCAGTGTTGGTTGTAGCAAGCAGCTGTGTGTTTTAGCATGAATGCTGGCGTGAGCGAAGCGTACGCAGCGCTGCTTACTGCTTGATAAATGTGCGCGCTGCTCTACGCTGTCGTACTCCCTTCAAATATAAGTGTGTGTGTGTATCACTGTTCGAGCGTATTGTTTGTTTGAACTTTCAATTCCATGAAATTTTCTACTTATTTGCTGCTTATCCACTTTCTACACGCGCACACACTGAAAGAACTTGAAGCTACTTTTTTCGCATTTTTCCTGATTTCTTTTTTTGTTTTTTTTTTTCCTTGATCGCACCTTTGTTGCCTTTGGCTTTGTGTGTATTGCCAATGCGTGGCTTTTGATTTCGTTTCGCCGCTGCTGCTGCACCATTTGTTACACATATTGCTTTAGCTTTTGATTTGTACGCATATCTTTTGTTTGAGTCCTTCAAACACACTTGTTTTGTTTTTTTCTTCTACTCCTTCCACCCAGCTCACACATATGCCTCAATCATTACTGTCAAGCAGCCCACATTTTTTAGGCGCGAAATTGTTACATGTGTGTGTTATTTGGAAATTGGTTACATTTGATTAACATGTTATTGTACTTATCCTTGAAGGTCCTTAAAGGATTTGATATATTCCTTTTGCTTGAAAATCCGTATTCATCTAATTTTCTTAAAATCTAATACCTCAGAGGATGCTTAAGCTGACACAAAGTCTGTTTGAAGCAGCGGCATTACATGATTGAAGCAGTTTGATCTCCATAAGTGGGGTTAGGGGTATGTCTTACGGCTCACAAGTGGTATTAGACTAATAAGTCAGTTTGTTGAAGATAATTTGATATTCAAAAACAAATCGTTTACAGGTTTTAGCCAATCGACTGTGTTACTTATAATTAAGTTCAAGAGTAGATAGGCACTTAGGAGTGTAGCCACTCAGGTCTCAAATAGCGCTCTATGTGACCTTTTCATATACTTACTTTCGTAAGATATTTATAATCTTATAATTTATGTCGCTATCTCATTTTATCTTTTCGCTCAAACGATTTGAGGATCTCAACGAAGCTTCTTATATCCGTTATGTTCTTTGTAGATACCTGTACAAAATTTGGTCTGTGATGGGTTCCAAGTATTTTGTTCGGGTTTGCATTGGGGCTGGACATTTATAGAGAAAGTGGAAAACCATTTTATTAATCCCCTCTAACTTGCAGTTGCCATAAATACTGTTATACGATAGACCCATTTTTAGCGCATGCTCATCAAGGTCGAAGGTCAGTGCCTCATTATAGTAGCTGTAAGTCTAAAAATCTTGGGCTACTATGTTATTTAATAAGTCCATGGTTTTAACTTTGTCATATTTGGATCATACCTGCTCCAATATCCCATTTGAGCTGCTGAAAGTCCGAAAATACCATTCCTGGACCTATCTTACTTAATGAATCTTTAGTTGTTGTTTTACTTGGATCATATCAACTCCGTTATCTTGTAGTGGTTAATTGATTTCCATCGCTTCTGAGTTATTTGCTCAAAGTGAGTACAAAACTCTCTTTTGATCATTCCCAGCGGACAAATTATCAACTTCGCTTAGTATTCATGTAAAGAGGATTCTATTTTTGCCAACTCTTCTACTTTTTCGTTGTCGGAAATGTTGCTTTGGTCGCGAACACAAATTATGAGCAAATGAAATTAATCTGTCAATGAGCTTAAGGCCTTCCTTCAACTACTGACTACGCTAGAGTTCATATGTGGCGTCGACAAGGCAAGCACTGTGCATTATGGTAAGCATTGTAAACATATCACTTAATATCAACCTATGAAAATGTGACAAATTTTATTGCATTTCGTCGCTCTGGAGGAGCAACTGCTGAAAATATCTGCAAAATAATGAAAATTTTCGAGTTTAACCTCAATGTAGGTACAGTTTCGAATGTTCAAAAACTAACCAATGCACTGGTTATCAAAACTACAAAGTCAAGCAAAAACGATAGCTGTCCAGACACGACAAGCTTGTTCAAGCAGTGGCCAAGTCAGGATTAACGGTCAGTTTAGCTTTATTTTTGCTGGCATTGGCAGAAAATCAATAACTTTGAGCTACTCTCTTTCTGAGGAATACTTAATTCGGAGTGTAGTGGTATCGATTGGACCGCGTGAAGGTAGCGATTGTCCAAAAAGAACCAGCTTTATCCAATAGTGAAGGAACCGTGTTTCATCAAAGTTTGGCTGTGAGTTTCTTATGCATCCACCTACCACCAAACAACAACATTGCCAGTTGTTAAGTCATGATCACACATGATCATAGAACACACAGTGTTATACTTATTAAATAAATGTGATTTAGATCATGTCAATGTTACATCACATTGTAAATGATCAGATCTCAACGCTCAATTACTGAAAAGTGTCATCTCTCAGGCACTTTTTGGCCTTCAGTTAAAACTTCAATAAACTCTCAGCCAAAAATGCCAAATCATTAAAAATTTGATCTTTTCTCTTCTCTAGTTTTTTTACATATCAGCTCCTTACTCTCTTTTTGAATTTTGAATTCAATGGTCTTCCTTTTCCTATATACTTTTTTTGAAATAAAATATTCCCCATTAACCAATGGTTGAAAAAAGTTATAAGATAAATTTGTATTAATTTACAACAACTTCTATGACATTTTTTTGAAACCTGAAAACTTTGTTTCTTCTTTTGAAATGTAGCAAAATACCAGTCAAGCCGCCACACAAAAGTTTGCAAATATTTGTTTTTTCCAATAAAAATTGTGGCAAAAGGAAGGTCGTAAACTTGCATTTGACCCTTTACTATAAAATCCTTCCACCAAACACCTATACTACCGCGCGTCGAAAAATCACAGCAAAGCTGCAGAGGAAAGTTGACCCCGCAACATAATTGTCGCCGCCAGCGGGCGCCCACCAGTGAAGCGTTTCAGCCTTTCGCAAAACTTTCGCAAACAAGCGTTTGATGTCGCCGTGACTTGGCCATATGCCAAAAAAGAAACTAAAATAAAGATACATAAAATCTAAGTTCTAAGCAGAAATGCCTAAAAGGCTACTGCACACTGCCACCAATCCACGGTAAAGCCAGTTGACACGCTGACACAGAATGTCAGCACTATCCCCACCAACAACTGGCAAATGAAAAAGCAAATTTGTGTGGGCCAAACGCAGCTGGGGAATTTAAAAACAAATAAAGTGGCGAAAGTCAAGCGCGCTCCTAGTGGGAGAAATAGAAGAAGTAAGAAAAACCGCAACAAAGGGCATAACTAAAGACAAATATGCAAGTGGTCCGCAACAGTGGTGAGAATTGCAGCTGTGTTGGCAGGCAGTCAGAGGAAGTCAAAGAATTTATGATGACTGGTGTTGGTGATGGTGGCGCCCCATGCGGTCACTGAATCGGAAGCTTCAGTGCTTGCTGTAAAATAAAATCACATGCCGAATGCTTTCCTTTCCTGTCTTTTTGTTTGAAAGCATAGCGTGATCGCCGCTAGGGTTCCGCTCATATGTATATGTTCGAAGTGACCGAAATTTCCCCAGAGAGCCAGCGCATAAAATAGAGGCAAACAAGCAGAAAATTGAAAGATGAGTGCCAAGTCAAGACAAAAGTGAAAGAAATGAGAGTACTTGACGCTAACTCAGTTGGGGTCAAAGTGAAAGCGAAAGTTAAAGGTCACTCGTGGAGTATTGTAAAATATTTATTTGTAAATTTTATATGAACAAATTAAATATAAATAAAAAGGGACGCGGGGGATTTGATCTGAGCACCTTAAGTGGATGCGCTTGAGCTTTTTTGGTAGTGGAATAAAAGTCAGTGTAAATTTACATTTCGCAAGAACGCTTAAGTCAAATATAGTTAGGAGGGCTCTTAAGGTTCTTCGTCAATATAAGTGTAACTCTAGTTTGACGAAATCAGCTTACAATCAACTTGTTTGGGGATTTCAAACATCTTCGGAAAGGTATGATCTTTCTCATATTAAAATAACTTTCGGTGGAATATAGAAGCTTCCAATGGATATCTCTGCAATGTTCATTCAACTATCACAATCTAATTTCTGGTGCTAATAGGTTAACAATTGGAATCTGGATTTTGAATCCTTTTGAAGATCCAATATCGAAACATTGTACTGAAGTATTTCTCATCGTTCTTTCCCATAGTTCTTCTGTAGGCACGCAGGAAAAGGGTCAGACCTCTGTGAACCCAAAAGATTGGACTAGTACCTAGCAGATATGCGATCGAAAACTTGGATTATAGTAAACTTGAGGAAATTTTTCGTGAGAACAAAAAACGATTTAGAGGGATAAAACAGAAGAAGAGAGAGAGAGATAGATTTAAAGATAGACGCCAAAGTACGTAGGATTAAGAGAGCGTGAATGAAAAATTTATTGAGTAATTGGAGACAAAAGTGATAAAGGATGCAGATAGAGAACAAAATCAAGAGCGGGTAAAATAGAGAGTACAAAAGTTGGTGCGATTAAGAGAGCGGGAGCGAAATTTTTTTTAGTGATTGGAGAGAAAAGTGATTGAGGGTGCAGAGAAGAGGAAAATCTGAGAGCGAGTACAGTAGAGATACCGGAGCAGAAAAAGAGAGCGAGATTCGAGGATATAGAGAGAGATACCAAAAAGTCGGAAAGAGTACAGAATTGTTTTCAAAGCTATGAAAAAACGAAATTCATTATATACCATAACCATATACCCAACCTTACCAAAATGAAACAATATTGCTGAATTTAGTATCCGAAACAAATTTATTCGATAATGAATTTCTTTCAGAATAAAGATAAGCTTAGATGAGAGATAAAGAGATTTAAAAGCAGAGGCCAAAGAACGATCAAATATAAGAGTGGACGTTTACTCCAAAATCAGCTGAAATGATATGTCTTTCATCAGGAACCTATTTAAGACCTATGCCAGCTTACAAGAGAGAGTAAGCATTCACTTTCCTATTTCTTCCTACTTTTGCTGTTTCGCTGAACAGTTTAACTTAATTCAACCTAACTTCAAATACATCATTCTGCACTATAAAACTGTCATCTGATCAAACTTGTTCCGAACTGAGAAGAAAAATAAATTTTACGTCTCTCAATACCCTGGACCTTCAGTGAATTTTGGATTTTCCGGTTTTGGCACAACTTCCAAGCGTCATTCGCCAAATTATTCAAAAAACTCACGTTTCGCCACCAGTAAAGACACGTTTGACGAAATTAGGGCTAAAGCTAGATTGTCAAGCATCTTTTATGTGACTTCTACTTAAGATCCTTTGCTACTTCTAAAATTATCCAAAATATATTAAGTCGATCCAGAAGAGATCTTGAGATCCATTACCATCTCTCTACTCCATATGGTTTGTTATCCGAAAAAGTAACCAATATGTATTAAGTCAATCAACAAGAGATATTGGGATCCATTGCTAACTCTCTGATGCCAACATCTCGAATTTCCAGTACTGCTTCTTTAACTTTTTTGGTGTTATATTTATTAAAGGAGTTGAATGGAGAACTCGCATAACTTGTTGATGATTTTACAACCTTCACCAAATGCCTTGTATCACTTATTTACTTATATCCGTGACAAAATAGACTTCCCAAGATACTTTTGACGATTCCTTATCAGAAACTCTATTGGAAGCCCAAAATTTGAAGCTAACTCGTTCTACTCTATTGCAGTTTTCTCACTTGAAAACATCGGAATCTTCCGAAACAATGCGTTGAGAAGCATTTATTGTGGAAAATAAGATCGGAAAGAGAGGCAATTTTGGATACAGTCACAATTACATGGTTCAAGTAAGGACGTATTGCTTTTCAAACTTAAGATATTCTCTCCAATTTCCCTTTATAAAGTTCGCATCTTGCTTTGTAAAAAAATTAATCACGGTTAATTAAATTTCGCTACGGCTTACGTTAATGAATTCCATAAAGCTTGTATAGCCAAGCTGTTCACCTCTCACGCCCACTTTCGTAGCTACAAGGCCAAGGATTATTATTACAAGCATACATGTGGCTAAACTGTTAGGTGAGTTGCGACACACAAGGCTTGTCAGAGCAACACTGAAATGTTGCTGAGTAGAGCATAATATTCCGGTTCACAAAGCAACGTGACATAACAGATTGACGATGTCGTTTGCCATAATTGTAACAAGAGGAGGCATACAAAGACATAGTAAAGGCGAAGCAACGACTACATGATTATATATAGTATACATATATAGATATATGTATATATATATGAATGTGTGTGTGTGTGTGTATGTACATCGCTGTCGTTGGTTGCGTCAATTGGAAGCTTTGCCACACCAGCACAAACTTGCTATAGCATACTTAACGGCGCTTAAACAGCAGCGCTCACTTCTACGCTCAGCGTTGACTGTTTTATATACGTGAGTATGTGTGTGTGTTTCACGTGGCAAAGATAAGCCGACATGAAATGTGTAAGGTGCCAGTGGTTTTCCAGTTGACATAGATCCCGCTGACTTGGCGCACACACACACACACACAGACACACATGCAAACAAAGAAAATCCCGGGAGCGTCGGACTCAGATTGAGCGGCTCACTGGGCAGCGTCTGCCTCCAGGTTAGGAGCGGCTGAACCAATCAACAACATACGGAAATTGGAATAATTCTCTCAAAACGGATACCAGATTCTGAGCCCAGTAAGACTCTGGTGAAAATCTACTGGAAACGGTTTTCAAATTCACACATTGGAGCTGACAGACCTAGCATTCGGTGACCTTAGTAAGCGGAGTGAAATCTTGCCGAAATGGCTCACCGGCTAATGTTACGTCTGCCTTCCGTCCCGCTAAAACCCCGGCAAGGCCTCGAGGTACGTTCGATGCTTGCCGTCATTGAGTTGGCGCTGTAATTTCGGTTGAGCCTTGCTCCCGATTAACGCTGATCTGGCACTGAACGTATGTACCCATAAGGACCTACGTCAACCCTTTGCGTGACCTCCCTGCATTGCAAAGATAACCACGGGATCATCAAGGCGATTGCACATAGCGAGCAGAGATAGCGGCCTCGAGGGGGGACCCAATTAAATGAACACTACAAACAATATTACCAATATCACGGAAGCTGAACTCGAAAATGTAAACGAGCACATGGCCTTTAGGCGAAGCTCAAATGTAATGCGAACACCACCACTGCATACCAACCACGAAAGCAGTACAGCAGCGGGCGTTGAGCAAGACAAGCAGTCAAATGTAACCCCTATAGCAAGGAAACCCATTACTAGCGGAAATATGCCAGCCTTCTATCAACTCGGAGAACAGATTGGCAATCTGGTTACTATGCTTGAGGATGGAAAAAGACGGTCTATCCATCAGGCCATGAGGGACACAATAGGACGGATAACCTCACTATATGAGCTAGCGGCCTCTGAGTATGCTACCAATCCAAATCCCTGCGAAAGTAGGGAAAACACGTCCCAAACTTCGCCGTGGTTTGTGATTGCGATGCAAGCGAAGAGAAAGCTTGAAAACGAGAAAGAAACGTCAAAGAGTAAGAGACGAAAAGACTTTGATAGAACGCAACAAAAGAAAATACCTGAGAGGGCTAACCCGGATGATCAGGCACCTGAATGGCAACTGGTGAAAAACAAACGTAATAAACCGGAGTTGAAAAAAACTGAACCAAAGATCCCAAAACGGAAGCGCACAGAAGCCCTGGTGATTTCGAAGACCAGTGAGATGTCTTACGCAGAAATGCTAAAGAAAATGAAATCGGACCCCAGACTTCAAGACCTCGGTGACAGCTTGAGCAAAACAAGGAGAACAGCGAAAGGTGAACTTCTTCTAAAACTTAAAGCAAAAACGAAAGAGCCCTCTAAAATACTCAAGGAACGCGCAATAGAGGTTCTAAAAGACATGGCAGAAGTTAAAGTTCTAGCACAAACAGTTACGCTAGAAATTAGAGATTTGGATGAGGCAACGACAGCCGAGGAAGTATGTACGTCCATAAACGACAAACTTCCTGACGAAGAGAATGTAGAACGTAGTGCCATCAAATCTATGCGACGGCTTAAAGATGAAACGCAAATTGCCATTATTAGTGTCCCTTTGGCAACATCAAGAAAACTCTTAGACGCAAACAAAATAAAAATAGGCTGGGTGAATTGTAGGGTCCGGGAAATTACAAGACCTACCCGATGCTTCAAATGCTTTGAGTTTGGCCATATATCGCGTAGCTGTAAAAGTAGTAGAGATCTCACGGGCTCTTGCTATAGATGTGGAGAAAAGGGGCATGCCGCAAAAGGATGCAGCAAGGAGCCACTATGTCTCTTATGCCCACATGGGACAAATAAGCACCCGACTGGTAGTTTTAGCTGCCCAGCTTATAAAAAGGCTGCCGCAAGACCACAAAGATGAGGTGCCTTCAGTTAAATCTGAACCACTGTTCGGCAGCCCAAGCACTGTTGACGAAAACCGCCTTGGACCTTAACACAGACGTACTATTACTTAGTGAACTATACAAGACCCCAAAAAATGACGATAACTGGATCGAAGACAAGGATTCGAAATCTGCGATATGGACATTGAACAATATTCCATTTGAAAACACTCAGACTATTAAAGAAAAAGGCTTTGTGTACGCAAAGATAAAGGGCATACATTTTTACAGTTGCTACGCCGCTCCGAGCCTATCCCTTTTTGAATTCCAGGATATGCTCTTTAGGCTCACATCGCGCGCAAGAGGAAAGACACCGCTGGTCATTGCTGGTGACTTTAATGCATGGGCGGTTGAATGGGGGAGTACGATCACTAACGCGAGGGGCACAGCCCTACTATCATCACTCGCAAATCTTGATCTTGTACTCCTCAACAACGGATACAAACCAACTTTTATCAAAGGAAGAGCGTCATCGTATATTGACCTCACATTCGTAAGCTCGTCGATTGCAACCCAAACCTCATGGAAAGTCTCGGACGTGTATACACACAGTGATCACCAAGCTATAATTTTTGACATAAACATACAAAATAAGCAAAACTCTGGTCCTTTTGCACCTAAGAGCGTAATAAGACGCTGGAGAACAAAAGTCTGTGATACAGAAATGCTCGAATACGCCATTAGTCAAGTAAAAGAGGATTTACAAGGGAACGCTCGGAACCAGATACAATACATAACAAAGCTGATCGTAGCTGATGCCACGATGCCAAGAAGAAAAGACGGAGGAAACAAAGCCCCACTATACTGGTGGTCCGAAGAAATAGCGCAACTGAGAGCTGAATGCCTCAAGTTCCGACGTAGGCAGCAACGTGCTAGAGGAAGAGGGGATTTCGCGGAACTCCTAATAAACTTCCGGAAAAAAAGGAAAGAACTCCATAAGGCCATAGCTAAAAGCAAAAGAAACGCCTTTAACCAACTTATCTCAGAGGTAGATAACGACCCTTGGGGAAAAGCCTACCGAATCGTGATGAAGAAAATAGGTAAATCAAGAAGCCCGCCTATATCTCCCGCAATCCTACGTAAGATAGTTAGTAGTTTATTCCCAAGATGCGAACCCATGCAAGTGCCAATTCTTCAAATTTACCCGGACGAAATTGCTGAAGTGTCCCACGAAGAAATACTACATGCGGTGAAAAGAATTAAGATAGGCAAAGCACCCGGCCTGGACGGAATACCCAATTTCGTAACTAAGCGTATCATTCAAAGAAAGCCAAAATTATTCCAAAACGCATACACAAACTGCTTGAAGGAAGGGATCTTCCCCAAATGTTGGAAGCGTCAACGCCTCGTTCTTCTCCCCAAAGGTGATAAGCCCCCAGAAGAACCCTCGTCATATCGGCCCTTATGTATGCTTGATACGGCTGGAAAAGTTTTCGAGACAATTATCTGCAAGCGACTCGAGAAGTATACGGAAGGAGACGCTGGGTTGAATCCAATGCAATTTGGTTTCAGAAAAGGACGAAGCACAGTGGATGCAATAAATGCGGTTACCGATACTGCGGGAAAAGCATTGGAAGGGAGCAGATGGCGCTGGGGTGACAAAAAATACTGTGTTGTCATTACCCTGGATATCAAAAATGCTTTCAACTCAGCGAACTGGACTCTAATCATTAGAGCCCTGACAGAGCTAAAGGTTCCGGACTACCTTATACGAATTGTGGCCAGCTACTTTGACAACAGAGTATTAGTGTACGAAACAGAATGTGGACCTGAAACATACAAAGTTACAGGCGGTGTTCCGCAAGGGTCAGTTCTCGGCCCTGTACTCTGGAACGTTATGTACAATGGGGTTCTGAGAGTTGCGATGCCAGATGCGGTGAACGTAGTAGGTTATGCGGACGACATTGCGGTCGTAGTAGTAGCGAAAACCCTGGACGAGGCGAGGAACAAGTGCAACGAAAGTATCAGCAATATTAAAAGATGGCTCGAAAACGCTGGCTTACAACTAGCAGCTCACAAAACGGAGGTTGTTCTGATGAGTAGCCGAAAAAAGATGGAAACAATAGAGATATGTATTGATGGCCATACAATAAAGTCAAGTCCACATTTAAAATATCTTGGAGTAATCCTAGATCAAAGACTTTCGTTTAAGCAGCACTTAATAGCCACACACACCAAAGCGGCGAGGTCCGTGTCGGCAATAGCGAGAATAATGCCCAATATGCGAGGCCCCAGACAACTAGTCAGGAAGCTGCTGACAAGTGTCAGTAGCTCCATCATTCTTTACGCGGCGCCAATCTGGATATCGGCTATTAAACATAGCTCATATATGAGAGGAGTTGCTTCAGTCCACAGACTGGCGTCATTGAGAACTTGCTGTGCATTTAGAACAGTGTCGGATGATGCAATACATGTTATATCTGGAAGACTCCCCATAGACATAGCAGCAGAGCGTTGCTCATCAGTTCGAGCCATGAGGGCTAGCATGTCACCTAGCCAATATAAGCAAGAAATGGAAAAAATTAATGAGAAATGCCTCCAAAAATGGCAGGAGAGATGGAATACCTCATCGAAAGGAAGGTGGACCCATTCTCTGATACCCAATATTAGAGAATGGGTTACGCGGGATCATGGGGAGGTGAACTACTACCTCACACAATTTCTATCTGGTCACGGCTGCTTCAGAAGCTATCTGTACAAATATAAGCATGTGGAATCTCCACTCTGCATGCACTGTGAAAATGATATTGAAACGGCAGATCACATACTAGTGGAATGTGTCCGTTTCCAAAAGGAAAGGAAAATACTTTCAGATAAAGTAGGAAAGTCCTTACCCATACGCTCAAGGGATGTGGTAAAATTTATGCTAACATCCCACCTAGCATGGGATATGGTATGTGGGATAATAGCATATATTATGCAAAGGCTGCGTGAAGAGGAAATCACGATAAGACCGAGAGTGCAGTCCCGAGAAGCTGCAAACGTATGACAAAATAAGAAGTTATATAAAGGGTGATTTTTTAAGAGCTTGATAACTTTTTTTAAAAAAAAAACGCATAAAATTTGCAAAATCTCATTGGTTCTTTATTTGAAACGTTAGATTGGTTCATGACATTTACTTTTTGATGATAATTTCATTTAAATGTTGACCGCGGCTGCGTCTTAGGTGGTCCATTCGGAAAGTCCAATTTTGGGCAACTTTTTCGAGCATTTCGGCCGGAATAGCCCGAATTTCTTCGGAAATGTTGTCTTCCAAAGCTGGAATAGTTGCTGGCTTATTTCTGTAGACTTTAGACTTGACGTAGCCCCACAAAAAATAGTCTAAAGGCGTTAAATCGCATGATCTTGGTGGCCAACTTACGGGTCCATTTCTTGAGATGAATTGTTGTCCGAAGTTTTCCCTCAAAATGGCCATAGAATCGCGAGCTGTGTGGCATGTAGCGCCATCTTGTTGAAACCACATGTCAACCAAGTTCAGTTCTTCCATTTTTGGCAACAAAAAGTTTGTTAGCATCGAACGATAGCGATCGCCATTCACCGTAACGTTGCGTCCAACAGCATCTTTGAAAAAATACGGTCCAATGATTCCACCAGCGTACAAACCACACCAAACAGTGCATTTTTCGGGATGCATGGGCAGTTCTTGAACGGCTTCTGGTTGCTCTTCACCCCAAATGCGGCAATTTTGCTTATTTACGTAGCCATTCAACCAGAAATGAGCCTCATCGCTGAACAAAACACGCGCGCGAAACACATTTCGAACCGAACACTGATTTTGGTAATAAAATTCAATGATTTGCAAGCGTTGCTCGTTAGTAAGTCTATTCATGATGAAATGTCAAAGCATACTGAGCATCTTTCTCTTTGACACCATGTCTGAAATCCCTCGTGATCTGTCAAATACTAATGCATGAAAATCCTAACCTCAAAAAAATCACCCGTTATAAAAGAGATGTTGTATACATAAACAATACCTGCCCTGCGAAGGAAAGCCGATAGGTAGTTCCGCAGGGAAACACAGGTCTGAGAGCAAGGGGGTGCTTTAGCACGTATGCGCTGTATGCGAATCGGGCATAATTGTTGGTACGGGCCAACAATATCTTTTGAAGATTTACACCCACCTTTGGCATATCCATAAAAAAAAAAAAAAAAAAAAAAAAAAAAAGACACACATGCAAGCCTGCTGATGATGCTGATGATAATGCTAAGTTGTAATAAACTTAGTATTAGCTGAGTTGCCTTAAAGTGAGCACACATATACATATAATATATATAAAAAAAAACTTCGAATGTTGTTTTTGTTGTGAAAATTGCTGTGCTTTTTGCTCTGATGACGGCGGCAAGGCAAGAAGTGCTGCTTAAAAAGCGTTTAGTGTTGACGAAAGTCAAGGCTGTCAGCGCTCGTTTACAACTCATGTATTTAAATGAGCGCACATGCATATACCACACATACAAACACACAAAAATGGGTGTGTGTGTGTGTTGGCGAAATGTTATTTCAACATGCTTGTAAATTTAAGTAAATTAGCAAAAGTTGCCGCTGCCCGCCACCAGCGCGACTGCTCACTGTCTAGCACAAGAGCGCGTAGTGGAGCAAGTATACGAAAATACAATCAAAACTTTGTTGCCTAACTTTGGGAGTAGCAATTTACATATAAGCGTCAGAAGTACGTAAGTGAATACCAAGAAGTTTAAGTAAATTTTCGCCAACAAGCGGAGAGCGCCAGAGTGCAAGAGGTTATGAAGAAAAATTACTGAAAAAAGTTTACGCAAAACTACACATGCATGACTTTAGTTTTTGTAGTAAGTGCGCCTGTAAGTAGAATACTTTTTTGGACACTCAGCACATTTGTGCGTAAGAGAGAGCGCATAGCTGCTTAAAAATTCAAAGCACATAGTTTAGTAACTACGACGAAGCATGTCTGAATATTTAAGATCAGAGTTTTATATAGAGATATATACTATAAAAATATATAGCCACTCACAGGCGCATATATTTGGCATTGAATGCTGAGCACTTTTACGCACCTCGAATAACAAGTGAAAGCAGTGGAGCTAACAGTGTTGTTGTTGCCGCAGATAAAGTCGCCGCTATGCAAACACTCATGCAAATAAGCACACATATTTAGTATATATGTACATATTAGGGTGTCCGTTATTTGACTTTTTATAACCTAAAGATAGTATATCAAGTTTGCTACGAAGTTTGAACCACACAATAAAAAATGTTGTAGAACCTGAGCTGATTGATCAGCACAATGCACTGAATCGATTCGCCTGTCTGTTAGCATATACGCGAACTTGTCACTCAGTGTTTGAGATATCGATCTGAAATTCCGCGTATGTCTTTTTATTTCAAAGAAGTTGCTTATTTCTCGGAATCGCTGATATCGAAGCACTATAATATATAGCTGCCATACAAACTGAACCATCAGAATCAAGTTCTTCTATGGAAAACTTTTTCATTTAAAAATATATCTTCAAGAAATTTGGCATAGACTATTGCCAAAGGTAATAAAACAATCTGCGAAGAAATTGTTTAAATCGGGTCACCCTAGGGTATAGCTGTCATACAAAGTGACCAATCGGAATAAAGTCCTTGTATAGAAAACTTTTTAATTTAACGAGATATCTACAAGAAATTTTACATGCAATATTATCCAAGATAACGGTATAATCCTGGAAGAAATTACTCATATCGAGTAACTATAGCATATAGCTGCCATAGAAATGGAACCTTCGGAATCAAGTACTTGTATAGAAAACTTTTTCATTTGATAAGATATCTTCATGAAATTTGGCACGAATTGTTGCTAAAGATAACGGTATAATCTGCGAAGAAATTGTTTAAATCGGAGCACTATAGCTTATAGCTGTCATACAAACTGAACCATCGGAAGCAAGTGCTTATATGAAAAACTTTTTCACTTAACGAGATGTCTTTATGCAATTTGGCATGGTTTATTGTATTAGGCAATGATGCAATCTCCGAAGAAATTCTTACGATCGCGTTACTATAGCATACAGCTGCCATACAAAGTGACTAATCAAAATCAGGTTATTGTTAGGAAGCTTTTCTATACGTGAAGGGTATTATAGCTGATGGGCAGTCGAAGTTGTTGTTTTTTTCTTTTATTCATAAAATTTTTCCAAAAATTATACGTAATTCGTTATACTGTATCAAGTTATCAAGCATACATGCAGTACACCGCGACGTATGAGCAACACATATTGCAGAGGCTCTTATATGAAAGCTCAGTGCATTTGATGTTTTTATAAGAGAAACCGTTAGGAACTTTATTGTAAAGGAGAAAATTTTTTAAGTAAAAAGCGTCTTCTAAAATTTCTAAATTTTTTGTTTTTGCTTTTTAGATAAAAGATTTACCTTAAAATATGAAAAAATCGGCTGTTAAATACATGACATAAGTGAAATGATTTATGCGGGTTTTAAAGCGAAAATAAATAAAATGGATAACATTTTAGCGCCAAAACTGATAATTCAGGAGCCATCAGCAAAAAAATTAATAATTTGTAAAGCAACTGCCACCCTAAAATGCATACATACATGTACTGACACCCACTTGATGATAATGATGGCGACGAGTCTGCGAGAGTGGCATAAAAGTCATCTATGCTTTTCAACATTATATGCTTATAATACCTGTAAGATGCCTATAATTCTTATCACATCCACGACGTAACATAAGATAGCATAGCAAAGCAAATCATATCTTAGGATAGCGTAGAAAAACTCGTATGACTTGTCTACACACACGCTGTACAGCACTAGCAGCTCTGTATATATACTCGTACTTGCTTCAAGTTGAAGGTGAAATAACGCGTTGCATACGTTACCTACATACATATTATATACTAATATATATACACCGTAAATGAGAAGATCGCTGCAAATACCAAGTGGTTGCGCTGCGTAGAAAGCCAAAGCATTTTCTTGCATACTTGTAGGCGTATAGATCTATTTTCACTAATTCGCGCCGCTAGGTGTATTTCTATGTAGGTTTTTGTGTTTTATGAGTACCCATAAGCTCCTTAAAGCAAATAAACTGATTGAGCCGCGCGTCTTACGTCAAGGCTAACAAGGCGCTTTAAATTCATTTATTTCACTTTGTCGCCTTGTGTGGCGGTTATTGTGGTTTGCCTGTAATTTTTTGTCGCAACTCACAACTTGGAAGTTTGTGTGGTTGTTTCATGCCGCCGGTATCTTTATACGAGTAAATAAGTGAATTAAGGTAGGCGTTCGTATGACAAATTTCTTAAGCACATATTTAGGACCACTTTTGCGTAGGTTTTGCTGCTTGCGCAGGAAGTTTTGCTGCATTAAAGAAATTTAATGGATTACTGATTTTTTGGCAGGAAGTATTTAATGTGAAATGTTATTTTTAGCTGATAGTATTAATATTTTCATTGACTGAAGCACAAAGCTGAAAATTCATCTGAGAGTTTTTAATCTTCTTTAGTTTTCGGCGCCTTTTTCAGCCTAAGAGATTGTTGGCAGAACAAAACACTTGAAACTAAATGCTTCAAAGGCATGGTGTGGAGGTAAACCTCAGAGCTTTATTCATAATGATATACAAAATTTTGATAATACGTTTGAAATATGCCTTTCTACTATCTCTGTAATTATATATCAGGTTGTTGGTTCATTTACGGACGAAACTAATTTAGGAAATATAGCATTTCCACATATACTGATTACAGCTACAATAAATCTTATCCTAGTTGGCTTCATCAAAATGAATATAATGGATACCAACCCTGCGGCTAATTTCTGTTCATAATTGTGTTGAATTTTATTTCTATCAGCTATTCCCTATTAGATAATATATATACTGGCAACAGGCAACTTACTTAGAGATTTCAGATCCGAATCTCAAAAAATTAGGGGCTTGTTCGCATATATACGGAATGCCCGACAAAGAGACGGAAACTCAGACGGACCTGGCTAAATTGACTTAGTGTGTCATGCTGATCATTGATATATGCAGTTTGTTGGGTCTCTCTCGCTTCCTGTTTCTGGGTGTTACCACTGTTTAAGGCATTATAATTGGTAGTAATATACCATAATAAATACCCAAATTCTTACTTAAATAAATATATAATTCCGTAAAAAAAATTCTCGCAGAAAATTTAAATCCACGCACAGCTTTCATTAATTACTTGCACGCCTGAAACTATGCACACAATTCCTTCGTCAGCCTTTCGCATCTATGAATAAAATATAAATATATTTTCACTTGCCCGGTATAATGTTGGCAAATTCGCGCACAGAGGTTAAGTCAGAGCAGAGCAATACAACAAAAGCGCCATGTGCCAACACGCCAAAGCTATGCATGCTAAGCGCCTAAAAGCACACACGCGAACCACTCACCGCCGCGTTTAACAATTTATGCAAATGCGTTTATATAACGCCAACACCTCAGCGTCCGAGTGCCTTTATATTGTTGCCACATGCCGCAAATATATGCACAACCAACTCTATGAATGCCGGTACTTAGCTTATAGTGATACATAATATATTGGGGCGCATAAAAGTGTGCTATACAATACTTAAGTCCTGAAGTCCGCCAGGCGGTGCTTAAAACAAATGCGTACTGGCATTTCCGCTCGCAAGCAACACGCATGCAAGGCGATCGTTGAAAGCCGAAGGAAAAATACACAATAAAATGAAGGATAATACAAATAAAAAATGCAAAACGTAAATAACGGTTTAGTTTTTACGCAGCAATCGCCAAGCGCGCAGTCAAGTGTAGCGGAGCGCTCATGAAATACTAACACGGCATGCATGCGCATATTTGCTTAAGCGCATGCATAAGCTAGTTTTTGTGGCACTTTCTTTTATTTTTTCAATACCCCTGCACATGCACGAGTGTGGGTACATACAAAAGCAATAGCAATGCGCAATTGTCCAGTTGACTGCCTTTAGTTATTTAGTGTGTGAAATAGCAGAATCAACACTGCAACAGTAAACAATGGAATGTGCGCCATTCAAGCGAAACCAAAATGCCAACAACTGCTGATATATGTGGTATATGTGTATGTTTGTGTATTTGTGTATGTGTATTTGCGTTTGTTTAGTGAAGCAAATGGCACATGCGGCGATTGTAAATGAACGGCGACTGTAAAGTTATTGAGAAGAGAAGAAATAATGCAAATGTTACAAATATATAAATATATGGGAATATGATATAGTATAAGTCAGTAATTTAATGGTTTTATTTCACTATATGTACATACATACTTCATATGCGGAATAGTGTTATCATATTAGTCAGCTATACTACTAGTTCACATATTGTTACTCTTTAAGAGCTAAACAGTTTTAGCTCATAATAAATTATATGTATTTATTAGAAAAAAACTAAACTGGTTACATTTTGCAGTATTATGTAACTAGTTACTAAATGATCCGAAAACAACTAGTGAAAAAAATTATTTGTTTTCTCTAAAACGCATAATTTTATGAAGAAAAAAATTATAATCATGTTGTAAAATCTCCATTTCTTGGCTTAATCCACTCTACAAGTATACAGGAATATAGTGCCATAATTTGATTAGTAATAAAGAAGAAGAAGAGCCATTTAACATATAAAATTGTTTGCTTATAATCAATTATAAATAGGTCCTTATAAGGAAAAAAGTAGAAATTAAATGTTTTTCATAATTCTGCAACTAGTAACAAACTAGTCCGAAAATAACCAGTCAAAAATTACAAGTTTTGTATAGTACGCAGTATTTTAGGAAGAAAAAATTATGATCGTGTTGAAGGGTCGCCATTTCTTGACTTATCTCACCCTTCAGGTATACATCGTGTCATAATTCGATTAGTATTAAAGAAGAAGAACCATTTAAAATTTAAAATATTTTGCCTATAATCAGTTAAATATCCTTTCATATAAGAAAAAAGTAGAAATTAGTTTATTTTTCATAATTGTGGAACTAGTAACAAACTAGTCCGAAAATAACCAATTCAAAAATTTTATATTTGTATAATACGCAGTATTTTACGAATAAAAAATTATAAAAAACTAGTCCGAGAATAATCAGTTGTAAAAATTGTCTTTTCCTTCAGCAATCATTTGTGAATAAAGAAAAAATTACGGGCACCGTCAACAAGTGTCCATTTTTTGGCTTCTTTTGGTATTGAATTGTATGCTTTTTATTTTCTCTTAGACTCTCACCACTCAAACTATTTAAAGTTTTCATTAAATTCGTTTAGTTGATCATCCACAAGCACTTTGAGACTAAATGTGTTTTTAGTTCAATCAGGCGATAGCCCAGTAGTATATTAGATCAAGAGCAAAAATAAAAGCTGCCCTCTACTATAATCGTCTTCATTTGATATTAAGACCTTTAGCTCTATCGAAGAATTTGTACAATATGGTGCCGGAAAGCATATATTTTAAAGTTCTAACCGCACGTTTATTTTATCAAACTCTCCAAATTTTTGAGGTTGGATTAATTAATACCAATTCAATGAACCCAATTTTCGAGTACTTTTTCCACTAAATAAAGTTGGATGTCATGAATAGCACGTTCAATATTGACCTCTAAAGCTGAAAAGAGTCTAATTTATTTCTAAAGCCCAATGACTTCAAATAACTCCACAAAAAGTAGTTAAGTGATGTTAATTCACAACTCCTTGGAGGTCATTCAATGTTATTCTTTCTTGAAGTAATCTATTTTCCAAACTTTTTGTGCAATAATTTGGATGCTAGATTTTCTGTGTAGCACTTAGCCTCGTCTGTTTTGTCTTGTTGGCACAAGATATTGGCAAGATTAATTTCTTTCAATTATGGTTATCATCGATTTATGTATACTGCCCAGCATATATAGTAATGGTGTCACCAGCTTCATTTCGAAAGAAGTACGGACCGATGATACCATCAATTCAAACACCACACCAAACTGTGACTTGAGGATAAAATGATGGTTGTTTATCAATAAGTTATGAATTTTTTCGCACGAGAATCGAAGGTTTTGTTCATTTGCCGCACCACTCAAGTGAAGTTGAGCCTATTCGGACATGGTGACTTTCGTAAAAAATCGTTATCATTTTCAAGTTGTTCCAAGAAAAATTAGCAAACTTACAACGTTTGTGGTGGCAAATGAATTCAGTTCTTGTGTGAGAAAAAACTTAAATGGATGCGACCCGAAATCCTTTTTTCATGACACGCCAGTTTGTGGTTTGAGACAGTCTCAATTCTTGAAAACGACTTGAAATTACAAAAATATTCCCTACTTCTTCAGTCTCTGTCTTAATTTCAATATATATCTTAAATAGGTAAAACTACCCGAAATTCATACGTATTGAACCAAAAATGTCGGCTACTTACGAACTACCCGAAATTCATATCGATTATATAAAAAAAAAATTTAAGGGTAACATATATGAAATTTTCGTTGCGTACCACGAAAATTTAGCTTCTAGTTATAGTTGCCACTATTTTTATATAAAAGCGTAAACTCAACAAATTGGCTACGCGCAGCACTTGCAACACATTGCTGCAATAGTGAACAGAAGTCTTTTCATAATTGAAAAATGGCAAAACTGCAGGAAACTGTTGGCAAATAGAAATAATTTCAATTTTACGATTACGATAATGACACCCCAGCATGCAAGTTCCGCGCTTGAGCAGAACGGTATTTACTTAATAACTGAAAGGGTTTGAGGTTATGCAGTTGAGTGCAAAATTGTTTTAAATGTACGCTGGAGTCATTTACGCAGGTGTTGCGTTAGAATTCGTCGTTAAGCAGCTGCATACACATAACGACACGTACAAAATATGGCTTCCGGTGATATTTCCGCCTGCAGGGAAATGCAATAAATTTAACACGCTAAGCGCCATTAAACGGTGTAAGGGTTTTCGAAATTACGCGCTGTTTAGTAATGGACTTTTGCGCCAATAATTTTTTTTTTTTTTTGAGATATAGAAAATAGTACAAGCGTTGACATAAATACTTGCCAATGGCAATATGCGTAACGCATAAAACTTAACTCGCGCTGGTTGAAAGAAAATTCTGTGATTTATGTACATACGTACATATATACACATACGAGTATAGTACACTCATGTACAGCACACCAGCAATCGCAACATTTCAGGCGTTCGACCCTCCGGCAACAGTCCGGTAGCAAAGTGTAGGCACTTAAAAGGACTGCATAGAAAGAGAAAATTATAAAAATTATAATAAAATAATATATGCTTGCGTATGTAGTCGTGAAGTGGCGTAGCTAGCGTATTGGCGCCCCCAGTGCATTTAATGCGCACAAATTATATTTTATGCTTTACGAGTACTCGAAGTAATTGCTGAGTGGCACGTCAAGCGTGTGTGCAACGCACAATTGTGAAGATTACAAACATGAAAGCGTACAAAAATTTTTCTATACACAATTTTACACAGCGCCGAGCTTAATTATATTTTTTATATTTTTTATTTTTAACCTTTGTTGTTGCGCCCTTTTTTTGATATTTTCAGGTTTTCTCTTTCATTTGAAGCACTTTCATTCACAATATAAAACATTTTCACTGCTTTTTGTTGAGCATCCTATTTGTGCTGTACAACAACAAGTGCTTGCTAGGCGCCAGCGCTTTGGCGGCCATGCGGCAGCGTCAAAACAGAGTCAAGGTCCCGCCCAGCGGTGGCCAACTGCCCACTTGTGGTCGCTGCGCGCCGTTATAAAAGTGCTAAAAATATTGAAAATATATACGTATACATATATCTATGTATGCATGTGTGTGTGTGTTTTGTGCCACGAAAAAGGTTAAAATAGCTTGAAGTGAAGGTGAAAGCGAGAGTGCGCATTTAAATAAAACAGATGTCCCTGAAAAGTAGTCCCTCGTGGCGCATAAAGCGAAAAATGTGCTAATGCGCTTTAAGTTATGCAAATACTGGCGTGTTTGGACAGCTGTCAAAGGTGCATGACGAATACATTTTTCCAGTTCATTTTGTTGTTCTTGTGGATTTAAGCTATGATTTAATCATACTTTTGTGACGTAGATGTAGGTATAATTTTTATAGTTGGCCTATTTTTTTAATATTTATTTTTTTATTAAAAATACTGTTCGGTTGATCGATTGAGGCTATGTGAAAGGGGAGAATATAAGTTGGGCTACGAGAGGTGACCTCAATTCGATTCAACTTATGTTTGAAGCCATGCAGCTTACATCTTCGCAATATCAGACAACTTTTTTCGACACAAAAAATCCTACTCTGGTAGGACTTGACTTCATATCAAGTATGGTATTGCGTCCAAATATTTTCACAGTTTTAGATATTTTTCTTTGCTAAAAAAGAACTCCATGCCATTAAATCAAGCATGATTTTGGATCTTTTGTAATAAGAGCTCAGGAAATCAGACGTGGTACGAATAGTCCACCGCATCAAGGTTTCCTCTAGATAAAGTATGTTCTATGCTGAATAGATACACACTTGTGTCGCTCGCTTACAATCTATCAAGTAAGACTGTTTTGTTATGAGTAAAGTAATGATACTATATATACCCAAAACATTAACCAGAATGCGTTGAGTCGGTTCCAACATAACTATTCTCAAGTTCTAAAAGTGTCAAATTCACATTCACATTCAAAGTTCCCTAAACACATAATTATACCTTATCGAAACGTCACATTTTATGGTTCTACATTGAGAAACAGGTGAAGTCAACACTTTGCAACCTCAATCAAAAAAATTTGAAAAAGAGAATATTTTTGACAAATCTCTTTAAATCGCTCTAAACAGTTACACAGAAAATTTCTCGATTTCGATCCTGAAAAGCAATTAAAAAAATGCTTTAAAGCTATCCGTATTAAAAAAATAAATCCATATTTCTTCAAAAATTATGTCTGTGAGAAAGTACCCTATGTTGATATATAAAGTCCAATCCCGCATCGATTCAGCAAAACATCACGCATGTGGTTCGCCAGTTACCATTCGAAATACTGGAACAAGTCATCGAAAACTGAACTCAACGTAGATGTAGCCGCGGCCAACAAAAGAATATCGTTTCGAATGATAATAAACATTCCCGTTAAATTTAAAGTATCTTCTTTAAAAAGTAGGGAAACTCGAAATGGATCGTCAATGGCTTATAGTTGTACTGCAGTTCTTTAGTGGTGTGAAAAATGTTGAAATCTGATAAGGAAGTTTTTGAAGGTTTCGCAAAAAAATTGTGTCAAAATCCTGTAGAAATTTGAGAGAATAACAAGAGCATGATTTGCTGCAAGAACTCTTGATGGCTTGAGGCTACTAAGATTAGATCTTGTTGCCTAATTGAAAACAGATAGTCCACCTCAGATTTCAATACCATAACACGGCAGCAAATGGTCATATAAAATAAGGAGAAGCCTCCATTACTTTAAAAAGGCAAAAATTGAAAATATTAAGCTGCCTAACAATATCAAATACACTCTATTAAACACATCAAGTCAAGTAAAACCCAAACGGTTTTATTTAGAAGATATAAGATCACCACTGCCGCAAATGGTGGACTTCCGTCCGCAATCGGTGGATACAGTGAAATATCTAGTGTTCATTCTGGATAGAAAATTTCCATGGAAGCCAAATATCGAAAAGAGGGCAAAAAAGGCATCGATTGCCCTATACTGCCGTTGAAAAGCCATTGGCAAGAGGTGGGGTCTCTCACCGAAAGTGGTTCTCTGACTCTATGACACTATGGTCAAGCCCATTATGTTTTATGGAGTCTTTATGTGGTGGAAGGCTCTAGGAAATGTCACACTTGCAAAGAAATTCGAGAGCGTTCAACAGGCGACGCTCATCAGCATGTGTGGTGCACTCCAGTCATGGCACTTAAGGCGATTTATAACATAGTGCCCGTAGACATCGCCGGAAGGTGTATGGTTGCTATTGGACTCAGAGAATCTGGGTTCTTAAAAGAACGCGTATATGAACACTTGGATATTCTCACACACTTTGACTTCAAAACAGATAACTTATATCATGAAGTCGCCAAACCGAACTCTGCAGGCTCCTTCTCTGCCCATATACCGACGAGGGAGCTAAGGGTGGGAAGAAGCTGTTCGTGAAGAGGGACAGTCAAAGCTTGAGGGAAGATTGGCGAAGAGGTTTACTGCCAGTAGCCCTCAATCAACTCTAGTTTCAGACTACCAGACTATTGCAGTGTTTTCCAGGACGAGGTTGCAGCCATTAAGGTAGCAGTAGATCTGCTGCTCCGAGGTGTAGTCTCCTTCAGAGAAGTGATCATTCACTCAGATAGCAAACGGCCGAGTTGGGTTAAACTGATAAGTTTTTCGCGAAGTCAACGCAAAAAATACATTCGAGTTCCTTCAATTATTAAATAAAATATCAAGATATTATCTTCGGAAGAAAAAATTGCAACCCAACAAGATATTTGAGTGATTTAGTGTTCTGTAGTAGAAGCGGTTCAGTATCAATATGACTCTTTCTTATGGGACAGGAGAACGAAGACTGCCTAAATTTTTCGTATATCGAGTTCTGTTTAAGATACTACATAATCCAATACGAAAGATCTGTGAAAGCTTTTTGAACGCTCTGTGAAAGTCTAGAAGCTCTGCAAAAGCTTACTTCTCAAACTGTCCTTATACAATTTTCAACAAATTTCTAATTTACTTAATTTATATTTACTTTAATTTTTACGAGTATATCGAAGCGCGTTCTGCATATTTGAAGTGACCAGCAGGAAACAGCGGGAAGTAAACATAAAATAAAATTAAAGGAAAAAAGCAAAAAGCTGAACCAGCTGTCAGCAAAGTGGTCAGTCAAACGCCGCGGTGGCAGCTGCAAGCCACACCGTATGTGTGTGCGTCACGCGTTGACAAGCAGTTGACAGACGAGCGCTGAGACAACAGCCATCTTCTGCACACACACAAATTGCCCGCCGGTTTTATAATGATTGCGGAGAACAAAAAATAGGAAAAAGTTCCTGCAGCTGCAGGATAATTCATTATAAATGCTAAATGGACAGGGTTTATGAGCGCAAGAAGGATAACAGCTGAAGTAGAGCAAGTGTCACACATAAAGTTGTGGCAAGCAAAGTGGGGTGTGGGAAGGAGCTGTTTGGACTGGCATAAGGAAAATGTTTAAAAATTATAAGGAAGTACTATATATGTATAAAGCGTAAGCTAAAACTGCGCACTCGAAAACATAAAATGAAAACAAAAATTAAAATTAATATAATCAAGTTGCTCTTGCTTATTCTCGGAGGCGAGCTGAGTTGATGTTCCTTCCAGTTTGGTGTAGAATGACATTCTGCTTGTTGTTGTTTTTGTTGGTATAAATTTTTGTTGTTACTTTTACGCATGCTAATGAGACTCCACCATTACTGTTGCTCTGCTCTCTTTTCAACAGCCTGTCACTGAGCTTCCTTATGCTCAAATAATGCAATGAAGCTGATAGTGTTAGTGATAGCATCAGCGCTGCCGGTCAGCCAGCAAGTTGGCGAAGGTTGTTTGGTGTAGTGTCAGGAATTATATGTATAACTGTATACTATATCAGCGCGAAAACAGTTTTTTTCCTTTACATTGCCGCTAACTTAATTAAAGTGAGGCATACTTTAAGGCGCTGTCTCCATCGTGCTCATACTCTGCCTTATTGCTGCTCGGTATTTTATTTGCTTTCATTAAATATCACTTGCTGATAAGCAGACTGCCTACTTTATTTATAACTTTTTTAATTCCGCTCGCTGTCGATATATGTATGTGTGTGTATATATCTGATGGTGTGATGGGCACCTGAGGCACCTGAAAACTTTATCCATATTTTGTCACCACGCGCATGTTTGGTAAATTACAAACATAACAAGTGTTGCTAGGAACATACATACACATATTAGGGCAAAATATTTACTAAAATAACAACAACATCACTAAATAATTACGTAGAGGTGTTATTTGTTGGGGAAAGTTTTATGAAAAGTTTCTGAATTTTAAATTTGTGTTAAAAGCAGACTGTCGCAGGCTTTAAAATATTTAAATAAGTTGAACTTAAAAAAAAATTATTAAAAAAAGAAAAATATTGAAAAAAAAATTTAAAAAATAATAAAAAAATAATTTTCGAAAATATTTTTTTTTATTTAATTTAACAATTTAAAAATAAATATATTTTCGAAAATTATTAAAAAAGAAAAATTTAGAAAAAAAGTTTAAAAAAATTTTTCGAAAATATTAACTAATTTTTTTTCTATATTTTTATTTTTTAATAATTATTTCTTAATACTGCAACTTATAAATATTAAAAATAAATAAAGTAAAACTAATTAAAAAAATTTTAATTATTTAAATACCTTTTAAATTAAAAAAAATAATATAAATAATCAATATTAATATTTTTTCACTATTTCCCCTCTCCAGGATGGCACATCAACGTCCACAATTGCTCATAATCTCCATCTCCTTGCTTTATTGGTTCCGTCACACGGGCGAATGTTGGAAATTCGATGGCGGCGGTGCCGGCATACTCGGTCCTGATGCGCATATCCCACCCGCCCTCAATACGCCAACATTTATTGCCACCTACACACATTTACGTGCACCACGTAGCGCGGCGGCATCAGCTGCGGCTGTGGCGGCACGTGGTCCACCGCCAGCTGTGCCGCCACCAAGTGGGAATGGTGGCGTAATGGCGGGTGGCAGCTTTTCGGCGCTGTTAAATGGCCAACAACAGGATATTTTGTATGCGTGTCCGCTGAATAGTATGTGTCAGTGTGCTGGCTTGCCGAACGAGACGTCGACACTGATCGAAATCAATTGCAACGAAGTGGCGCTGTATAAATTTCCAGGTGAGTGAGTTGGTTAATAATTGAATTTAATTAAATTGTGGTATTCGAAATTTGAAATAAAACTTGAAAAATTTTTGAGTTACATGAGTTTTTTTAATACTTTAATTGTTTTGGTATTTCAATTTTTGAATATTACAAATTTTTGTATGGTGGATACCCTACTATGAACTAGTAAGGTACCTTTCGTTCATGATATAATACTTAAAAAAACAAATATATATCTTATTGTTTTAACCCTGTGTTACTGGTTTGTCAAAATTTCAAGATACCAGTGTACGTTGGCACCCTGTCACATTTTTTTCGGAATTGATGTTAAAATCATGTTTTTTTTAGGTGAATAATTTAATATACAATTTCAATGCGTTTCCTCATCATAATACCAAACGCAGTTAGTCATTTTTCTAATATGAGTTATTACAATCTTACACAAAAAAAAATGGTGGCAACACTGATAAATTTTTGTTTTGTTTTATTTTAGGTATTTGCCCTGAATTATGATTTTTACATGTTTCCAGTTTTTATTTGCATAACGAGCTGGCACCTCTGCACTAGGTGGCAACACTTCTCAATAATTTAACTTGTTGTTATTTTTGGTTCATTAAAATTTTTAATATGGTAGAAAAATGTTGAAACCGATTACTTTTACTATAAATGTTGTTAGTTTCTTTACATCTGGCAACCCATATTCAACATTGGCAAAAGTTAAAGTTATTATTATTTATTGTAGTCTTAGTAAAACAAAGCGAAAGCTGCAGTGTCCTAGTGAGCTTTCCAAAATTACAAAATTTACACAAAAAGGTGGCAAGCCTGATAAATATTTTTTTTTTAAATTTTGTTTAAGATATATTACCCGAAATATGATATTTACATATTTCAAAAATTAAGTGTTTAGCTAGAACCTTTTTAATAAAGTGTTACAAAAATAATAGGTGGCAACCTTATTAAATATTTTTTTTTATATTTAGGTCAAAAGTAAAAAAAAAATAGTATAATCATAATGCGGCACTCTGAATGAGTTTTCTAAAATTTATTTAATAGGACTTTACAAAACAAAAAGGTGGCAACTGTGTTAATTTTGTTTTCGAAAATAACAAATATGTGCACAAATATTCTGAGTAATTTCCATCTTTCGAAAACTTTTTATTTTATTTATTAAACCACTTGGCAACCCTCGACTTTTATTTATATGAATATACTGTAATATAGCTTTTTTTTGCAAAATTTTTCCAAAATTTATATATTTTTTATTTAAATCATTAAAAATCGTTATTTTATACAGGTACACTGGCTGTTCAAATTCTCTGCCAGCTCCTTGGTTTTGTCTTTGCATCAATTTGCCGACAAATTTCAACTAAAATTTGATGCTCATCACATATTTATGGAGAATTTATTTCTAATATGCAGCAATTTAAAGTTCCCAATTTTAATATTTACCCAAATTAATTTTTCATCAAGCGGAAAATGTATGCCTAGCCAGCAAAAAAAATTCAAATTTCCCTTTTTGCATGCTCCAATCAGCCGACCTTACTTGAACACAAACTTTGGCAACAATTAAAATCTTCTACAACACTTCATCATCATAAATCTTATTGTCGGATCCTTTTCATTATTCTTTTTTATTTTTTGTCTTTTTGCCAGTTTCTCGGTCAGTGCCGAGCATTCATTGATGTGCGCCTGCCAAGGGAAGGGTTAAGTGCGACACAAGTTTGAGCGCAAGAGAAAAGAGAAATCAGTGGACAGCCTTACAATAAGCAAATTAAAGTGGGTTACTTGCCGACTACACATAAATAATAGATGGAGTGAAGTGGAAGGATAAAATGAACAAATTTCAGAAGGCTCAAATTTTTAAGCAGATATTTTACCACTTTTGTGTTAATAGAATTGATGAAGGAGGGAGCAAAAAGTGATGATAGTGTGTAAATTGAAATTGTGTGGAAAAGAAAAGGCATGGGTTGAAGGGACGCCGGACAAAACGGTTTCAATTATTTTTTTTATATCAACTTGTAAAATTTGAGAATACATAGATTGTGAATATCAGATTTTTTTTTCGTCTTCAAGTTTCTTTAATTAAGCAAAAGAGAGATGAGATTACAAAGTTTGAAAGCATATAAACGAAGAGTTTAGAAATGGAACATCATACGTCATAAATTGATCAGTCCACTTGTTAATAAAGCTCTTCTAAAATACTGAAACATATTTTTCAGTCCAGACGGATCACATAAATGGTAGTTCTGATGACAAAGCCCAAAGTCTTCTCCCAAGTCAGTTAACCTGTTGAGACTATCTTTCAAAAGAGGCTCAAAGTATGCTATCATATATGTAATTAGTAAATTATTATAATTACCACTTTACCAATTTTTCCAAGTGCAATCTTACTTTTAGATAATCTCTTACTTTTTAGCTAAGACACCTACCAAATTTATAGTAAAAAATGCATTACATTTCCGACGAAACACAATACGTTGAGAGGTCTAGGCATCATTTGTTACACCATAAAAGAAGTCAGACAAACAGCATAAGAGATTATTCTCAAAAATATTTACCAAAAAGTATAACATGATTCTATTTTCAGGCAATCTTATGTTATATTTTTAGCTAAGACACGAACCAAAATATATGGTATCAAAATTTGAATACTTTCATTTGGAGATGATTATTGATAATATTTAGAAGGGTACCTCTTGTTAGAGCTTAAAATCAGTTAGACAATTTGAGCTACTTACCTTGTCTGACGGCTCGGCACACCATTCTCAGAAAAATTAAACTAAAAGTGGACAACGAGAAATGCTGTGTTAATTTAGTGAAGTCACACTCTTTACCTATTAATACCAAGTTGCCAAATTTTATAATTAATTTACACAAAATGGTTACTTAATAAGCACTTTGCTGCGCTTTTCCAACATGATCCTCATTGTAGGCAATCGTACAGTTTTGGAACGTTGTCACTATTTAGCCAAGACACATACCCAAATTTAAGGTGACAAAGTGTTAAGTTTTTTCCGGTTGAGAGTCTTCGATTGTATTAGTAAGCTTGGACCCTAAATTAAATGAAACAATTTGAGCTATTGAGCTACCTTGCCTTACCAGATCATACTGAAGTAAGAACTACCCAAAAGTAGGTCATCATAAATTATGTGGTATTTTAGCAAAGTCACACTCCAAACTTAAGAAAGGCAATTTGTCGAAACTTGTAATATTTTACATTTGCAACCTTGCTAAACTTTCCAACCGTGATCCTAATTCTAAGCATTCTCTCAATCTATGTTTTTTGTAATTCTTTAGCTGAGACACATATCCAATTTAATGGTGACAAGATATAACTTCGTTCTGAGTGAGAAAAGCAAGCGGTCTTTGGTTGTATTGGGAAGCTTAAATGCCTCTCGTCTGACCCAAAAAAAAATTAAAAGATATGAAGATCAAGCAGTCTTTAATTGGTATTGACTGACCTCTCGTCAAACCCACTACTTCAGCTCTAGCTTCAATTAAACTAATGTTAAAAGCTCTAAAAATAAGAGTTTTTGTTTAAAAATACTCAAGTGCAATGGACGAGATCGGGCTGAGAGAACGATAGATTTTAGCAAAAATAAGAAGGTCTAACATAAAAATTACGAAGGAAGAGAGCTTCCAAGTATTAAAAACGAAAATATTATTCGAGCTCTTTATTTTGGTATAAACCTATTTAAATTTAAATAAAGACACAACTTAAAGCCTCTACAATTCTTTTATTTATTTACTTTAAACACTCAGATTAAAGCTGCAACTATTCGCCTCCCTGCACAAAAAGCAAAACAAATTAAATCCAGAAGAATTAGCTGAAACAAGAGACAAGGCAAGCGACAAGAGCCAACTGACGCCGTTTACACAATGCTAACTGCACTACAAAAGCGGACACACCTACAAACACACAACAATAAAAATATATAAATATATCTGTCTAGAGTATCTCTACTCTCCATCTCTCGCTCAACTAGCGCCATCAGCTAATCTAGCTTTACGCCAAAATCAGCCGTTTCCTGTTCCGTTGCGCACTTTAAGCTTTGTGCAGCCTGACGCCGGTCGCCTTGCCCAACACAGCCTTCAACCATCACCTTCACATTGTGCTTAACCTCCACAACCAAGCAAATCCCCTGCACTGTCTTGCAAGCGCTTTTATTCGCTTCGTTGGCGCATTGTCCGACAGCACTAAATTAAGTTTTGTATTTAAGTTTGCCAATTAGTTGCGAAATGAAATTGTTGTCGACTTGGCCGCTTGATTTTCGCTTGCTCTCCACTCACCTCCGCTTGCGCTCATGTCTCTCGATATGTTTTTCCTTCAGCCTTCATTCATTTCAGTGAGCTCTCCAACCCTTGCTGGTTTGTCGTTTAACGCCTCCTTCCCCTCGCTGCTTATTCGTGCGCTTGACTGGTCCGCCTTTTGACCGGTTGTTTTCCACTTCCGTTTCCGTTTCGACTGCAACATTTCTAGCAAAAATTTCATTTGTTCCACGACTTGGCCGTTGTCATGTTGTTGTTTACGATTTCTTTTTGTTTTTTTTTTTTGTCTTCACAATTGTTTATGAGCACCGTATTTGTGTTGCCGCCGTTGCTTGTCATGTCTTGTATCCGAAGTAATGCTTTACGGCCTTTGGCCTTGTTGCTCTTTAATACTGTGCTGGGTGGTCTCGTGCATAAGTCGCTGCAATTGGTAACATTTTTCGTTGTTTTCATATATTCAATTTTCTTTTTGGCTTGCTTAATTACAAAATAGTGTTTTTTATTGCCTCTTCTGACCTTTTCCTGTTCTTTGAACTTTCCATTTTAATCGTTTCTCGCCCATTAGATATTTGGCTAGTTTTCTTTTATGTTTTGCTTTTCACATACAATATTTTGTGTATACAAAGATTTGCCCAAAAAAATACAAAAACATCCACTTCGTTTGAAAGCTGCAATAAACCAACTGAGATGCTAGGCTGAAGTTAAGACTTTTCAGAGCAATGTTACTAAAATATGTTCGGTTAGGTTAGGTAAAACTGGAATAAGCCACGCATAGACCAGGTTTAGTCCTTTGCGATACCAGATGGAGTTCAGTTCTTAAGTAGTCACATTTTAGGATGTCTGCGCTTGATCATACAGTAGGGATCCCAGATGCTTACATCCTAGTCTTGCCAATGCTGGACAAGTGCACAGGAGATGCTTAGTAGCTTTACACTATTTTTGGCAATCTCATCCACTATTTTATTGCTCCCCATGCCTTTGTGGCCGGGCACTCAGTAAAAGTAAAGTTGCTTGCTTCTGACAACACTTTTCTTTGTTGCCCTGCTTTCCAAGACACTTCTGGTCGATATGCGATACGAGGTTACTGAGTTTATTACTGCTTGGCTGTCTACGAGGCAAATTGATGGCAAAGACCTTAGCTCGAAATATACTACAGTGATCCAGCAACGTAAAAGGTTGCATTATGCCTACCTCTGGACAACGTCCGTTGTGTTAAACGTGGGTACCTGTTGACGATAGCCTTACCCCATGACGTTCAGAAGCACAGCGAATCAAATCAATGCGTTGATCAGTGTCCTGAGAATGTCTAGCTCTGGACAGTATATTCTCGCACCAACTCTATTGTCTATTTTCGAGCCATCTGTATAGATATATAGAGTGTTGCGCGTAGCTACGTTCCTTTATGTTAGCCATCTTTCTATGTTTACTTTGAACCTTCTTTCCCTGTTGAAAAGTCGAGTCATGTTTTTGAGCTATATATGCCCCAATATTCGATATGTACATTCTCCTGCAGCCAGTAGACGTTGCGCCGATTTTGCTGCGCAGTTTTACTCGAAAAGGTTTATTGGTGGCAGGTTTAGTACCAGTTCAAGAGCCGCCGTTGAAGTTGTTTTTATAACTCCCATTATGTACAGCGTAGATAGCCTATAAACTGACGTCTGATAGGTGAATTTCCGTACGTCTGTCGATCATACTACTGCACCATAGAGCAGAAAATTGAGATAACTTTGAAGCACCAATGCATGAGAGATCGAGGGAGCCTCCAGGTTGTGCCGAGCTTCTGCCTCCATTTGTCGAGGGACACTATCTGATATTGAAAAAATATCATACAATATAATTGGCTTTTTAAGATATGTAGCCTCTCTATCATAACAATTATATAGAAAATTAGAGAATCTTAGCCAAAGTCTCGACTATGACTTTGAATAGTGGAGATTTTCCAACGTTGGCTTCTATAAAAACAATATGCCGGATTTAAAATAGTTTCTTCTTATATCTATCTCTTTCTATATATAATGCTGTCTCACTTTCTTTATATATTTTTTTGCTTTTACGGATTGTGTTTCTGTCTCTATCTCGCTTACTCTCTCTCTTCCTTCTCTTAATATTTAATTTTGTCTCACTTTCACTCTCCATTCTTCCACTATATTATAGAAGGAGGCTCTTTCTCTTTGTTTATATGTTTCACTTTACCATAACTCACCCTTCGTTTCACTTTGCCTCTTGTTTCCTCAGTAAATTTATTTAATTTTTGACATCGAAGATCCTTGGATGACATTTATTATTGCCTTAGAATATCAGCTTATGCATTAATTTAGACTTCGGACGGTACTCGTCACTTTGAATAATTCTCGTTTGTATTTCTCTTATTTTACTCCCAAGCTGACAAAAAATTTCTAATATACTAAACATGGAGTAAATTTTCATTACAACTGCTTACGGCAAAATTAAGTTACGCTCCACGTGATCATATAAAAATACCTTTATTATTATTATCTGTTTTACTATCGAACACCTTATCATTGCACAAGTGTATGGCTCATTATTGACACGAGTTAACTTCCCGATTAGGCTTATTAAAGGAGAAGTAAGTTTCACTGAATTTTTAGTGCAAATTTTATTATTTTTCCGGCATCCTTTCGCCTTAGCACTGCATGGGTAATAAAGAAGGCCACTTGCACGTTTGCCAAATTTCGCGCTAAATCAGCATAATTTTGATGAAGCACGTACTCCACTCAACTGAAAAGACTACCAAATTGAATCGTTGTATGTGTACGTGGAAGTAGAATGTGTGAAAAAGCGCAAAGAGGAACTAGCAACACGCTAATATAGCGCCATTCTCGAAATAATGCTGACATTTGCAGTTATTGATCATAAAATAAAAAAGAGAATTCTGCTTTTTTGAGTGAAAATTGTAGCAAATGCGATTTTATTACCTTTTAGCGCCTAGTGGTAGGCAACATTTTTTATGCTGCCAATTACTTTATGCTCTTAAAAGTGATTTGCTTGTACTCTCCACTACATTCAGCTCACATACACGTGTGTACCGTTAACTTGGCGCTTTTGCTAAAATTTCGTGGTGAGAGTTTTCGAGGAAAATTGATTGAAATTTGCACTTGAATAAATCATAAACTAAAATTGATGAATGTTTGCTACAAGCAAACCACACTATATGCCAAGCAAGGTGCTTATATGAAAGCACATATAGTTATATGTGTATATATGTATATTAAAATTCGCATTTGTATAGCGGTTTGTTGGCAAAAATTAATTGCAGCGTAAACAAGAATTTTCGAAGCGCAAAATTTCTGCTCTAAAGCGACTAAAAGCTAACTATGAGCTTACGTCTGTATTTGTGTATACATTTGCATATAACGGTATATGTTACAAAAATTGCAATATATCCATTTGCTGCCAAATGTAACCGCACCTTTAAACCAATTCATCAACGGCGTGTACAACTGCTCGTGTGTGCTTGTGTGTGTGGGTGCGCTAATGGCCAACGCTACTAATGGCTGCCTGACTAATACATCAATTGCCATTGCGCATCGTGTTGCTAGTTTATATTATGTGTTCACACACATACATTTGTGTATGTGGTGATGGCATACTAATTTTATACCCTAAATGAGGTACATATATTAAGTTGCAAGTCGGACGGCAATCGGACTAATCGTTCATATCAAAGTCTTTGTATGGAAAACTTGTTTATTTGAAAAGATATTTTCACGAAACTTGGTATGCATTAATCTCCAAAGCAGCATTACAATTTTTGAAGAAAAGGTTTGATTCGGATCACTATAGCATATAGCTGCCATACAAACCGACAGATTAAAGTAAAGTTCTTGTATGAACAACTTTTTTAGTTTCCAAAATATATTGACGAAACTTGGCACAAATTATTGCCAGAAAGAACGCTACAATTTCCGCAAGTCTTGTTTAGATCAGACTGCTAAAGCATATAGCTGCCATACAAACTGACTGATCGGAATCCAGTACTTGTAAGCAAAACTTTTCCATTTAGCGAGATATCTTCAAGAAATTTGGCAGATAATACCGTCCAAGGCAATGGTACAACCTTGAAAGAAATTGTTCAGATCGGGTCACTATAGCTTATAGTTGCCATACAAACTGACTGATCAAAATCCAGTTTTTGTATCAAAATTTTTTTTATTTGACAAGTTATCGTCTTAAAAATTGGCACAGATGAGTTTCCAATAAAAGTCTATAATATCTCAATATATAGTACAGATCGAACTACTATAGCATATAGCTACCATACAAACTGACTTTGAAAAACCATTATACTAGAGCTCTTTATACCCTTTTATGCCAAAATAACTGCAACTGTGCACCTGTGTAGGGTATTGTAGCTTCGTTGTAGCCGTCGCTAACCTTTCTTCTTGTTTTTGCTCCTTTTTATACCTTTCCCGCCACTGCCAACACATTAATTGGGGCATGCAAATTGTGGTTGCATACTTTTAGCTGCTACAATATTTGTGTGTGGAGTTCAGTGCGTCTGTGTGCGTGTGGTATTTTGCATTTACCTGCAGCTGCATACATTTGTATGTGTTTTTAATAGAAATGCATTTAAGTTGCATTACAATTTGATTACAAATTATGATATTTAAAATTCCGTTAGTGCGCTAATGTGGTTCGAAGACTTGTGTGACTATGTGGTAAAGGTTTTCAAACTGTTAAAATGCAGTTATTAGATGATTGATGCAGAAATTAACCGACTCCGGTTATGGTGAGGTGAGACAGGCGACTGTGTGGTGTAGTAATTGGAAGAGTAACTTTTACCTTTTTCTCTGTTTCAGAAGGTAGTATGTAATACCAAAGAATCAGGCTATCTTGAGTGAATTTATTTTTCATTCAAGTAAGATTCTCTTTAAATAGATCATAGCTCTAATTTTGACCCTTTCAAATATATAGTGATATCTAGCAGATAACACTTTCTTCAAAGCCATATAACGGGTGATTTTTTTGAGGTTAGGATTTTCATGCATTAGTATTTGACAGATCACGTGGGATTTCAGACATGGTGTCAAAGAGAAAGATGCTCAGTATGCTTTGACATTTCATCATGAATAGACTTACTAACGAGCAACGCTTGCAAATCATTGAATTTTATTACCAAAATCAGTGTTCGGTTCGAAATGTGTTTCACGCTTTACGTCCGATTTATGGTCTACATAATCGACCAAGTGAGCAAACAATTAATGCGATTGTGACCAAGTTTCGCACTCAGTTTACTTTATTGGACATTAAACCAACCACACGAATGCGTACAGTGCGTACAGAAGAGAATATTGCGTCTGTTTCTGAGAGTGTGGCTGAAGACCGTGAAAAGTCGATTCGTCGCCGTTCGCAGCAATTGGGTTTGTGTTATTCGACCACATGGAAGATTTTACGCAAAGATCTTGGTGTAAAACCGTATAAAATACAGCTCGTGCAAGAACTGAAGCCGAACGATCTGCCACAACGTCGAATTTTCAGTGAATGGGCCCTAGAAAAGTTGGCAGAAAATCCGCTTTTTTATCGACAAATTTTGTTCAGCGATGAGGCTCATTTCTGGTTGAATGGCTACGTAAATAAGCAAAATTGCCGCATTTGGGGTGAAGAGCAACCAGAAGCCGTTCAAGAACTGCCCATGCATCCCGAAAAATGCACTGTTTGGTGTGGTTTGTACGCTGGTGGAATCATTGGACCGTATTTTTTCAAAGATGCTGTTGGACGCAACGTTACGGTGAATGGCGATCGCTATCGTTCGATGCTAACAAACTTTTTGTTGCCAAAAATGGAAGAACTGAACTTGGTTGACATGTGGTTTCAACAAGATGGCGCTACATGCCACACAGCTCGCGATTCTATGGCCATTTTGAGGGAAAACTTCGGACAACAATTCATCTCAAGAAATGGACCCGTAAGTTGGCCACCAAGATCATGCGATTTAACGCCTTTAGACTATTTTTTGTGGGGCTACGTCAAGTCTAAAGTCTACAGAAATAAGCCAGCAACTATTCCAGCTTTGGAAGACAACATTTCCGAAGAAATTCGGGCTATTCCGGCCGAAATGCTCGAAAAAGTTGCCCAAAATTGGACTTTCCGAATGGACCACCTAAGACGCAGCCGCGGTCAACATTTAAATGAAATTATCTTCAAAAAGTAAATGTCATGAACCAATCTAACGTTTCAAATAAAGAACCGATGAGATTTTGCAAATTTTATGCGTTTTTTTTTTTTTTTAAATTATCAAGCTCTTAAAAAATCACCCTTTACTTATATTTCCGAACCTTTTTAAGGTTGTGAATATTTCTTCAAAGAAAAAATATTTAATGATTTTCCAAACTAGTAGAGACACGAACCTACGATTCGCGCTCATTTACATACTTGTCTATATTGGAAATGATAATAGATCTGTAAAATAAGAATGTTGTTGAATGTCTTAGTTACCATTTAAAGCTGCTAGTTTTTAAGGAGAAAACTGAATAAAATTTTTAGCCGAGATTGCAACCTTCTATCCTTCAAATCTGACAGTTATTAATGGTACAACACAATAAAATGTGCCAGTCAGCCGAGTTTCAGACCTTCTACTCGCTGAGCAATGAGTTTTTTTTATAGAAGTGACAAAGATCTAGAAGAGTCATGATATAGAAAAAAGCGTTCTCATTTTTCCAGTGTATGGATATATTGGAATGTTACCATCATCAGATCATAACCTTATTCCAAGGATTAAAGGAGTACTTTTTACAAGAACTACAAGTATCCATTTGAGATGAATAAGAATATGTATAAGGATATATTCTTATTTTTCCCATTTCTGGTATAACTCTTATTTTCTTTTTCTTCTTCATTGTCGTAGACACCGCTATACCGTTATTGCCGAGTTAACAACAGCCCGATAGTCGATTCTTCTTTTCGCTATTTGGTCCCAACTCGATAAATCAAGTGCAACCAGGTCTTCTCCATTTCATCTCTCCAACGGAGTGGAACTCTTCACTTTCCTCTGCTTCCACCGATGGGTACTAAATTGGAAACTATCAAAGCTGGGATGTTCTTCCATTCGCACAACATTACCTTGCCAGCGCAGTCAGTGTCTCTTGATTCGCTGACCTACATATGTTAATGGCGCCATATATCTTGTACAGCTCATCGTCGTATTAACTGCGGTACTCGCCGTTGCCAATCCGCAAAAAACCTTAAAACTTCCGCAAAACCTTTCTCGCGAACACTACCAAGGCCGACTCATCCGACGTCCTTACCGCACCTTATAGCTGGACGGAAATGATGACGGATTTATAGAGTTTGATCTTTGTTAGTCGAAAAAACACTTGTCTCTCAATTGCCTATTTAGTTCGAAGTAGCACCTGTTGGCAAGGAAACCTGCGTTGGATTTTAATGCTGTACTTGCCTAGCGCGGATGTGCGCTGGGTTTGAGACCCACCATATAGACACCACGTTCAATAAAAAATAATCTCTTATCTTAACGACTTCAAAAAGGAATAATTATTATAAAAACGAAAAAATCCCTTTGATTTTCACCAAGAACAATCGCTACAATTATTTGCCACGCTCACTAAAGCAACAATAAAAGTAATTGCATAGAAAATTAACGAAAGTTTCCCTAAGTTTTCCTTTTTTCTCTTCATCACTGTGCTTAACGTTGCATAGAAAGCAGGGGACAATAAAAAAAGGAAAAAAATATATAAAAATTAAAAATAAAACTTAAATAAATTGAAAACAAAGGACCGCAACTAAATAAAGTGAAGCCAAAGTTAACAAAAGTGGAATAGAATAAAGTGTGTATGGAAAGTGGAATTGTGCAGCGGCGCGTACAACAAAGCAACATTTAACACACAACAAAACGAGAGGCGAAACATAATGATTTTTCGCAACAAAAAGAAAAGAAAGTGCAAGTATTTATAACAAATAAAGGTAGACACAATGTAGTTTGTAGGCGCAATGCAGAGCGCTAAAGGCCCGTCAAAGCTCGTTGTGTCTGTGGAAAAAGTAGAGTAAATTTTCGCCAAAATGAAAACACACTTCAAACGCGCTTTTATCTAGAGCGTGAATATGAAGCAAACTTTAGACTTTTCAATGTATGTGTATGCGTGTGCCAACCAAACACCGAGGAAAAAGATTGTGGGAGAATAATGACTAAGGGGACGTTGGCAATGCCGAGGAATGCTTTTAATTGAAAACAATAAATATAAGCCGTACTCTACTGTTAAATATACAAGTAGGTAGTCTTCACGGCAACAGTTTCACTTTCCTACATTTGCAAGTATAGAATTTTTTACTAATTTTCAATAAAATATTTCTGTAAAAATATTCTTATTTAATCTATGTTAACTTTCTCTATCTCTCTCTCTTACTCCTGATATGTAGGGTAGGTATATAGGTGAATTTTTCGAACTGTAACTCTCTCTCTTTTCATACTATAGGAAGCATTTTCTGGTCTTGATAACTTGAAATGTCCATTGAGTTTAATCTACATTAGAGCAAATGACGACTGTGGTTGCTTAAAAATTCTGGGCAATTCTTATTGTATTATATTTCACAGAGACTTTGACTATAGGTATGCTTGAAGTCGACAATAGATGTTTTCCATATGGAACTTTGAGTGTAGAAATCTATAATAAGTACTTTATACATAGGCAGATAGACAAGGATTGCACAGCGATTTTAGGTCTTTATTGTGCCCTACTTTATCCATAAACACGATAGATATTTGTCACTCAGAGACCTGAAAGAGCGAAAGCTGAGCCTTAAGCTTTTCTAAAGCCGAGTTGACTGTTTATTTTGAACACCTTCAGTTATATTGTATTACCCGGCGAATAATGCAATAATGGAAGCTGGTTTCCACATTTTAGTAGCACCAATAAAACAAATACTGATCTTAACAAAAATCAAGGTGTGGTTTCTGTTATTAACACAATGGAATTACGGTCAGTTTAAGTGTATACCGTAGATGTGTTCTGTAAGCATTAAATTCGGCTCTTAGACTGAGTTAAACCTCGCGAACAGTCATCTCTAATAATGGACATTCTAATAGTCCTTTTATAGCCATTACTAGAACTTTCGTCGTTCTCTAGAAATGTAGATAAATTAGGCTGTAATATTGACTTCCCCTTAAGAGAGGAGTGAAATAGTGCTGAGAAGGACAAATACACAGAAATAGGTTTCTTTCCGGTATACAAGGGGTAGTGGTCCCTTTTCAGCAAAATTTAATATCAAAATTGCCTTCCGACTACCAGCCATCTAAGCCAAGATCACCACAAGTAAAGAAAGCCTTCTGGCTCTGACTATGAATAAATCGTCACCTAAAAGAAAATTAACGTAACATCGGTTTTCGAAAGTGCATGGCGAAGGAAAAAGATATAATAGAAACCATTATCGTTGAAACAAAATATAAAAATTATTATTACAAATGGTTATATCATGGTTGTATATTGGTTATATATAACTCTGAGCAAAAATGCATATACATAGGTGTGATAATGAATCGGAAGCAATGAAAAACTCAATTTCGATTTTTTGATAGCTATATGATTTTTATATAATTGTTATTATTACTAGTTATCTATTGGTTATATATAACTCATAGCGAAAAATTTAAATTGTATGCAATCGGATGATGTAATGAATCGACAGCAATTAATAACTCAATTTCGGTTTTTTATGATGGTTTTATATTGGTTATATACTGGTTATATATAACTCATAGCGAAAAATTAAAATTTTATGCATCATGAAGTGAATCGAAAGTAATGAAAAACCCAATTTCAATTTTTTGATGATGGTTATATATTGGTTATATACCGGTTATAAATAACTCATAGTGAAAACTTAAAATTTTATGCATCATGAAGTGAATCGAAAGTAATACATAAAAAACACGACTTCAATTTTTTAATGATGGTTATATATTGGTTATATACTGGTTATATACAAGTATTACTCATAGTGAAAAACTAAAATTTTATGCATCATGAAATGAATCGAAAGTATTAAAAAACACGATTTTAATTTTTTATGATAGGTTGTTTTGAATTTAAGGTGACGATAGAACTCTAGAACTCTACTATGTTTACTAACCACTATTTTATTGGTGGACTAAGGATAGCATATAATGCTTAGGGTAGAAGCTGCCAAACGATAGAAAAAGAAGATACTCTATACCGTCTTCTGTGTGAGAACAATATTTTGTATATGAAAGTAACCGCAGTGTGGTTCAAAAACGAGCAGCCAAGAAGTACTAAAAGAAGATAATGTAGACCATATTTTATGTGAATACAAGGTTCCGTATAGGAAGGTAAACGCAGCGCGGCTCAAGGAGAACATGTTATTGTGAGCGGATTAAGTCACGGTGGTTTCAGAGTGTACTTCCTAGATACCTACAAGCTTCTTAGATACCTACAAGCTTCTCTATTGAAGCATATAAATTGGTGTCACTACAATTATCGGCGATTAGTAATAATGAAATCGATTCAATTTAGAATGTCGGGCCTTTCACTGATTTCAATTTGAATCTACGACTTTCAAAGGTTTTATGAAACATCACTATTTCCATCTCATACTTAATGAAACCACCACATTTCACACAAAAGTTTTATGTTAGGCTCGGGTTCGGATCTATGTGATAGATAAAGGGGTAATGGATCTCGAGTAGTCAAACTTCGGTTGATATACCTTTGGTCAAAAGTTTCAGTTGAGCGTGAGTACAGTTCGTCATTTTAATGCTATGAAATAGACTCGGCCAGCACTTGTTTGTAAGTTAACAAAATGTTTCAGACAAGGCAGCCTTAAGCTTTCCATAGAAACGAAAATAAATAGAAAAAATTTAAGTGAAGATTTATGTTTGATTTCCTTCACTTTTGGGTGATAAGGTAGCTGGGTGAGGGCAAGGACTTTTTCAAAAAATTACTAGTTTAGGAGCCTGATCTTCATACAAACTCCTTGACAAGTTCCTTGGAGTTCTGCATAAGAGTAAGCAGAGTAAATGTTCCTTGATGTTCTTCAAGACAGTAAATATTTTCAACTTTGTTTAATATTTCGCTGATGTTGCTCCGTGGCACTACCTTCACGCCTATTTGTTCAAAACTTTCACGTTGCCTGCTTTCATACGAAAAATTATTGTTTTATTTTTCAAACACTTTAGCTTTGTGGCGCGTCCTAAATTGTAAGTGGAGGGGAGTAAGTGTACGCAACCGAAAGTGGCGCAGTGGAGCAGCAGCCAAAGACGCCACAGGGTAGTCGTGCAGACGCAATGGCGGCTGAAATGAAAAAAAAGGACACCGAAGGCCTGCAGTTAGGCGTAAGAGCGAGGGAAGAGCACAGGCAGAACACACAGCAACTATTGTTGCTTTCTACATTGTGCATGAGGGCTTGTTGTTGTTGCTTTCGTTGTTGTTTGCTATTTTAATTTAAATTGCGAAACAATTGCGACGGCCTTGAAACAAATGGCGTAAAAGTAACACACAACGCCAGTAAACAAAAGTGTGTGCACACACATACACAGACACGTGCTAACACACATACAGAAGTAGAGGTAGCAAGTGCAATTGTGAAAAATAACAGTTATTAAAGCGCACGCTGCAGTGGCACGAACAATAATAAAAGCCAGCATTTAGTGCTTGACTATTGCGCTGGAAATTAACACAAAAACACACTGCGAACACACCGCAAACGCCTGAAAGTATGCAAAGCGCACACAAATGCATGGCATTAGCAGGCGAGGCGCGTGTGTAAGTACACCATGCCACAGTAAAATGCAAAAAATATTGTAATAACAATAAAAACAAGAAATTCGGTGAGAAAAGAAATGTGCAACAACAACAACAAGAAAAGCAATTGCCACACAAATGTTGCACAACTAATGTGCGCATTTTGTATGCAACAAATGCATTTCAAGCGACAAGGAAAATAAAGTCCACAACAACAACACCAACAAAAAAGTGGGTGATTATGCAAAGCAAGCGAGGCGACACGCACAAAGCGTGTGCAACAAGCGCAACAAAATCGCCTGGCGAGCAAGCAGCTTCTGCAGCAATGCGTTGGACCGCGTGTTAAGTGTAGTGGAGCGACAGCAGCAGATTGTTGCAAGTTGCGCGCTGACACATTTGGCGGTGATTACAGCAATGCGTAGTTTTCGTTGCTTTATTTTATTTTATGTCACTGCGTTGCCAACTTGACGCATTTAAATGGTGAAAGCGAAAATGAAAAAAATAAAAATAAAAGAAACAAAATATTAAGGACACAACAGTGTTGCAGGTAAAGAGAAAAGTATGCAAAATAAGAAGAAGCGTAACATAAGTCTGCACCGAAGCGATAATACCCTACACAGCATGAAATAAATAAAAACCACATTTTCGCGATTTTAATTGTGCAGTTTGTATGGCAGCTATATGCTGTAGTTGTTCGATCTAAACAAATTGCTCGAAATTTAAAGCATTGTCTTAGTAGATAATCTGTGCTAAATTTCGTGTAGATATCTTGACAAATAAAAAAGTTTTTCATACAAGGACATGATTTTGATAGCTCAGTTTGTATGACAGCTATATGTTATAGTGACTCGATCTGAATAATTTTTTCGCATGTTATATCATTGTATCGGGCAATGATTCATGCCAAATTTGGTTTAGATACCTTGTCACATACAAAAGTTGTTCATACAAGGACATGATTTTGATCGCACAGTTTGTATGACAGCTATATGTTATAGTGACTCGATCTGAATAATTTCTTCGCATGTTATATCATTATATCGGGCAATGATTTATGCCAAATTTGGTTTAGATACCTTGTCAAATAGAAAAGTTGTTCATACAAGGACATAATTTTGATCACTCAGTTTGTATGGCAGCTATATGATATAGGTACTCGATCTGAATAATTATTTTGGAGATTACACCGTTAGATTAGGCAAATATTCGTGCCAAATTTCGTTCAGATATCTTGTCAAATAGAAAAGTTGTTCATACAAGGACATAATTTCGATCGCTCAGTTTGTATGGCAGCTATATGTTATAGTGCTCCGATCTCAAAAATTTCAACGCAAATTTCACTACTGACTAACACAAGAATTCTTGCCAAATTTCGTTGAAATATAATGTCAAATTAAAAAGTTCTTCATACAAGAACACGGCTTTGATAGTCAAGTTTATATGGCAACTATATGCTATAGTGGTCCGATCTTCGCAGACTCTACTGTTGACTTGGACAAAAATTCGTGCCAAATTTTTTAAGATATCTTGTCAAATAGAAAAGTTTTTCATAAAAGGACACTGTTACCCCATCATACTCTGTTCAAAGTATTATGATCCCCTGTTCTTACCATCATGAAAGAAACAAAATATTTAGGACACGGCAATGTCGAGAGTAAATGGAGAAGTACGCGAAAATATATGAGAAATGCGTGTGAATCGGAGGAAAACGCACACAGTGAGCTTAAAAAGTCGGCGAAAATATGTTAAAAATCAGGACAAGCGGGACCAGTAAGAATACAAACAAGTTGGCATGCAAAAGATGGTCACAGGATATTGAAGAATATGTGAGAAAACACAACAAGAATTGCAACAAAGAAAGCACTGAAAAAGTAAGCGAGCCAAACGAAGTAAGCGCAGCACCGAAATGTTAAGCACAGGCAAAGAATCTTACAGCGGTGGAAGTAATTATGAGAAACAAGCAGAAATATTATGCAAATTAATCGCAAAGGGCAAAAAATGTAAGAAGAATCTCCAGCAGACTGTATGAAAATACCGGCGCAATCGCAAGCAGACACTGCTTGCAACATTCACTTGCAACACTAGCACTGGAGCGAAGTATATGCATACTTTTATATTGTCCGGCTTTTATTTTTTTTGTTTTATTTTTATTTTTAATATTTTGTACTTGTGCAGCAATGGCAAATAGTCGGTAAATGTTTTGCATGTTCGCTTTTCCTGCGCAATTTCGTTTTCAAATTAAATTCGGTGATTGTTTTTATGGCACAGTTAAGCGTTGCAACATTTTATAACGGCACTGCGGAAACACATTTGCTTCTTAATGCTCACTTCATAACGGCTTATGGAAACTGTTTTTTTATGTTTCGAAAAACATTTTGTTACGAAGTCTAAACTCGAGTTTATGAAACTCCAAGTATAATTTTTTATTTGTTTCTATGTTAGTTACATGTTTTATGAGGGTTAACTCGAGTTTAATGCTTTGTGTTTATTAAACTCTGAGTTTAAGATTTTAAGTTAATTAAACTCTGATTTTTAGTCTCGAGCTGATTTAATTCTAAGTTGGAAAGGTTGGGGGAGTGGTTAGGAGCTCTCTATCAACTCCAGCTTCACACTTTCTTCCAAGCCGAGATTGCAGCCATTAAGGCTGGTATTTACTGGTACGGAGTGCAGCCTTCTTCAGAGAGATGACCACCCATTCATATAGCAGAGCTAAGATACTATTTAACACATAAACAGTGCTCTCAGGGTTGGTCAAGGAGTGTCTAACCTCGCTTTCAATAGCAACGAGTATCTTTGTGATAAGACTCGTATGTGTGCCATGCCACAGCGGAATCGTAGGACATTGTAGAGCTGTCACCTTAGAACCGCTATCGGTACTAAGGTAGAGGCGCTTCTGTATCCTCTTGTGCTCTACGAGATAGCGCAGGCTTCGCGGAAATTTGGCCAGCGCTGCCCTACCATCGGTATATGCGCTGTTGCGAAAGCTTTTTGGCCCAATATCGATCACAAGGGATCCAGTGATCTCTTTGCCCTCAGTAAGGCTATCCTCCACCTAGTTTTGGGGCTTTAACAAACCTTTGCTCTATTGGAATTATTGCTGAAAAGATGGGACTCTTACCAGACGCCATCTGCAGAAGCTGTATGGAATAAAATGAGGTGGAAAAAACTCAACACGTCCTTCTTGACAGCCCAGCGTTTGGAAGGTCAAGACTTGAACCCTTGGAAGCGCATACCTTCAGACATCCCACCGTACTGACGAAAATGGAAATTAAACGCATGTGCTAATTTGTATAAGTTCGTAAGGGTTTTGCTAATTTATAAGTTCGAACACAGTAGGTATTCTTTTATATGGCTTCACAATGGACTACATATAGCGATCTCTAGACTAGCCTTCTAACTTAACCTAACCTTACTATTTCAAGTTTAAAAAGTCTAAGTTTGCCTTCGCAGTTCCGAGCTTATTAAATTATGGCAACTCAATGTCACTATTTCTTCAAACAGTCGAATCTCCAAGCTTTTCTCGCAATAATTCGGCACTTAGGCCCGTCTTGTTGGATCAGTTAATGTCAAAGTCAACTTCTTACAAACACATGGTTATCATCGCTCTCCATTGAAATTAACGTTGTCACCAGCTTCACTTCAATAGAAATACGGACCGATGATTCCACCAGACTAAAAACCACACTAAACTGTCAATTTAGTTAACGGAATAGTTTTTTGTGAATAATTTGAGGATTGTCTTTGCACCAGAAATGGCAGCTTTGCTTATTTAGCGCACCACACAGATGAAAGTGAGCCTTCGGAGAAGATGATCATCTTTAAAAAATCGTTATCGTTTTCAAGTTGATCCAAGGCAAAATAAGCAAATTCGCAACGTATATGATAGTCCAATGGCTTCAGTTCCTGAGTGAGAGCAATTTTATATGGGTGCAGAACCCAATCCTTTTTCAAAATCCGCCAGGTTGTGGTATGAGATTGTCTTGTAATCAAAAAATTGTTGACTTCAGCAACACTTTCCTGAATTTCAGAAATATTTTCAGTACTTCGCGTATCTTATTGGGACTTGAGTATTATATAAAGGAAATGTACGCTCGAAATTTTCAACAGGCTTCTCTTGTCGCATTGGCAAGACTACGCTGTACGCACCTGGAGTCCCCACACTATGATAGACTGGAGAAGGTATAGATAGTGAGGCCACAAGCTTGGATCTAGGAGCTCAACTCCATCTGTTATCGTAAAGGGCCAAAACTGGTCTATGCGTGGCTTTTTGGCCTATCATTGATTACCTTTCAGCGCATTTTGGACTTAAATTTGCCTTAAATATAAAAATCTCTCACGCTTATTCTAACCCATAAGATCCATTTATATCGACATCTTCATTCGCTTAAAAATATATTTTTAGTGCGAAATTTACCCACCTATCGACTCATCTGTCCATCAAGTGCTTAAAAATATTTTTACTTTCCTAAAATAATTTTGTCTTCATTTTTGATGCGACAGTAAAGCTTCAAACACCTAAATACCCTACCTGTCACGCCTTATAATTCATTAAAATATCACACGCACACACATCCACGTAATAACCACTCCACCCACAATTTTCACATTAAGCATACAACGAATACCACAACTCACCACGGTGCTTCGTGGCCGGTGAATGCAATCAAACAAATGAAATGAGCGAAATTGAAAGTAGTGAAAATGACAGCTGTATACACAGAAAGCAGGCTTGTCACAATGAATGAGTGAGTGAATGAATGGCAAACGAAAATAGAAACGAAATGAATGTGGCATTGTACGCATTTAGGCTCATTTGTTGTAATCACAATGGTGACCCGCTGACCAACAAACGGACGGACAAAGCAAACATATGTTCCAATTTGCGGCGAACAAATCAAGTTGTACGCTGCCTCGCGGTGATGGAAATGGTAACAAATGAAATGCAAATGAAAAGAAATGAAGGAAAAAGAAAAAGAGAAGCAAGCGGGAAGCAATGGTAAGAAATTAGAAAGGAATAAAGCGCAGAGGCACGCACTGCTGCGCCATATGTCTAAACATCATCGATTATTACTTTTCTGCTGGCTTAATTGGAATGTATCTCAAGATGACTTGCTTCGCTCGTGCTCTCTTTAGTATGGATATAGACGAAAATGTAGAAAATGTGTTATTTTAGGTAACGGCAATTTATTTACTTTTCATTTCTTCTTTCATACTGTTTCACTTTCTTTCATTGTTTCGGTTAGTTGACCTGCCTGGAGGTGCATTCTTGTTTCCTTGCTGCGCGGCGTCGCTTGGTTACTGAGAGGCTTTGTGATCCTTGGAAATTTATTTTGGGTTTATATACGTATATTATAATGTATATAGGTACATAATACATGTACTTATCAGTATATAAAATCTTTTGACTAATTTCTTTTACCTTTTTTCTTCTCCTCCTGTTGATCTATAAATGGTTTGCAGTGTTTTGCTTGTTATTATTTTTGTAATTAAATTTTGTCGTTCCTTTTACTCTCAGTACGCCTTCATGTTTACGTATATAAACAAATGAAAAAGGAAAACCACAATAACTGCTAAATATTTGCCTTTTGCTTAATTCTAGTAAACAAATCAGTTTGGATGTAATTGAATTTGGCGCTTGATATTGGTAAAAGGTTTAAAGCCATTATTTTGATATTGAAAATATTAAATCTTGAAAGAGTGACGTTACTACTGAAATATTTATTAAATTAGCCATGAAATTTAAATTTAATAAATCCGTTTAAATATAAGACCTTGGAACACGTGGCACGATATTATTCTCTGCTTACGATGTTTGTATCCTTGACTGAGCTTCAGTTGAGCATTACGGATGACAGGTTAATAGTTTGATGGTGGTCGGTTAACAATACGAAATCTCAAAGAAATCATTATTAGTAAGAAAATTTACTCAATAGTCAAAATCATAGATAGAACAATATTAATTTTAGTGTCAGATTTATAAAAATATAAAATTTGGAAGAGTTGGAAGACACTGCAATAGTCACCAAATCTGAAACTGGAGTTGATAGAGAGCTCCTGACAGTTAACTCCTCCACCAACATTTCCCCCAAGCATTCACATATCCGTTAAGAAGCTTACTACCCCCACCTGTCACTCCTTCACTTCACTCATAGCACCCTCGTCGCTATATAAGCAAGGAAAGGGCCGCCAGAATTCAGTTTGGCGACTCCATGATCTAAGTGAGCCGGTATGAAGTCAAAGTGTGTAAAGATATGCATTCTTTTAAAAACCCAGATTCTCTACGTCTAGAAGCCACTTTTCGTTGCTGAAAGCTGTTTCATTATCAAGGAATGTCCAACTGCGAAATTCTTAACCCTAATAACTTTTTTAAGCCATTACACGATAGTATGCAGGGCAGTATACACTGACTTGCCTTTATGATAGTATATTGCTCTCCTGATAGATAGTCCTTTAAAATGCGCCTCCTTATGTACTGGTCCGTCAGTCTCACCAGAGTTTTTGGTAAAGGAGGAAGAAGGCTGATGAGACTAAAGTACTTGGCCGTAACAAGGGCGATCGGCCTTGGGGATGAACGTAACTTTGACTCGATTCCAGACCCTGTAATGTAACCCAGTCAGATGCAGTTCGCATAGCTGATAGTATGATGCCATATTTGGCTTACAATTATCATTAACTTGACATACTATAAACCAGGTGGAAACTTATTTACTCATTCTGATTTCGTAAAGCTGACTTTCGTGATAGAGGATGAGTGAAATGGTATACCAACATACCTGAGTACTCGATAGAATAATACATTTAATCTCTTCGGATTATACTTTCCCAATCTTGGCTACAGCGGCTTTATATAGTTAAACTAATCTCTCAACGTCGTCTGCAATTATTTTGATTTGGACCAGCTACCAGCCAGCTTTTGCATATGACGGTGGTGGATCCGGATTGCTTAATAGCCATTCCAGCGCCACATTTTTTCAGCACAGATTGCAATCACTTTCATTGAGCTCTGGGAATTTTTCCTTCGGGATTACCCAGCCAGCCAATGATAAAGGTTTCGGACCACATAGCAGCGAAAGAATAATTGGATGTCGCACACTTTGTCTTCGGTTTTTTGGCTGACAGTTTAGACGCTTTCATAGACCTCTGTCGTTAAACTGCCGCTGCTGGCAATTGAAGTTTTAAATTGAGTTGAACCGCTTTTATGTAATCTATGGACTCATGGTAGTCATTGATTTGTAGTCGCAGCTGTATCCTTCTAAGAAGATAGTCAGCACGACGTTATCCACATACGTTGCTTTAACTGGGCTTAAATATAAATATAGGTCCTTCACTAGCAGATACGTAATTAGTAGCCTTACTTTTGGCATATAGCATATTTTCCCTCCTCACTTTAAAGCTAGACTATGCCTACGAGGTGTAGTTCCGGCTGTCGCTGGTGTCGTTTATTTCCTGAAGTTAGGCTCAGATTCAGCTTTGGAGTTAGTGACAGTCCTTGCATATATATCAGCTTAGCTACTGTCTTCAGCTAGCTGCTTACGAGCTCATTGAAAACGCTAGCCTCTTCATGAAGCATGGAGTTCCTTCCAGCTTTTTCCTTAAAAGCCGAACTGTTTAGGTATGTTATGTTTGGTGATAGGTTCATAAAACTTTCTTAGCCCCTGCAACTCTAGAAAGTGTATATTATTACGGAGGGCGCAAGGTATGCGTAAACTCACTTCGAGTTTGCCTAATTAAGGGAACCAGCAAAGGGCTTCGGCACGTCATTTTTAACGTTTAAATTTATTTAAAGGGATTTCCAACGTTTCCTTTTGGGTGTTAAAAATCCTGGCAAAATTATTATTTATTATTTATTTTTTATATTTTTTTTTTTGAAATTTTCACAAGGTATGCCCTTTGAAGTTTGAAGATGACTAAAAACTACATGACAGTTGGGTGGACGTAATCGGAACGGGACCGAAATTTTTCATCCGTTCAAGGACTGTCAACACGGCAAAATTCTGCCGATACAACAACAACAACAACAAATTCCGCTTAACTTGCAACAGTAAGCTGAAAAGTGGATTTATACTGGCTGAAGTCCACTTTCCATCATATTTCTTATAAAGTTTTGAGAAAAAATCTGCCATAAAAAGGCACCTATATCTAGAAGTATCTTGAAGTATTCTTGATTAAGCACCTACAATTTAATTCAATTACGCATATGAAAGCTAAAGTTTGAATAACAAATAGCATTCGTCTCTTTTATCTCCATCTCAGCATCAACAAATTAATTTCAATTTGCCTTCAATTATTTTTTCAACACATTTAATCAAATTAGACACACACAATTACACTAAATCAAATAAGTGTGAACATAAAAGATTGCCAGAGAATACGTTGAAATTATCCAATTTAAATTTTTCCATTTGATTAAAGTGAATTAGAAGTTTGCAACAGTGCGTAGAAAACTTTTTCAGCAGCGTAGAGAGAAAAGAATAGAAAAAGGAATATGCGAACGGCAAAAAAATAATTACTTTTCAATACATTGCGCTATTTGCCATTTGCCTCCCACACGCTTTCTACAACACTTTCTACTTGTTTTTGCATACTATTAGGCGCTTTTGTTTTAGCTAGCGCGTGTTGGCGCTGATTTCTTTCCAATACCATGCCGTTGGCGCACGCCCACTTGTTTTTTTGAATGGAAATTATCTTGTTGTTGTTTGCGAGCATAAAAAAACACATTCCACAGTAGCAGAGCGTGTAAAAAAAAAATATGAAAAAAGAAGAAAAAAATATGGAAAAAAGTGAAAAAATACAGAAAAAATTGAAGAAAAATCTCCGATTGCAAAATGTAATTTCATTTGCTGCCATTTCCATGCTCATTTCATTTGTACGGCAAACCAATTCATTATGCGCCCAACCGCTCCCCGCAGCGCACACATACACACAGTGCGTGCGGACATTTTTTTTTTCAAATTTCAAATTATTATTTTTTTGCAAATTTTTTTTGCGTTTCATTCCAGTTTTCCACATAAAATACTTCACATTGGCGTTATTATAATTTGCATTTCGTCGCTGTTGTTGCTATTGGCTCGGTTTCTGTCCCGCAACTAACCCACGCTAAATATTGTTGCTTAGCTTATTTAAATTCAGTCGCCAAAAAATTTGTTGTCGGCATACTGAGTCAAAAGAGAATGAGAAAGTTTCACGCAGGTGGCAGAAACAAGACCCAAAACCAGCCGCTTTGACATCAACGCCACCCGCAGCTCCGTTGTTGTTGTTATTATTTTTGTTTGGCCTTGCTCTATCTCTGCAGATTTGCTGATTCAGTTGTCTGTCGTTTACGCAAATCGAATGCTATAAATCACAACCGCATAAATATTTACGCACACACATGCAGTTATATGTCACCATATAAATTGTTTTGCATACACACAGGCGCTTGTGGTGAGGTTATGCGAAAAATTTGTCTAGGACAAAGCCAAAAAAATGTCACAGTTGCAAAGAGGTGAGCGTGGACGCGTCGATTATTTTGGTTTTCACAACAAAAAAAGTAATTTCTTTCAAACAGAAATAAAGTAAAATTTTGAAAAATAAAATTGTCTTATTGTGGTTTCACACTTTTCGCGCCCACGTACTTTCATAATCAATAAAAACAGCAATCTCTGTTTGTGCTTTACTTACGGTGCTAGTAATTGAAGAATTGCCAGCATCTGCTGCCTTGCACAACTTCACAATCCAATTCTAACACTTGCTGAAGCCAATATGCGATTGAGTTGCCATATTGACAGTGATATATAACACAAAGCTGTGCAAAAATTATATTCGCGTAAGTTTAAAGAAAAACAAGAAAAAACGTTAACTTCGGCTAAAAAAAAATACCCTTCACAAATTAAAAGGTTTTCGTGCAAAAAAATTGATACTGATCTGTCAGTTTGTATGGCAGCCATATGGTACATATAATGGTCCGATCTGACCAATTTGTTCGGACATTATAGCGTTGTCCAGAACAGTAATCCATGCCAAGTTTCATAAAGATATCTTTGCAATTAAAAAGGTTTTCTGTACTAGAAAATGAATTTGATCGTTCAATTTGTATTGCAACTATATATTATAGTGGTCTGTTTTGAACAATAAATGCTGAGATTACACCGTTTTTTTTTAGGAAATAATCCATGCCCAATTACGTGAAGATATCTCCCCAAACAAAAAAGTTTTCCATACAAAGTTAGGTTTTACATCGCTCAATTTGTATGACAGCTATCGGCAGTTTCAACTTATAAGCAGCTTCTTAGGCAGAAACGTTCTTACATATGTAAAATTTCGGATTGATATTTCTTAAACTATGGGGCCACTTTTCGTTTATGCAGACCTACTAAGCTCACGCTGTTCATTTATATACTTAGGCATTTTATAGAATCTACGTTTCCGTTTCGGCCTATTCAGGGTATATAATATTTGTCAACAGCTTCGTGAGAACAAAATGCAGCAAACACATTTCTAGCTTAAATAAATGGTGGAAAAGTTTTAGATTGAAAATATTCGATCTACAATGTTTGGAGAAAATGAATTCCGTGCAATTATTCATGGCAAAAAAAAATTAAAAGTATTCTAATATTAAATTTTATATTACTTGAGAACTGAGGGTAAATATTATGCTGATTGCCACAATTTATCCATGATATGATACAGTGATATGATTAATTTTTTTCTTTTGATATGGCTTATTCATTTTATTGTCTGAAAGGAGAGCCTCTGTGCAAAATATTTTTAATCGAAAGCTTGCTCGAACCAGTTTATTTTAAAATTATTTTCGTTATATTTCTTTTATAAAAATAATTTTATTAAATTATTTTAGCAGTTGGCAACCCATTTAACAATTTGTTTAACTATAAACTGTATTGATCAGAGCTGCTTACTTTAACCCCCATACCTCTTCCAGTGTCTCGTATCATGTGGTCCAAAATATTAAAGCATTGCCTTGCTAATTCGTGATAATTCCTGCACTTTTTTATAATATCTGCTGTCATCTCGATCTGTGAATCCCATTTTATATCCGCAGACTGTAGCTAATGAGTATTACAATCGTGTTTCTACAGTCCCTTCTATCCTGAGTGAGGTATGTGAAACGAGGTTATTGCCTTGATTGTTGGTTGGCTATCTACGCAGCTGTTAACTCTGAAGTTGCTTGCTGATGCATTTGTGATAAGCAATCGGCTTTTCAAATAGTAAGGATCTCTGCTTGAAACATGATGCAGTGAACCGGCAGCTGTAAAGACTACCTTATGTCGAACTCTGGACAACGTACCAATTGGCCGTGTAGAATGGACACGACCACTTTGGTAGGATGCGAGGCCTATCTAAAACCCCTGCCGTACTTTCAGTCTATGCACGGTTACAATGCAACTCCACTTTTAACTGACAAAGTTCCAGTTCTTCCCGTATTAGAGTTTTAACCACAACCACCGCGATACTACGCGAGGGTCAGTCCGCATGAGGAAATAAATTATGAAATTCTAAATGCAAGTATTTATTCCTAGAAGATCGATTTTGAATGGCTTTATATTTGGTTGAGAAGAGAGATACGCTTTATTAGATTATTTAAATGTTGAAATATAGATAGAGTGGCCCGCTATAATGAGATATTTGAATGTGTACGAACATTTATTGAAAAATCAAATAGTTTGTTAGCAAACTACAAATACTCAAAAAATAAAACTTTTCAATATTTCGAAAGCAAAAAAAGATTTTTTCGAATTTTTTTAGATCAAAATGTTTGCTCTCAACTTCAAAAAATATATTGCTAAATGCTTTTGCTGCGATAAGAACTATAAATAATTGAAATTTGTATGCCAAAAAACATTAAAGAGCGGCTAGTCTTGATATATTTTATATATAAATAATTGTAGTATACACTAAGTATATATATAGTACACTTTGTGCTGAAGTATAAATGGGATCAAGTAATAATTTTATGTATTTGTTTTAATATCCCTAAAAGCATGCCTTGAATTACATGCTAGACAAAACAACATGTCGAAACGTCGAAATTATTTAACAGACAGACTTGTACTTGCCTTCGTCATCCTACAAAAACACACACGCATTAATATATTGTGTGTGTTGCTTAGCTTGTTTGCAGCGCAAAAACTTGCATTATTCATTTGAGAATTTGCATGCGCCTGTAAGAACTTACATATATATAGAGTTCGTTCTGCCAAAATTAGACTGAAGTGAAGCTAAAGCTCAAAAGTCCATCACTTCTTCCTTTTCCAGCAATAACTACACACACTCACTTCTTCAGAGCTATGACTGCGCTTACTCACAGCTACAAAACCCATTCCTATAGTTGTAAAAGAGTTGGTGTGTGCTTTGTTTAGTTTTGTGTGCAGACTGTGCACCACCAAGTTGATTTTGAGACAAAAATTTGCATTTACTGCCAAATTAAATTCACTGCAAATTCAACTTTTATAACCTACACACACATAGGCGCACATACATATATGTACATACATGTAAGCAAACGTTACTTTGCTGCTAGAATCCTCATGTGTGTGTGTGTGCGTTTGTACTGCGGCATAATTTAACTTTCTGACTGCAAGTATTTCTCTGAGCGCTTGTTTATTTATTCAAAAATTTTAATGTAGCCTACGCATACTTAAAACTATTTAAACAGGGTGATACTGAGGATAAGATAACGTTTTGTTGGAATTTAAATAACCATAAATTTTTCTATAACGCCGAAGTAAGAAGATTCAGTGGTACAACCGATTAAAACCAAATCAGAATAAAAAACTTAGAATATTTTCGAATATTAATATCTTTTTATTTTCAAAAATTTTCAAAAAAAAATATTTACCGACAAATTTTCTCTAAATATTAACTATTTCAACTACATTGAAATAACAATAATAATTTAATAATTAAATTAGAATAAAATATTTTAAAAATTTTCGAACAATAACATTTTTTCAAAATATAATTTTAAAAATTTTCGAAAAAAATTGTAGAAAAAATTTTCAAAACTGTTTCTGTTTCAATTATTGAATGATTGCTTATTGTAAAAATAAAATTTCAAAATTTTTCGAAAAGTTTCTTGAAATAAAAAATATATACAAGAATAAAAAAACTCAAAATTTTTCGAATAATACCATTTTTTGAAAAAAAATCTCTTGTTCAGTCATTCAATACCAGAAAAATAATAAAAAAGTTTCAAAATTTGTCAAACCAATTTTTTTTTTAAGAATTATTACTATTTATTCAAAAGCACCCATATATAATAAGAATCATCACATTAAATTCATATCATATTAAATTTTCAAATATTTTTTGATAAAGAAACCTTTTTTAAAAATGTTTCCAAAAATAATTCGAAAAAATTTCTCATAAAATATTTTCCGTTTCAATCATTTAGAACGAAGAATTCAGAAAAACGAAAAAAATTTTAAAATTTTATAATTTTTTTAAAAATAATTCGAAAAAGTTTCTCACAAATGTTTCTGCTTCAATTATTGAATCATTGTCAATTGTAAAAATAAAAAATAAATTTCGAATTTTTTCGAAAAGTCAAAAGTGGCGCACTGTTAAAAGAAAAAACGATGGAATAAAAAATTTTCAAAAAATTTCGCACATTCAATATAAGAAGAATAAAATAAATTTCAAAATTTTTCGAACCAAATTTTTTTTTTGGTTTACAAATCATTAAAAAATCACCATTGTAATAAAAATTACACGTCACTTAATAATTTCGTATAAGGCTTTTTCAAAAAATTTTTTCAAAAATAATTCGAAAAATTTCCCTCAAAATATTTTCTGTCTCAATATGATAAAAATGATATAAATACAGAGACAAAATATTTTTGTTAAAAAAAAAATTTTTTAAAATTTTTCAAATCCGAATCAACACCCTGTATATGCACACGCAATCGTATATATTTCATTCATTCTTATGCAACTACCTTTGCCTACCACTAGTGCCATTATTTTACAGACTTTGACACAACGTTGCGCATAGCCTTTAGCATTTTATGAATGTTGCATGCAACATACTAAATTCCAACATGCAGTCGTGGTAAGTTTGGCAACCGCAAGTTGTGGTACATGCAATGCATGCCAAAAAGATTCAAAAAAGCAGAACACAAAATTCGTACAAACCAAAACAGAGAGGCATACTTCTAGGCAACTACGCATTGCTGCTTCTCTATATATATTTGAATGTAAGCGTGTGTGTGTGTGTAACAAAAATGCAAATTTATGCAAACGCCTGTGTATGTGTGCTCCAAAACTAGAGTGTCTTCGAATTTTGCATACATATTTGCATGAATTTCTCAAACAAATACTAGCACTACTGCCGACACATAAATATATTGCGTTTGCGTGTATGCATTTACATTTGATTTGCAACGCGCTGCATTCAACTCTTCTACGCTTTCGAGTTAACAAGCATTTGTATGCGAAGGCCAAGTTTACCATCGATTTCTTTTCTTTATGTTTTTGATACCCGCCACCTCCACACAGCCGCAGCTCTCATCGCCCTCTTGCAGTCAGGGTTAAACATTTTTATTTTTTTTCCTTTTTCTCGTATTTCTGTTAATTTGCATGCACCAGCTGCTGTACGCTGGCTAATAAAGAAGTATACACAGCTAAAAAATAAAAATATAAACAGAAAAAGAAAATCACGAAACGCCAACTTATTTGTATGCTGACGCAGGAGGACAGTCAATAATTGCTTATCACGTATACGACCTGGTGTCCGACGACGTGTCTCCCACTCGGTATGCGACATGTGTCCTTCGCACACGAAATAAATGTGTAAATACGAAATGAAGGACGTGGGTGGAATGAGTGAATTGAACGCAGTTATTTTTTTTGTGTATAAAAATAAATACAAAAAATATCACAGTTGTAAAGGTCAAAGTTTTATTAAGGATATTCTTGAGATAAATTTCCTTAAAAAAAAAAACAAAACATTTAAAAATAATTACAAAAAAATTTTAAAATTTTTAGTTTTAAGAATTTAAAAAATTAAGAAACAATTTAATGAAATTAAAAGAATATCATAAAAATTGAAAAATTTCAAAAATTTTAATGAATAAAAAATTAAAAAAAAAAAATTTAACAAAAATATATTTTTGGAGAATTTTTTTTTTACTATTTAGAATAAAAAAAATAAAAAATTAAATAAATAAAGAATTAAAATATTACAAAACGCTAACTTCGGTTGGAGCAAAGCTATAATACCCTTCACAAATACAAGAGATTCTTTACAAGTAACTGACGTTGCTCGGTGATTGTAATGCTGATCTGAACATCAAAAAATGGTAATAATTCCAGTTCTAATTACTTAATTTACATTAATAATAATAATTTGTAGAAAAAATTGTATTGATGCACAGCAGTAAAAATATTACTCATACGTCACGTGTTACCCAAGCAGCTTGTAACTGAGTTTTGGTTATAATTTTTAAAGCTCGAAAATTTAACGAATTGTTGATAGATACACATGCATTTATTTCTCAAAAATATATGTATACATATATCACAAAAAAATCTAAGCAATGAGAGCAAAATGTTACTCATACGCCACGTATACCAATGCTTGTGCTAGAAACCCTGCTTTGAGGTATGGATTACTAATTTCAGTATATCATGACTTCAACACACACAACAAAAACGCAATGCACATTATACAATTTGACTCAAAACATTCACTACTACTCAGCAGCCAACGCCGTTGGTCAGCAATTTGAGTGCAATCGTTTAGTTAACATTTATTACTTGATACCTCGCCGGAGCAGCAGACAATAGTACGTTTGCAATGCAGCTCCTGCGCTATGTGTTTTGCTAACACGTAAACGAATTTATATACCCAAGCATGTGGGAGTAAGTATTGTAATATGTACACACATACCTCCACATACACACACAGGTCTCTATGTGTCCATGTAGTGAAAAATGCAAGCGAATATTTTGTGAGTGAATTGGAATGCACAATAAATATCAAGAACATGTGCAATAAATTAAATAAAGAAGAAAGTAGCGCAACAATTGAAATGAAATTGTTTGCTGCAAATGTTGGTGGCATTGACGGAGGGTTAAATGTGGTGCCGGGGGTTTAGGAATTTTTCTGTTTGCTGAAATGCTTCCGACAAATGCTGCAAAGCATTTGCTAAATTGCTCTAAGCATTACCTTCTTTGTATTGTAGTTGAGAAATTTTGAAATTTAAGCATACGGTATGTGGGAATACAGTTATGTGACATGCATGTACGTATGTATATACTTACATTTATTTTAAGGTAGTTGTCTCTATGATTATTTCTTTACATGATCAGCTGCAGAATGTAGAGACTGGGCCAAATGATATCGCATCATTATAGCATATAAAGAGTTTTTTTTATCGAAATATTACCGAAGTAGACCAATAGGGACAGACGCTATATTTTTTCCCTTAACATTTCTCTTCAGTAAGGTTTGCCATTTCACCATGGCAAGATAAACGATCCAACAACGAGTCGAAATTATTAAAGTTTACTACCGAATGTTGGAGTCTGTGGTCGTCATAATCGTCTTGTCAGATCAATAATTGAGCATCTAATCTAAAAATTTGAATCCACAGGCACAGTACAAAATTCTCTCATTCCAGTGAGGCAAAGAAGTGCTCGCAGAGTAGTGAATATTGCTGCCGCCAGCGCATCAATTGATGAAGACCCAAATCAGTCTCTCGTACGTCGTTCTCAAGTGTCTGGGATCTCTTTGACGTCGTTGTGGTTAATTTCATGAAAAGATTTGGCATACAAGATCAAATTGACGCAAGAACTGAAGCCGCTTGACTACCAGAATCATCATATGTTCGTGGATTGAGCTGAGCAACAACTTGCGAATGATCCGGATTTTCATCAAGAAATCATTTTCAGCGATGAGACTCATTTCTGGCTGACTGACTTTGCCAATCCACATGTACTCCATGAGTCACCATTGCATCCCGAAAAAATTACAATTTGGTGCGGTTTATGGGTCAGTGGCGTGATTGGGTCGTACTTCTTCTGTGATAATCAAGACCGGCAAGCTACTGTGAATAGCAATCGCTACCGCTCAATGATAACCGAATATTTTTGGCTGATGTGAACTTGGACAATATGTCCAAGGTTCCAACAGGTCGGCGCCACAGGCCAACAGGGTGTTATCTCACGAAATGGCCCAGTCAGTTGACCGCCTCAGTCGTGTGATTTGACGCCGTTAGATTATTTTCTGAGAGGCTACGTTAAGTTTATGGTATATGCCAACTAGCCAGTGACTATTTATGAACTTCGTATGAATATTGAACAAGAAATTTCAGCAGTACCGGTAAATTTATGCTTGAAAACCGTCGAAAATTGAGTTCAGTGTCTGGACTTTTGAAAGCGTACCCGCCTAATTGTATGCTATGGCTACATATGACTCATATTTTAAGTATCTTTAAGGTATAAGGGCTTAAATAAAAATATTAGTCCTTTTGCGGATTTTCTCTCTTTGTGACCTATATCTTTAAGTTCTTCTTCAAAAAATTTTTCCTTATCACAATGTAAGTATGTGATATAGTAAGAAAATTTTAAATTTAAATTTCAACTTGATATTTTACTTTATCGAATTTTGGATACAAAAATCAATTTTTAAATTCACTTTTATTTAACATTCAGATTAGGAAATATCCAACACTTTCAAAAACCCCATTTTCTTAAAAAATATATTCAACTTTTGTTGCATACAGAAATTCTACTCTGACAAAAGTCACCAGCTAAGCACTTTGCATGCAACTCAAGTGAGCTCTTGTCCGTATTTATTTAGTCTGTCGTGTTTGAATTTGATGTTGATGTTGTTGGTGACAGTAATGTCGTGTTGTCTCAGCAACTGTTGCGCTGACAAACTCTTGTAGCAACAAACAAATAAATACATTTATATATGTGTATATATACAAATCGTAAGCCTTGGCATTTTTCACATCTCTTTCTACTTTTTTGCCGCCATTGTATTTGTATTTGCATGTGTGTGCGATTTTTTATGGCCTTAAGTCAATTTCAGCACAAATATTGGCTCTTTTCTTATTCTTATTTATTTTATTTATTTACTTGTACCGTTACTTTTGTCAACCGCAGACACCATGCGGCATTTGTACTTTCCCTTTGAATCCATGGTGTTTGTTCTAAGGTTTTGTTGCTATAGTCTCCTTTTTGAAGTTGTGTTTTGTTTGCTCAGCTTTTTCGCTCATAGGCTTATTGGCTAATGCAATTGTTGTCAACCTGTGGGTGTCTGTATTTTTATAAAGTGTAACATGGTCTTAACAAGATAGATGATGTACTGGCGTTTAGAGCAAAGAGATAGACGTATATTTTTAGATGGGAATTATATATTCAGGGATTGGATTTTATTAAAAAAAATATATAGCAGTAATTTTCCAGAAATATGACCTCAGCTTTATTTTTCTAGCTTTATGGTAGACTACACTAAATGTGATTTTCTCTAGCTTTCCATAGAAATATTGGAAAGAATGCAAATTTACAATATCTACCTATCTTAAATCGACAACGCCTCGCCTGATTTGAGAGACCTTTTTAGGTGGTTATAAAAAATGTTTCTTATATACTTTAGAACAAGGTAGGCTTAGCTATGGTTTACAGTTCCTTAGTAATAGATTTTATATGTATATTAGAAAAAAATTTTTTTTCTCTCACGAAATTTTTATATCTGTATGGTGCTTTTCTTTTTGATTGACACTGCGGATTATATTTCCATAATAACACAACTTAAGCAAATTTATTATAACGACCTATCCTAACTCGACAACCCCTCGTTTGATTTGAAAGATACTTTTATTTGGTAATGCATAAAGTTTCTTACTTACTTTGAAACAAGGTAGGTGGCGCTATTGTTGATAGTTTCTTAATAACTTATATTATACCTGTGTATCAAAAACATATTTTTCTCTTTAAATAATAACTTCTATGTAGGGCTTGTCTTTTCATTAGGCGCTACGGATTATATTTCCATAACTCTATTCTAACTCGACAACTCCTCGACGGATTTAAAAATTTTTTTAATTAGTTATGAATAATGTTTATAATATACTGTGTGAGAAGGAAGGTTGAGCTGTGATCGAAAGATCTTAGTTATCTATTTTATTTATGACAAAAACAATTTTTTTGCGTTTTTCGTTGTTTAAGTTTCTTTCACAGAATAACTACACTTTCATAACAGTACCAATTAACGGAAATTTATTCTAACGACCTATCCTAACTCGATAAACCCTCTATGGATTTAAAAGATTTTTTAGATGGTTATGAAGCATACTTGTTATATACTGTAAGAAAAGGAAAATAGCGCTGGTTGCGATCATTTTTTTTTTCTGTAATTTTAATGATTAAGACCTCAATAGACTTTTCACTTTATAGATGGACTATGGAGATAATATAGATTCACACACCAATCTAGCTATATTCAAAGTAGAACACTAACCACTACAATTGATGGAATTGCAATACGTATGTTTTCACTAGAAACGTATCTCAATCTTCTAGACCATATATATCATACTATATACATATGTATATAACTAAATTGCAGATATTTTAGGCTTATGTATACGCCAATGCTAGTGACATCTGTGCATTAAAAAAAAGAACAACCTACCAAAATCACAAGATTACTAAACCACGGTTAACGGTGCCTACTAAATGCTGCACAAAATGCGTTCAAGTGGAACTAAGATTAGAGAGTAAGGAAGAAAAAAATATATATAATATATGGAGATTTAAGTACCAAAGTTATCATTAAAGTAACCAAGCAATAGAAGCAACCAAATTTGGGACCCTCTCATTCGGACACCACCAGCTTACCAACTACAAGTATTTATTAAAGTTTTTTGGACACTTTTTATATACACATATATAATACCGCCCATTTTAATGTAAAAATTTCCAAACTAAAAAGTTAGCACACAAGCAAATAGTAGCCCTCACCTTGCCATATCGTGCGCTCCAGCGCTTTCGACCGTCAAATGATAGTGTTTCGAGGTTCAGCTGCTACAAAAAGCACCATAAATTTCATGCTGGTATCAATGTCGTACAAATTTTGTATTTTTGCTTTTGTTTTTACACACATTTTACCCATGAAAATATACGCAACTTTATGTTATCTACCTGTGGGTGCCTAAAATAAGTTGAAAACTTTGCTAAGCACTACAATCTCCCTCACAAAAACATACACACACATTCACAGCTAGTGAACAAGGCACCGCTACGCATGCTGGTGGTCAGTTGCGCGCTCGTTTTCCACTCTCCGCATATCATTAGTGGTTGGACCTGGTTGCTTGTTGGTAACACTTGGTGTTTTTAAGGTTACTATGGAAATGTTTTGCTTCTATTTTAAAGATAAAAGCTTGAAAATGTGTTGAAAATTATGTTGGCGTAGATAATGCTATTTGAAGCTAAGCGCTAAAGCGTTTGGTTGTAACGGGTGATTTTTTTGAGGTTAGGATTTTCATGCATTAGTATTTGACAGATCACGTGGGATTTCAGACATGGTGTCAAAGAGAAAGATGCTCAGTATGCTTTGACATTTCATCATGAATAGACTTACTAACGAGCAACGCTTGCAAATCATTGAATTTTATTACCAAAATCAGTGTTCGGTTCGAAATGTGTTTCGCGCTTTTTTATCGACAAATTTTGTTCAGCGATGAGGCTCATTTCTGGTTGAATGGCTACGTAAATAAGCAAAATTGCCGCATTTGGGGTGAAGAGCAACCAGAAGCCGTTCAAGAACTGCCCATGCATCCCGAAAAATGCACTGTTTTGGTGTGGTTTGTACGCTGGTGGAATCATTGGACCGTATTTTTTCAAAGATGCTGTTGGACGCAACGTTACGGTGAATGGCGATCGCTATCGTTCGATGCTAACAAAACTTTTTGTTGCCAAAAATGGAAGAACTGAACTTGGTTGACATGTGGTTTCAACAAGATGGCGCTACATGCCACACAGCTCGCGATTCTATGGCCATTTTGAGGGAAAACTTCGGACAACAATTCATCTCAAGAAATGGACCCGTAAGTTGGCCACCAAGATCATGCGATTTAACGCCTTTAGACTATTTTTTGTGGGGCTACGTCAAGTCTAAAGTCTACAGAAATAAGCCAGCAACTATTCCAGCTTTGGAAGACAACATTTCCGAAGAAATTCGGTCTATTCCGGCCGAAATGCTCGAAAAAGTTGCCCAAAATTGGACTTTCCGAATGGACCACCTAAGACGCAGCCGCGGTCAACATTTAAATGAAATTATCTTCAAAAAGTAAATGTCATGAACCAATCTAACGTTTCAAATAAAGAACCGATGAGATTTTGCAAATTTTATGCGTTTTTTTTTTAAAAAAGTTATCAAGCTCTTAAAAAATCACCCTTTAGAAAAATGGGATTACTTCGATGCTTCTTGTGTATGGTTGTGTATGGTGTGTATGTGTAAGCTTGTGGGGGCGAATATTATTGATGTTTATATATACATAAATATATACGATTATATTAGTGTTTAAGTCTGCTTACCCACATTTACTATGTTAAAAATTATATCAAATTATTAAGATTACAAGAGGTATGTTCTAAGTGATTTTCACATATGGGTTGCGTATACGCCGCGGTATACCAATACAGCAAATATAACATATATATTGTTAATGCGGTTTCTTCAGTTTCTACATTAAATAGTAAAATAGTACTAAGAAGAAAACGTCGAAGATCTCATAAAGAAAAATTGTATCAAATCTTGCATCCTAAATTTGGGTTGCGTATACACCCCGCTATACCCATAAAGCAAATATAACATATATATTTTTAATAACTGTTTATTCACTTTCTGCATGAAAATATATTCAAAAGAAAACGTTGAAGATCTCATAAAATATATATATATATAAATAAACTGTTATATGGGCAGCTGATTCGATTTAGCCCGGTCTGTTTGTTGGTTGGTATATAGTCGAACTGGTTCCTCAGGTTACGAGATATCAATCTGAAATTATGTACATATTCGTTTTTTCTCAAAAGGTTGCTCATTTGTCGAAATCGTCGATATCGGATGACCGTAGCATATAGCTGTCATATAAACTTATCGATCAAAATCACGTCCTTGTATGGAAAACTTTTTTATTTGACAAGTTATTTTTATGAAATTCGGCACCAATTATTGCCTGAAAGAATTATATAATCATAGTTGATTTGGTTTAGATCAGACCACTATCACTTATAGCTGTCATGCAAAATGACCAATCAAAATGATGTCCTTGTATGGAAAGCTTTTTTATTTATTGAGATATCGACAAGACATTTGGCACAGATTATTCCCCACAGCAGCAAAATAATCTCAAATAATATTATTCAGATCGGATTTATTTAGCATATAGCTGTCATATAATCTAATTGATTAAAATCAAGTGCTGTACTGGAAAGTTTTTTTTATTAGTGAAGAGTATTATTTGCTTCAGTGTAGCCAAGGTTAACGGTTTCTCTTGGTTTTTTCCATATATTCACTTTATCGATAGCAAGCATATCATCATGGTTTCACCAAAAACAAAAATATCAATATTTTCCTGCTGCTTGCACCAAAACTTAAATCTTTCTTACTTTTTTTCAATCACGCTTTATAAAGTATCTATAACAACTGAAGCTATAATTTACGATTTTCAGCAAATACATTTGCCTACCCTTTACATACATACCAACCTTTACATACACACCACACTCACTTTCTATGCCTACACCGTTATAAATGCGTCAATTTACTGCCGCAACTTAATGAAACTGTCACTCAAATAACACATTAAAACGCTTAATATGCAATCATTGTTGGCAGACAATGAAGTTTTTAATGTGCCGCAGCAGACATTTGCAATGGCAACAAACGCCGGCAGATAAGCAGTGCAGGCAGCAGGCAACAGACAGCCGACAAGCGAGTGCCTTAAATCGAAAAATCGCTTTTATGCTGGCGAGTGTGTTAATTTTGTATAAAAAATGCACACAGCCACATGTATGTGTGTATGTGTGTGTGCCACAAGTAGCACATAATGTGCGCTATATAAGTGCATTGGCAATGAAATTTTACTGCCACAAGTTGATTTTATTTTTGCTCTACTGACGCGATAATGGCTTGACGCAGAATGCTGCCGGTTTCTGCTCAAGTGCTGGCGCTAAAGCATGCTGTCTGACAGTCTGACATAATAATCACCGACAAGTGTTTTTCCAAGTCTGCTGCTACGCTTTTGGCTACAATAATAACACTTGCCACAAAATTTGTAATTCCTTTTGTTACGCTTTGAAAATTTTTAACTTCTCTTTTGGTTTGCTACATTTACACCTCTTAGTAAAACTTGCATTACACAATTTAACGATATCTTCAGAAATATTATAACTTCTATGGGCGAAAAATAGCTGAAAAAAGTTCGGTCAGCAGCTGCATCTCTATCTTTCGAAAAAAAAGTATAGAAAATACTTGACGGTCATTTATTTCATATTTATCAGCTTAAAGTATCTGCAAAGTGCACTCAAGCTTGCGTTATTTAATGGCCAGCTTGCCTTATATAAGCACGTACATATTTCATAAGGTTACTTTACAAGTTTGCTTGGTTTGCTTTGTGGTTGAGTTTTCTACTTTTCCATTTTCTTTTCGCTTCGCTTGTTTGCCAGAAAATCTGTGCAATTTAGTTGCTTGGCGCAAGGTAGTCCGAGAGGTAAGTATTTATAAAGAAGGGAAGTGTTTGTTGTATAAAAATACTTTAAGGAATTTAATAAAAAATTATATAAAAAATCCTTTTGAAAAGAAGTAAACAAAATTACAAAAAACTAAGAAAAAAGCTCGATAAAATAGTAAACACTTCAAATTATTCATATATTTACTATCTCTTAGAAGTCATACTTTATCACTGACTCAGACATTTGCAATCAGCATTTTTCCTTAGAAATTATATTTAATCATTTATTCTCAGTCATTTGCAATCAACATTTTTCCTAAGTCATTTGCAATCCGTCAGCTGACATTATTTCGTCATAAGCTGTCATCAAGCACATATCATTAAATATCTGCACTCACAGCCGGAATTTCTATTTCATTTCATAAACTTTTCCATTTGTACAACCTCTAAAAATACACTTAGAATTTATTTCTGTCACTTTTGATTTATCATTTGTCAATTGTCATCGTCCATATATCATATATCAATCTTAAAATCACAATGAGCTGCTTACGCTACAAATACAATCTATCATTTATAATTTCTTGTAATTAAGCGCAACACGATTAAGGTTGTAACATGTGTCAATTACCTTCTGTCTTCTGTCAGCCGTCACTTATAAGAACTCACAAGTCATTAGTGATTACCAGTCATATATTCCTTTCACTGCTTTGGTCCCAGAATGTCATCTGTCGAACTGTGATGTATTGCCTCCTTTTTGCTTCATTATTAAATTTTTAGTATTGTGTTCCGCCCAGATCGCTTCGACTTCCTATATATCGTTTGATGGATCTGCGGATTTTTCACCTTCTTCTGTTAGACGCTACACAAAGAAGAAGCAGGTTTTTCGCTAATGATAATACACCTATATTATCTCCAGGTTTCTCAGAGCATACTGTCATGTTTTCTCCAATGAAAATACACTTATATTATTTCCTGAACATATTGTCCATCGGAAACTCTTACTTTTTCTCTAATTTGGTTGACTAAATTGTTTAATGCGTTCAAGTTATATCTTCACAGACATAGCTACGATTGGTACATGCCAGTAATTTGGAAGCCTTTGTCGGCTTCTCACTTTCACATATTGTTAGTTCACCACTAAGAGCTACGTGATTATTGACTGTTTGACTAATGACTGGTTGATAAATTTGACTATATGATTATCAGTTACTGAGTATTGATTATAGACTATGAAAAACTAAGATTTATGTAAGGGCTAGTCAAAAATGGATTTTAATAATATTGATTATAATGATTATTACCTCACGATAATGGCTTATAGATTATGGATAAATGTCTAATGATTATTGATTACAAACTGTTGTCTACTCACTATTGACTAGTGACTAAAGATTATCTAATATTAATCTGATCACTAAAGTCAGTCTGTTTTTGACTAATAACTATTGTTTATTGACTATTAACTATTGATTATTGACTACTAAATAAAGACTACTTAGTAATTACTGGCTATTGCCTAATCAACTATGCCTTACTGACTAAAGATTATTGTTTACTAGTCATACCCTTATCACTACTAAATCATTTGTAGAGACTTTTGACTACTGATACTTGACGATTAAATATTGATTATTGACGACTAACTACTGATACTTGATGACTAGATATTAATTACTGACTACTGACTATTGAATTTTTATTACTGACTATTGTCTAATCGATTTTTAATATAACAACTGACTTATGAATATTGATTGCTAATTTTTGACTATTGACCAAAAAGAATTTTTATTGACAACTGACTGCTGATTCGTGATTCCTGACTATTAATTAGTGAAAACTAAATATCAATTATTGACTATAGCCTAGTATATTCTCATTATTAGTTACCTATTACTAACTTATCTTTATTCAACACCAGTCATCTTCTTATCACTATTGTTTAGCGGCCTTTTCACTGTTTAACTATCGTTTATTTGACTATTGATTAAAAATTTATTGTTTACTGAATCCTATTTAATCCCTTTGTTTATTGGCTTGTGACTACTGATACGACGACTAGCTAATGATTATTGATGATTGATCATTGAAAACTGACTGGTGACTTTTACTTGTTTTGTATTGTCTACTTACGATTCTAGAAGACTAAATATTATACCACTCAAAATTAATATCAAATAAAAATTATTCCACTCTAGACTACTATCAAATAAAAGCGATGCTTGCGATTAATCACTCACTGGTAATTACAAATTATCGATTATTTATAATAGTTATAATTATTTATCGTTTCTTGCTAATTTTGGATTGCTAGAACCGAAATTGACCTAACACGTAGGATATTTTGTGTCGTAATCAAAGGGTGTAGGGGTCAAATCACCACCATTTACTAAAATGTCAAAAATAGCTATACTTGATAGAAAATTTTGGACTCTAATTCGTAATCAGGGCAGCTCATGTACCAAGCAGAACTCTAAGCACCTCAGTCGCAAATTTTTTTCTTCAGATTGTTGAGCAGTGTTTTTAGTTTGGTTGAGAGCTCGTATAAATATTTTTATTGATTATTGTACATTATTTCTACTGTTATTAAACTCTTCTTACTTCATTACTCTACACAAACTACTTAACTTAATTTTTCTTGCTAACTTATTATTATTGAAACATTATCTCAGGTATATTACCTTTGTGTTAATAATCTCTATTGCTTTAATTTATTCTCCTTTCCTGTTTGTTCTCTATTATTATCACTTAAATCAGCACTACCTTCTTTCCACTCACGATTCGATTACTTAGCATTATGTAAGTGAAATATTATTTATTTACCTATTGTGGCGATTTCATGCGCTCCATTTTACCGTTATGCGCGCATCTACGGTTGCGCTATCCACTACACACAGAGTCGCTTGTCAGAAAGCAAATCCACTGCGTCCTGTTTTTTCATTTACACGCCGCTTTGCTTTCTTACTTAACTTACTGCCACAATTTACGTGGCATCCGCAGCGCCACTTGACTTGTGCGCGCTCCTACGCCATTGTTACCGCCACATTTTCGGCTGTCAGATCGCTGCCTCGGTTGGAACGCTTCTGCTTCCCTTCTTTTCGTTTTTTTTCGCTCTTTATGGTGTCTTGCTGTTTGCGTCGCCTGCCAAGTCCATCCATTGCCGTAATTGTGTTATTGTTGACTTTATTTTCTTTGCCTCGCTTTTGCCAAGCTTTCCGCCTTTGTTTTGGTTTCCTTACGGCCAGCCGCACTTCGCTTGCCATAATGGCGGAAATGCCAAACAATTTTCGTAATAATTTTCAATAAACTTTTTGGCAGCAATTGCAGTTTTTGCCTTCTTCCTCTCTTCTTCTTTTTCGCCAATATTTTTGTATTGTTTATTACTGTTTTGTTTGTGCACTTCGCATATAAACAGTTAACTTGCCACTTGTGCGCCCGCGAAAGCGTGTATTAAGCGCAGGCAAAAATTAAAAAAGGGGGAGAAGGAAACAAAGGAAGAATGGCATGAAAAGTAGTAAACAGCGTCGCTTCTTAAGCGCCAATTCGCCAAATGTAGTCATAATTTCAAGGCAGTGGCAGGAGCAGCGGTGGCTTGGTTTCCGCCAGTCCACTTAGTAGAATTGCTCCGACTGCGGCGATAAGCTCTGTAAACAAGCACACGCCAGCAGATAAACAGCGTAAATGATTTACTTTTGCGGTTATTGAATGGATAATTGTGGACTATTATAGTCCCTTCTTTATG